>NC_134539.1:153067211-153371117 GCF_050624435.1 Tenrec ecaudatus | reverse complement strand
TTTACAGCGGAGTAGTAGATTTGTCTCCCAAAGCGCCAAAGAGGGTGGGTTCAAACTTCCAACCTTGAAAGTTCGCAGCTGAGCACTCAGTCATGGTGCCTTCCTTCATCTGGATGGTCTCTGTGCCCGAAGTGACCTCTCCTCCTTTCTTCCCGGCTCGCCCTTGATCATCCTTTAAGGTCATCCTTTAAGGTCGGCTTAGGATGTCCCTGCTCTGTTTTCCCATCATTCTTAGTAGAAAACGGAATCACTTCCTTTACCACATGGTTTCATCTGTTTGACAGATAAATTATGTTAGCTGTACCTGAATGTTCCAAGTGTCTTGCCCTCCACCTGCCCAAGGAGCATTCTGCCTGTGCTGGCAAAGTTCCCACAGCATTGTTCAGTGCAGGAGGGGAAGGGTCGGATGGAGTGAATTGATGGGATTGATGGAGCAGCAGATGACAGAAGATGGGTTTTGAAGAGGACAGGGAGAGAGGGAAGAGAAAGGAGAAACCAGTTGAGAGAAGGATCAGGGAAAAGTGTGGAAGGAGGACAATCATTTTAGGGCAGCAGGTGATCAGTCCTTCCCCTCTGGTCTCCTCCTAAGCTGTTGTCCCATCAAGCCCATGAAGTGAACAGAGAAAACACCATTCTCCTATCACTCAAGTAATACAATTGGCCTGGAATGTGACAGGCAAAGACAGGAGGCCCCCTTCGAAGCAGGAGGAGGATTTCAAGAAGGGTTCTTGTAAATAACTCCTATCATTTCCCCTTTGGCAGTTTTCTGGCTGGTTTTGTGTGTGCGCGCCTCAGAAATGACAATAAGATGAGAAGTTGCTTTGCGGTTATTTTTTGGGGAAGCCAACGAATGCTTCTCTGTACACAATTCTGGGTAAAAAAATGACACACCATGGTGAGGTGTGATTTCATGAGAAGAGCGATGTAACAGGTATCAGTTCTCCCACAGTCGGTCTGTAAATGGAGCGCTGGTGGTATAGAAGTTATGCACTGGGCTTTGCTCCTCAAGGTCAGCAGTTCGAAACCACCAGTGGCTTCTCAGGAGACAGGACTTTCTACTTCGGGAAATAGTTACAGCCTGAGAAGCTCCAAGGGGCAGTTCTGCCTTGTCCTATGTCCTACCTATGTTGCTGTGAGTTTGCCTGGACTCAATGGCAGTGAGTTTAGGCCTCTTTTGAGGTTGTACATCTCAAGAGTTCCAGGACTGCCTTTTGCATCTTGATGCCACTGTGGGGTAACAAAGCCCTCGGCACATAGTAGGTGCCTGATACGTTTGTGCTGGGTAACTGAACTGGTTACCCATCCCCCTCACTATCTAGCATCTTTTGTCTCTTCCTTTCAATTGGGCCTTCCCCACTAGCATGCACAGCTCTGGCCTCTCTTGAGAACAAGAGAAGGAAATGAGGAAAGAGACAGAGGAAGAAGGAGCTTTGAAACATGAAGCTTTCACAGGGAATCCAGGATAGACAAACCCCTCAGGGTCAACAAGGAGAGTAGAGATACCAGGAGGATTAGGGGAGGGTGTGGGGGAAAAGGGGGAATCAATCACAAGGAATCAACCTAGAACCCCCTCCTAGGGGGACAAATAACAGAAAAGTGGGTGAGGGGCGATGGAGGACGATGTAAGATATGAAAATAAGCATCTATAACTTATCAAGGGTTCATGGGGGGGGGGAGGGGGAAGAAATTGGGAGCTGATATCAGGGGCTCAAGTAGGAAGAGAATTGTTTAGAAAATGATGGTGGCCACTGGACGCTAATCCACCCATGGGGAGGGTATTGTTTATATCTCCACAAGGAAAGAGGGACCCGACTTCAACCCAGTTCCCCAAGGTGTGAATGCAACATTCCAGCTGGAGTAGGGAACTAGTGGAGAGGACTGGGGGGGGCTGGCCCAAGTCCCAAATACTAAGTGGACGCCTGCCTTTCCCCCAGAAGAATTTATTTCAAAGGACAGCATTGAATCTGCAGCTCCGGGAGAGGGACATATCTGATCGGAGCACCAGGGAGCAGATGAAGGGGGAGTAGGAGAGAGTGGAGCACACCCTGGCCCACCAGGACATGAGGATGATGACCCCAATTAGAGCAGCCAGTTCACAGGACCACATGGCCAGCCCCACTATGAGACATGACGCCCCTCACGGACCCATGGCCCTGCAGGGGACAGCACCTGAGACAGTGTGGGAATTGCCCTGATCTAATCCCGCCACACCGAGGCAAAGCACTGGGGGAGTGCAGCGGAACCGCAAGGTCCCCAGGGAATGCTGAAGGTAGACTTTGGGGCCAGGGCGTGGTGCCCCAACAGACTGGACTGGAAAACACTCCTAAAGGCCAACATACAGTCCTTGAACTAACTACAAGCTTTTCTTTCTTGTGTTTTGTTGTGTTCTTTGTCATTGTTTTGTTGTATATTGTTGCTTGGTTTTGCTCTGTCTTGTTTTTGTGCATGTTATTATTTCCGCAGGTCTGTCTAAATAAGATAGGCTGGATGAACAGTCGGAGGAGAAAACAACAGGACTGACAGTTCCGGGGGGACATGGGAGAGGGGGAGGTAGGGGGAAAGGAAGTGATGTTAACAAACCCAGGGACAAGGGAACAAGTGATCCAAATTGGTGATGAGGGTGTGGGAGGCCTGGTAGGGCGTGATCAAGGGTAATGTAACCAAGAGGAATTGCTGAAACCCAGGTGGGGATTGAGCATGATAGTAGGACAGGAGGAAAGTCAAGGGAAATAGAGGAAAGAGCTGGGAGGCAAAGGCCATTTATAGAGGTCTAGATAAAGACATCTACATATGCAAATATATATATATATGAGGATGTGGAACTAGATCTATGTGCCTATATTTATAGGTTTAGTATTAAGGTAGCAGAAGGACATTGGGTCTCCACTCAAGTACTCCCTCAATGCAAGAATACTTTCTTTTATTAAATTGGCATTCCATGATGCTCACCTTCCCGACACAACTGCTGAAGACAAAGCAGGTGAATAAGCAAATGTGAAGAAAGCTGATGGTGCCCTGCTATCAAAAGTTATAGTGTCTGGGGTCTTAAAGGCTTGAAGGTAAGCAAGCGGCCATCTAGCTCAGAAGAAACAAAGCCCACATGGAAGAACACACCAGCCTGTGTGATCACGAGGTGTTGAAGGGATCAGGTATCAGGCATCAAAGAACTAAAAATCATATCACTGTGTGCTCACCTCCATGATAACGGTCACTGAAGACAAATGGGTACGTAAGCAAATGTGGTGAAGAAAGCTGATGATGCCCGGCTAGCAAAAGATATAGCATCTGTGGTCAAGTGGCTTCTAGCTCAGAAGCAACAAAGTCCACATGGAAGAAGCACACCATCCGGTGTGATCACAAGGTGCTGAAGGGATCAGGTATCAGGCATCATGTGAACAAAAAATCTTACCATAGCGAATGAGGTGGGAAGTGCCGAGTGGAGACCCAAAGCCCATTTGTAGGCCACTGGACACCCCCTTACAGAAGGGTCTCAGGGAGGAGACGAGCCAGTCAGGGTGCGATGTAGCAACAATGAAACATACAACTTTCCTCTAGTTCTTAAATGCTTCCTCCTTCCCCAGTATCATAATTCCAATTCTACCTTACAAACCTGGCTAGAGCAGAGGATGTACACTGGTACAGGGCGGATGATCCCTTCAGGACCAGTGGTGTGAGTGGCGATACTGGGAGGGCAGAGGGAGAGTGAGTTGGAAAGAAGGAGCTGATTACATGGATCTACATGTGACCTGCTCCCTGGGGGACGGACAACAGAAAAGTGGGTGAAGGGAGACGTCGGACAGGGCAAGATATGACAAAATAATTTATAAATTATCAAGGGCTCATGAGAGGGGGTGTGGGGAGGGAGGGGGAAAATGAGCTGATGCCAGGGGAGTGGAGAGCAGATGCTTTGAGAATGATGAGGGCAATGAATGTACAGATGTGCTTTACACAATTGATGTATGTATGGACTGTGATAAGAGTTGTATGAGCCCCTAATAAGACGATTAAAAAAGAAGAAAATGATGATGGCAGCGTGTGTGCGAATGTGCTTGACACACTGGGAGGAATGTATGGATTGTGATAAGAGATGTTAGAGCCCCCAATAAAAGTATTTAAACAAAGTAATGAAAAAGAAATAAAAGGGGGAAAAAAGAAACGTAAGCTTTACCTGACAGCCCGCTGCCTTATAGCTAAGGAAGCAATCTGCACAAGGAAGCCTTTCTGTGATGCTGCGTCAACACCAGCTGACACAGAAACGCCAGGAGGCTACATCTCAGCTCTTAACTGTACACAGAATGAATGACTACCTGCCGGAAACAGAAGGATTTCTCCCAAGTTATCTCCCCCGGATGTATGCCAAACTTAGCTGCTTGCGAATGACTATACACTTGGAGGTCATCAGGAGTAGATCAGTGGTCATTCTCCCTGAGGGCTATCAGCCATCAGTCACCACTGTTTATCCCACAACATGTAGGACCTATTCCCTTCTCATAAGGATAGTAGTTGTCTGTTTCCTTGTGGGAGACCCTAGAGAGGTCAAACCCACCCTAAGATAACCAAGGTTAGGCTGCCATCATGAATCTAGGGTCTGCCCATCTCGTCACATGTATACCCCTAGACCTTCCCATTGCTGTGGGCACACCCCTAGCTCATCCCCTTCCTGTCACGCTTATGTCTATCATACATCACCTTCCTATGATGTGTTTGCCTATTGTATTGCCCCTTCCTATGACGTGTGGTTACCTGTAATCATGCCCCCCTAAGGGATATAACCCAGGGTTAGCGATAAATGGGGGCTCTCTCCTCTCACAGCCGGGCTCCCCCAACAAGATCCACCGAGCAGGGCTGAGGTGAGCATGCTACCATGAATTGTATCTGACTCCATTGTTCCAATCTCTCCTCTACCTCTCATGCTCGCTATGACTTTACTATAATCTTTACTTATTATCGCTGCACAATTGCACCTACTGGACCCATGATGATTTGTTGGGGACTCGCTTCTCCCCACAACCAGCTGCTTCCTTTGGGACCCAATGAAATATTTTAAGAGCTGAGAAAATATCAATCCCACAAGGCTTTAGGATACATGCTTTGAATACATTAGCCTGGAAAAAGAAAAAAGCCTCTCAGAACTGTCGATGACATGACACTGTGACAGTCCACCTGCCATCCATCAGTCAACAAATCCTTACTAATCCCCTTGTATATACTGGACCTGGGACAGGATGTGGGGGCAGGGGGACAGTGGCAGACAAAACTGAGAGGTTGCCTCCATCCGGTAACTAATCGTCTTGCAGGGAAGACAAGAAGTCAAATCAACAACTGTCTCCTTAGATGCGTGTGGCCAAGAAGCATGTATCACGGGGTTCAGCCTTAGGGATCTAATCTCGGTGTCCAGCGGCGGTTTGCCTGAAGGAGTCAGGTATGAGCCAGTATTTGAAGGCTGCCTATAAGTTAGGGGAAATAGAATGAGGAAACACATTCCGGATGGAGATTATGAGTTTGAAGAAGCGGGAGGATTTCCATTCACATGGCTGGAGCAGAAAGGATGAAGGCAAAGCTGTGGGAGACTCGGGCCATAGGCCACGTGGGACCTCTTGCCCCCCGGAGGCTTTGTGTGAAAGAGTCCCACGATCCGATTGGCATGTGTAATACTGCTCAGCGGAGATGCAAGGGTGGCTTTGAGGTTTGAAAGGAAGCGCTGCCTGTTGCCTCAGCAACGCAGACCCCTCACCATTGTGGGCGTTGCAGAATCAACGTTCTTCAGAGAGATTTAGCAGGTAGAAGAGCCAACACTTACAAAGTCACTGGATTTAGGGTTGACGGAGAAAAGGGGAGGAGGGGTTTCCACCTCAAAAAACAAAACCAGAAAAAACCCTCACAGCCACCATCATGTCAATGCCAACTCAGGGTGCCCTCCCTGTAGGGCAGAGAGAACTGCCCCTTTGGGTTTCCCAGGCTGTAAATCTTTACGGGAACAGAAAGCCTCATCTTTCTCTCTGGGAGTGGCTGATGGATTCCAGTTACTGACCTTGCAGTTTGTAGCCCAGAGCGTAACTCCCTTCACTACCAGGGCTCCTTGGAGTTCATGAGATGTGTTCTAACAGGAGAAATGGCCTTTATCCAGCTCCATGGTCCCTAAGCTGGGAAGGAAACTCCCTGCGCTGGAGTGCCCTCCAGGGCACTGGGATCCCATGGTGGCAAATCTGGAAGGCAGCCCAGTGTTGTCTCCTCCCCTCTCAGCCTAGGATAAGTTCATTTACAGTGGTTCTCTACCGTCCTCATGCCGCGCCCCTTTCATACAGTGCCTCATGCTGTCGGGACCCCCCAACCATAAAATTATTTTCCTTGCTACTTCACTGTCATTTTGCTACTGTTACGAATCGGGGGGCCCCTGTGAAAGGGCTGTTGCAGCCCCCAAGGGGTCACAGCCCACAGGTTGAGAACCGCTGATTTAGAACATCATCTGGAAAAGATGATCGGAAGCTTCCACTTGACTTGGATGGAGAGACCAGGAGTGAGTCAGAGGCGTGAGTCATCGGGCTGGACTGATTCAGGCTTTGAACAAGGCGTGACTTGGTGACTCAACGACAGGACAAGCAGAAACAAGCTCCTCCCCGAACTGCCCACCTGCATTCCGCTCAGTCTAATCACCTGTTTCAGGACAACTGGCTGAAACTCTTTGAAGTCCACTGAGCCAGACCCCATGTTCAGATTTAGAGTCCCTGGCCAGAAATAGCGCTGTCAACATCCTGGAGTGTCCGGCCCATTGTCCACCGCTACAGTGGAAGCTGCTGACGGTCCTGTCGGCACTTCCAATCTCCTGGAAAGGCGATGGGCCAAACAGGCAGGGGATGTGAGTAGAACTTTACACAAAAGAAGCACAAGGATAGAGAATCCTAGGAGACCTTTGAGACACGGCATCCCATGAAAGAAAGGATCCATGATTTCTTTGGACACTGACCCCATCAAGTGGGTTCTGTAGTAACGAAGAATAGGTGCCCATCACAAGTTAAGCAGGCTTTTCTCTAGCATCCTCTCTCCGTGAGGACAGCAAAAAGGCATAACAATGGTCGTGCCAAGAAAGGCAGTGGCCATGTGCAGCCCACTTGCTGCACCACTCGCTGTGTGTCCAAAGACAAGGCCATTACGAAGTTCGAAGTAAGAAACACCAGTGGAGGCTGCAGCCATCAGAGGCATTTCCGAAGCAAGTATCTTCAATGCAAATGTGCTTCCCAAGGTGTCCGTGAAGCTACGTTGTTGTGTGATTGTGTCATTCCCAACAAGGAACCCAGTCACATGAAGCCAAGCGACTGAATTCGCGCACCCCCACTACACACACACACACACTTGGACCATCAGGTGCTGCCCACGACCACCCCCAAAGCCTATATAAAGATTAGAAGCTGAAAAAATAAACCTGAAAGGAAACAAAATGGACAATGTTCTTTTAAAAAAAAAAAGTAAAGTGCATGCCCTTGTAACGCATGTTCTATGTGAGAACAAATGGACAAGATCAATTTGAAAGGGTAGAGGAGCAGGCAGGGTGCCGTGGGTCTAAGTCAGTGGTGGTGGGAAGATTCAGAAAGCTGGTGAGCCAGCCTGTGTGATCCTGAGATGGTGATGGGATCAGGTATCAGGCATCAAAGACCCAGAACAAAAAATCGTATCAATGGGAATGAGAGGGAATGCAGAGTGGAGACCCAAAGCCCATCTGTAGACTATTGAAATTTCCTTACAGAAGGGTCATACGGAAGAGATGAGTCAGTCGGGGTGCAGTATAGCACCAACAAAACATACAACTTTCCTCTAGTTCTTTAATGCTCTCCCCCGCCCATCATGACTTCAGTTCTACCTTACAAATCCGGCTAGACCAGAGCATGTCCAGGGATACAGATAAGAGCTCACAGCACAGGGAATTCAGCACAAAATAAACCCCTCAGGACCAATAATGAGAGATACCAGGAGAGGAAGGGGAAGGCAAGGGGAGAAAGGGGGAACCCATCACAATGATCTACATAGAACCCCTTCCTATGGGGCTGAACAACAGAAAAGTGGCTGCAGGGAGACAGCAGTTGGTGTAGACATGAGGGGGTGTATATGTAAATTATCAAGCGTTCATGAGGGAGGGGGACTGAGCTGATATCAAAGGCTCAAGTAGAAAGAAAATGTTTTTTAAACAATGATGGCAACATATGTACGAATATGTTGGACACGATGGATGGATGGGATAAGAGGTGTAAGAGCCCCCAATAAAATGATTTTTAAAAGAAGACTGGTGAGCATGCCTGTACAACTTGAAGAATCATCCACGCCACTGAGTTGTCTATGTGGAAACTGTCGGTATATGAGTGTGTTTATTTTCGCTCAAAATTCTTTAAAAAGGAAATTCTGTGTTGGAGAAATAGATTCCATCGTACTAATAAATCAAAACCAAAGCAAATCCGTTGCCATCAAGTTGCCAACAACGCCCAGTGACTCTAACGTACAGAGTAGAAGGTCTCCCAAAGCAGAATTTTACAGAAGCAGACTGGCGCTCCTTTCTCCCTCGGAGCCCACTTCTTCTGCACCGTCAGGACTCATGGAGGATGAAATGTTTGGGGAATAAATTGTAGCGATGGCTACATGACTTTATGAATACAGTCAAAGCTGCAAAACTGGACCCCACAAAAATGGCTTGAATGGAAACTTTGATCACCATAAGAATATTTTTACAGGGGGAGGTGGTGGGGGGGATTGAGGAGCAGCTGACATGAAAGAGTTCAAGAAAGAAGATGTTTGTTTCATTTGGACCTGAGTGTGGTAGCGATTCTACAACCCTGCTTCGTGTGATTGAACTGTGGAATGGTATGATGTCTGGATTAGCTCCTATCAAGATAATTTCTTTAAAAAAATATTTTTTTATAGAATTCTTTAGTTAAAAAACAACATGTGAAAGTGTCATATCTCACTTTCATTGGATAAAAGAATAAAACTTTATCAGGAAGCTCCGGTGAAATGGATATATTTATACATTACTCATTGGTTGGAGGGTAAATTGCTGTTATTGGACATTTTTCTCAGGGCCCTTTGAAAATGGGTAATAAAAGGTAAGAAATGATCAGCTCTTTGACTTTTTTTTTAACCTTAACTTTTTTTTATTAGATAGCAACTTTATTTTTTAATCGTTTTATTAGGGGCTCATACAACTCTTATCACAATCCATACCTACATCAATTGTGTAAAGCGCATTTGTACATTCATTGCCCTCATCATTCTCAAAACATTTGCTCTCCACCTAAGCCCCTGGCATCAGCTCATTTTTCCCCTCACTCTGTGCTCCCCCCCTCTCTCATGAACCCTTGACAATTTATAAATTATTATTTTGTCATATCTTGTCCAGTCTGACCTCTCCCTGGCCTTCACCCACTTTTCTGTTGCCTGTCCCCCAGGGAGGAGTTCCTTGTAATCGGTTCCCCCTTTCCAATTCACCCTCCCTTTCCCCTCCCGGTATCACCACTCATACCACTGGTCCTGAAGGGATCATCCGCCCTGGATTCCCTGTGTTTCCAGTTCCTACCTGTACCAGTGTACATCCTCTGGTCTAGCCGGATTTGTAAGGTAGAATTGGGATTATGATAGTGGGGAAGGAGGAAGCATTTAGGAACTAGAGGAAAGTTGTATGTTTCATCGTTGCTACATCGCACCCTGACTGGCTTGTCTCCTCCCCAGACCCTTCTGTAAGGGAATGTCCAGTGACCTACAAATGGGCTTTGGGTCTCCACTCCACACTCCCTCCCTCATTCACAATGACATGATTTTTTGTTCGGATGATGCCTGATACCTGAACCCTCGACACCTCGTGATCGCACAGGCTGGTGTGCTTCTTCCATATGGGCTTTGTTGCTTCTGAGCTAGATGGTCACTTGTTTACCTTCAAGCCTTTAAGACCCCAGATGCTATATCTTTTGATAGCCACGTATCATCAGCTTTCTTCACCACATTTGCTTATTTACCCGCTTTGTCTTCAGCAGTTGTGTCAGAAAGCTGAGCATCATGGAATGCCAATTTAATAGAAGAAAGTATTCTTGCATTGAGGAGTACTTGAGTGGAGGCCCAATGTCCTTCTGCTACCTTAATACTAAACCTATAAATATATGCATATAGATCTATTTCCAATTCTCATATATAAATATATTTGCATACATACATGTCTTTATCTAGACTTCTATAAATGTCCTTTGCCTCCAAGCTCTTTCCTCTATTTACTTTGATTTTCCTCTTGTCCCACTATCATGCTCAGTCTTCATTTGGGTTTCAGTAATTCCTCTACACTATCCTTGGTCACGCCCTACCACACCCTCCTCACCACCGATTTGGATCACTTGTTCCCTTGTCCCTGGGTTTGTTAACACCACTACCTTTCCCCTCTCCTCCCCCTCTCCCATGTCCCCCCCGGAACTGTCAGTCCCGTTGTTTTTTCCTACAGATTGTTCATCCAGCCTATCTTTAGACACACCTGCGGAAACAATAATATGCACAAAAACAAGACAGAGCAAAACCAAACAACAATATACAGCAAAACATCAACAACGACAAACCAATGACAACAAAACAGAACACAAGAAAGAAAAGCTTGTAGTTAGTTCAAGGACTGTTTGTTGGCCTTTAGGAGTGTTTTCCAGTCCATTCTGTTGGGGAACCATGTCCTGGCCCCAAAGTCCACCTTCATCATTCCCTGGGGACCTCACCGCTCCATTCCCTTGCTGTTCTGTTGCACCCCCTTAGTGTTTTGCCTCGCTGTGGTGGGATCAGATCGGGCGCAATTCCCATACTGTGTCTCTGGTGTTGTCCCCTGTAGGGCTATGAGTCAGTGAGGGACGTCATGTCTCGTAGTGGGGCTGGCCATGTGGTCCTCCCTGTGGACTGGCTGCTCTAATCAGGAACATTATCCTCAAGACAGGGTGAGCCAGGATGTGCTCCACTCTGTCCTCCTTGCCCTTCATCTGCTCCTGTGTGCTCTGATCAGATATGTCTCCTCTTTGTCTCTTTAAGATAAGAAGCATTGGGAGATAGCTCCAACGATGTGTGTGTGTGTGTGTGTGTGTGTGTGTGTGTGTGTGTGTGTTTCAAAAGAGCCCTTTCTCTCACAGGATTTAGAATGGATAGGCAGAGTGGGGTGAGTGTATAATCTTTTGCAAATAGAGCAGGTGTTTTATGTATCTCAAGTCATGAATTTGCTTATTCATTCATTCAAAGTTTTACGGCCATGGGACTCGGGAACTAAAGAGATCTGCAAGGTAAGGCTCCTTAACACCAAAGAAGTCAAGAATCCCAGAGGCTAAGCTATTGGATGGGCTATCTAAATAGGGTCAGGTTAGGGTTTGGAGCAGAGTAGAAGATGTGGGGACACAGATCATCACCCGACAGAATAACCCTCAAAAGAAGAGGAAGAAGGGTCTAGAAGGAAGCACAGAAGCAAGAACAACAATACTGCTTGTTGGAAGGTCCATAGGTTGAGAAGGATGGTTGGGTATTAGGAGAGCATTTAGTCTACTAACAGTAAGGTTGATGGTTCAGAAACACCAGGGGCTCTGCAGAAACCCTACAGGAGGTCATTATGAGAGGGGAGTGGATTTGGTTCTTGGTTTGGAAAAGGAGTCTGTGATAGTGACATAATCTAGTGTCAACTTGAGACTATTAAGAGTGAAGGGGTAGACCTGTCAATCAGGTCGCAGCTTGGTGACCACATTTGGAGGTGCAACAGAGATAAATAGCTCATTGGAGGCCAATACATTCACTCTCCACTTCGCATTCCTGTTGACAAGCCATCTTGAGCTATGCTGATGACAGCCAGAGCCCTGGAGCTGGAGGGGCTTCAGGGAGACCCCTGCCAGTGCTGAGATGCCTCCACCACCATTGGATCCACAAGACTCTCCACCCACTGGCCTGTGATCTTCCTGCATGCCATGGGCTAATATTGGACTCATGGACTTGATCTGGACTGGGATGTTTTCTTACTATACAATTATTCTTCTCTATAAAGCTCTTTCTTATACACATATGAGTGGCTATGAATTTGTTTCTTTAGTCAACCCAGACTAACACAGAAACCTAGTAAAAGAAAAAGGAAATCGTATTAAAAATTGCAATGCAGCGACCGCAGCAGCACCAGATCCAAGATGGCGGCCAGCAGGAGGTGGATGAAGGAGTCTGAAGAAATCTGCAAATGTGGAATGAAAAACGTCCGTAACATCCAGGTTGAGGAAGCTGATTTATTGACTTGTCAAGGGCTTATTGCTCCTGACAACCCTCCATGTAATTAGGGAGCCTTCAGAATTGAAATCCGCTTTCCAGCAGAGCCCCCACTTCAACCCACCAAAGATCACGTTCAAAGCAAAGACCTACCACCTGAACATCGACGGGAAGGGGCAGGTCTGTGATGAGCGCTGGAAACTGGAAGCCAGCCACCCAAACTGACCAAGTCATCCAGTCCCCCATAGCCCTAGTCAACGACCCCCAGCCTGAACACCCACTCCGGGCCGACCTAGCCGAAGAATGCTCTAAGGACCGTAAAAGACTCTAAGAACACTGAAGAGCTTACAGAGAAATACGGGGAAAAGCGACTGAAATCTGCCATGACTGATCCAGCGAGTGTGAGCGGAGAGCCCGGCAGTGCGTTCAGACCCCCTGCCCGCAAAGCAGGGCTCTGTGAAGATTGAGGCACGCCACCGCCCGGCGCACGCTCGTGGCAGTCACTAACGTTCTACAGTTTCTTGATCAAAAGTGGTCTAGACAGCCTGTAAAGAAAGGATTAAGCTTTACCATGTTCTCCTTCAGAAAAAAACAATGTAATGCAGTTGTCAGTCCCTTAACTGGTCATGCAAGGTTGGTGATTCGAACTGACTGAGGGCTCTGCAGGAGAAAGATGTAGCCACCGGTGAGAACAGCTGAGTGCTTCATGGGTGCACCACGAGGGCACTTACACGCACACACACACACGAAATCTGTGCATCTTAAGCTACTTGTTTTCCTCTCATGATCAGTAAAGGCTAATTTTTATTGTTGGGAGGGAAAATGACACGAGACCTGGAGTACCCAATGCCACCCAGTGGATTCTGGTTCACAGTAATCCTGTGGTAGACTAAATAGAACTGCTCTGGAGATGTCCAAGGCTATGACTCATGATGAACGCAGACTGCCTAATCTTTCCCCCACAGGGCCACTTGTAGATTCCAACTGTTGACCTTGGTATTGGAAGGCCTCCAGATAACCTACCATGCTCTCAGGTCTCCATCTTAGTATACTTCAATTATATCTCAATAAAATGATTACTAAAAAATATGCACGTACGTGCTTGGTAAAGTAGAGGACATGCAAAAGTGACCTTCAACCAGATGGACCCACACAGTAGATGCAACAGTGGGCTCAATCATACCTACCATCGAGTCGATTGTGACTCAAAGTGGCCCTCTCTAGGATTTCTGAGGCTATAAATCTTTATGGCATCAGACTGGCTCATCTTTCTCCTAAGGAGTGGTAGATGTACTTGACCCCCGACCTTGTGGTTAGCAGTCCAACACTTAGCCCACAGCGCCACCAAGCCATGTTTTTTTCTCTTATACAAAGATTGCTATAAGTCAGACCAACTCAATGCATGTACATATGCCCACTGAGAAGAATAGAATGAGAAATCTCTGAGCTCTGACAGGTGACCCTGAAGAGAATTCAACCCCCAATAATTCCATGCCTTCCACAATCTCCCTAGCCTGGTGGTTCTCAGCTCAGAGGAATTTGCCCCCCAGAGAACTTTGGGTAACATCTGGAGACATTTTTGGTTGTCACCGCTTGAAGGGTGCTACTGGAGTCTAGTGGGTATGGATGAGCAATGCTGCCGAACACCCTCCCGTGCCCAGGAGGGCACCCCCCACCCTGACACACCTGCCCAAACCGCAGTAAGTGGCTGAGAAGCTCCCCCCAGCCAGGGCCGAGGCATCCTCTGGCCTTCGGGGCGCCTCTGTTTTGTTGGCAGTCCAGAATTACGGAGCACAGTAGCTTCCGCGCAGGACGGGCTCAAACGGCAGAGCATTTGTGAGGATGGCACAGAGCGGGGTGGGCAGCGCCTGCTCACTCTCTTGTAGCTGGGGTCACTGTGAGGCAGAACTGACTCAAAGGCACCTGACAGCAACAACAACAAAAGAGACATCAAACTCCCTCCAAAACACAAATACCAAACTCACCGCCATCCACTCCATTCTGACTCATAGTGGCCCTGTGGAGCGGCTGGTGGTTTCAAACTGCTGACTTTGCAGGTAGCAGCCCAACGTGTAACCCCTAAGCCACCAGGGCCCTGAACAGACATCATGATCCTCCAAACATCAAACTCACTACCACTAGGTCTTTTCTGCCTTAGAGGAACATAGAACCACCCCTTGGGTGTCCAAGACAAACTCTACGGGAGTAGAAAGCCTCATCTTTCTCCCAGGGAGCACGCAGCAGTTTCAACCTGCCGACCTCGTGGTTAGCAGCCCAACGTGTAACCACTGTGCCACCATGGTTCCTACATCCAGGTCTGTCCAAGGTCCCGGGACAGAAGCCACAGTGAAAATGGAGATGAATCTGTTTGCCTGTGGCGGCTGGCTGGTTTGGGGCCTTGCCAGGAGGAAGGGCACCAGGAACTAATACTAGAGGGGGTTGGGCCATTTCCTGAGCGGCCGTGTGGATGTTCCCGGTCGCTGCTATCCACTTGGCCTCCCCACGCATGGCAACCTAATGCTGCCCAGTCCTGAGTCGTTCCCATGACCGGTTTGGAATGGGTCGCTGTGATCCACAGGGCTTTTCACGGGCATGAGACACTGGCAAAGGAGCCCACCGAACCACGGACAGCCCCACGGACTGCCACAAGGACAAACAAATCTGTCTTGGAAGAAGTCGAGCCAGAATGCTCCGTGGAGACAGGATGGTGACACTGCGTCTCACATACTTTGGGGCATGTTGTCAGAAGAGACCAGTCGCTGCAGAAGGAGAGCATGCTTGGTGACATGGAGGGCGGGCCACAAAGAGGAAGGCTCTCGAGGAGATAGACGGACACCGTGGCTGCAGCCGTGGGCTCAGGCACACGAACCACGGCGAGGCTGGCGCAGGACCGGCAGTGTTTCCTTCTGTGGTGCACGGGGTCCCTGTGGGTCGGAACCGACTCGACGGCCTCAGCAAGTGCAACAACCACAACCACAAAGGAGACCACCCCTCACCTCACACTTTGACCTGGAGAATGAGGTCATCATCTTTGGGAAGAAGAAACCAGCATTTGGAGAAGAGGAACAAGAAAGAGGAGGCGATCGGCGAGTAAGCCAGCTGCCAGGTTCAGACACAGCCTCCCTTTCCCCACACCCTGACCCAGGGAACTGTCACCAGCACTTGATTTCCTAGACGCCTCCTTCCAGAACAGGGCTTCTCAACCTGTGGGTCGCGACCCCTCTGGGGGGTCAACCAACTCACAAGGGTCACCTGATTCACAACAGTAGCCAAATGACAGTGACGAACTAGCAACAAAAATAATTTTATGTTTGGGGCGTGGGGGTCACCGCCACATGAACTGTATGAAAGGGCGGTGGCATTAGGAAGGTGGAGAACCACTGATCTAGAATGCGGATGAGTTTTCCCACTGCCTAGGAAACATCCACCGGGGCAGTTCTACCCTGTCTTACAAGGTCAGGTCGTTATGAACTGTCACTGACTAGATGGCAGTAGGTTCGGTTAGGGTTCAGGAGTGTGGGTGGCGTCGTGTATGACGTACTACACATTGAGCTGCTAACATCAAGGTCAGCAGTTCAAACCACTGGGTGCTTCTTTAGAGAAAAATGAGGCTGTCTCCCCCTTTAAAGATTTACAGCCTGGGAGCCCCGAGGGAGCACGTCGACTCCGTGGGAGGGGGCGGCTATGAGTTAGAATCGACTTGATGGCGATGCGTTGGGTTGTATTAGTATTTCCCGTGTAATGTCACTGCCCTAGTTCCATGGTAAGCTTTTGGAGTCCCAGGACTGGAGCTGACTGTATTCTGGTCCCTGGGAGATTGGCAGGATGAATGTTTACTTGTACATTTATGACCGGCCGCTGGGACCAAAAGTCCTCACCGGAAGGAAACTGGCTTTGTTTAGGAAAATCACTTGATAAATGGTTTAAAGAAAGAGGAGGCCCAAATGGCCTAGGCTTGCGGGCTGCAAAGTCTTAAGAGACTCTGAACACAAACGTTCTGCATGAGAACGGAGGCCGGATTTGGGAGCTGGAAGAACTGGAAGAAGAGAGGAAAGCGCAATGAGGAAGTGTGAGCAATGGGCGGAACCTTGGAGGCTGCACCCTGGAGACGTGTGCGGCAGACCTTTGGGGGGGGGGGGTCCCAGCGTTGAATTGAAAGTCGCTCATAGTCACATGCTCTTTTGTTTGTTTTTACCCTTTTCTTTCTTTCACATGTTTGAAGTGAACTTGTATGTCACTAAAGATTGCAAGTCTGCTGCAGTTTTACCTTTCCTCCTTTTTTACAGCCACGGAGACCAATATTCAGGTAGTTTTTTTTTTTTTAAAGTTGTGTCTTCACTCTTGTTTTTTGTTTTTTAATTATTTTGACTTTTCAAGAAGCAAAACAAAAAAGAAGCATATTGTGTACAGTTATACAGCTCATCTTGACAAATTAAAAGAGTAATAATATCCCATTAACAGCCCCCCCATAAATGTGGTTCTTCTTTAATTTCTTTATTTTCCCTTCCACTCTTCCTCCCTCCCTCTGTAATTTCCTGTCCCTCTCATCCCCCTGCTCTCTGCCGAGTCCCTGGGCTCCTCGTGATATTAAAACCATATTTATTAACAACCTTAATTCGCAAGGTTGGATGGGAAACGTGGGGGCCACCGAGTGTGTGTTGATGGCGGAGGCATAATTCAGAAAGAGAGGGAGCCTGGTCGTACAACCTGAAGAATGTCGTCAATGTCGCTGAACATGTAGAAACTGGGTGGGGCAGTGCCATCATTTCATGTCAACTCGATAAATAGGTACAAGGGTGGAGTCTAGCCTGTCAATCAGGTCACAGCCTGGTGATGCCTTCTTGTGGGCGTGGCCTTCCCACGAGGTTTCTGGGAACTTCCTCTCTCTCTGCTTCACCTTCCTGTTGAAGAGCCACACTGGGAGAGCTGGAGGAGCCACATGGAGACCAGTGCCAGAGCTGAGATGCTTCCACTGCCGTTGGATCCACAAGACTTTGTACCCACCGGCCTGTGATCTTCCTGCACTTTGCTTCATTGCTTGTGACTGTGTGAATCTGAAGATGGGTTTTTGGACTAGTATCGGACTTATCGACTAATAATCAGATTTATGGACTTGATCTGGACCGGGATGTTTTCTTGATATACAATTACTCTTTGATATAAAGCTCTTTCTAATACATTATATGAGTGTCGATGAATTCGTTTCTCCAGTCAATCCAGCCTAACGACACTGGGGACTGCTGTATGTTTTGCAGCGTCTATTTTCACAAGCAAAAAATAAAATGATAGAGACAGTGACTGGATTAATGGTTCCTTGGGGATACAGCAGGGGAGGTTGGGTGGGAAATGGGGAGCTAATAGGCATCACTGCAGAGTGAAGAAAATGTTCCCAGACTGACTATGGTGGTGATTGGACAACTCTTTTTGATGTGATTGAACTCTTGAATTGTATGAGATGTGAATTATGTGCCAACCAAACTGTTGAAAAATCAAGTCAGATTAAAACGAAGTATTGAGAACTGAAGTGACTCGGGTCTCTACCATGTGCATCCCTCGTTCCCGGCTCTCTTCCACCAGAGCTGCATGTGGGTATGGTTGGTTCAGGGAACATGGAAGGGCAAGGGTCCGTGTCACATCTCCGTTGGGTCAGGAGACAGCAGTGGGACTATGAGAAACGCCCTGGCTAAACCCAACCCAACTGGGAAGCAGAAGTGGCCGTGAGAACACAAGCCCCCTGCAGAGAAGTCTTTGCTCTGGGGTTTTCAGTGACTGCTGTCTAGCGCTAAAATGACTAAATAAGGACTCCCGCTGCTGGTCTCCGCGTGGCATGCCCATTGCTGTCAGGAGGGGGTCCCCAGAACTGGATTGGTCTCACCTGCTGCGATTGCTAACAGACTGCTAGTCTGCTGGAAGCCTGGCTCTTCTGTTAAGGAAGACACATTAGCAAGAGGGGATGGGGAGCATTGATCACACGTTGTCTAGAGTCGTGCCCTTTGTCCCTTGAGTTCAGGCTGACAGACGTGCTTCCTGGGACAGAAGCCCTCACCACTCCCTCTAACACTCAGGTCTGCGGGCTCATCTAGTCCTCCCTTCCACCTCACTGGTCCCTTCTTCTCAACCCCTCTCTTGCTAGCTCCTCCTCTGGTCAACCCTAGGTACCAGAGCTGCTACCACCTCTCTAGGGAGCCCTGGCGGCGTGGTGGTTATGCATTGGCCTGTGATCTACATGGTTGGTGGTTTGAAACCACTAGCAGCTCTTTGCTCTCAAAGCTGGACTTTCTACGTCCATAAACAGAGTCTTGGAAACCCACAGGGGTCACTATGGGTTACCACATGTATGCTGACGACGCCCCCGTTTTTCTCCAGTCTTAACTTCTTCCCTGAAGTGGCTCACTGGATGTCTTCACTTGGATGCCTAATAAACTTCTCAAAAACACCCACGCTCGAGCTCGTGGCTTCTTCCCTGCAAGAGCTTCATTCTCTCCTCTCCTCCCTCTCTCCGTTTCTCTGCCACCGCGAGTGTGGCGGTGCTCCGACTTCACCATGTCATCTCATAAGATGTTCAGGATCAAGAGATTCCTGGCCAAGAAACAGAAGCAGAATCGGCCCATTCCCCAATGGATTCGAATGAAAACCGGTAATAAAATCAGGTACAACTCCAAGAGAAGACATTGGAGAAGAACCAAGCTGGGGCTGTAAGGAGCCCCCTGAAGGGTGGCACGCATGGCTGCATTTTCCCAGGCTCAAATTTTGTCCCCATCTGATGACTTGAACTTCTATTGGCAAATAATCTGGTTTATTCCTTGGTTTTTTGCTTCCTAATCAAGTTTAACAATAAGTGATGTAAGGCTGTTAAAAAAAAAAAAAGCTTCATTCTCTCAGGCTTTCCACGACCCAGATGCTCTAGCCCAAGCCTAGGAGCCACCTGGCTTTTCCGAGCCCTTGTCCTTGCTTCCCACACTCAGTGACCAGCGCGTGCTATGGCCTCTAACTCCAGATGACACCCTACTTGTCCACTCCTTTCACTTCCAGCTCTGTCACCCAAGTCCGAGCCCCTGCTGCAACAGCCTCTTCATAGGCCCTTGCTTCTCCCCTTGCTGCCCCTGCCCTCCGGCAGGCAGGGACACAGCGCCAATGGGATCTCTTCAAACCCCACGTCAGAGCATGTCCTTCGATTTGAGCCCTCACGGCACCGAGGCCCAGCTTGCGGCTACAGCACCCAGCGAGTGCGTGGGAGAGCAGGAGCTAGGCCGGCCATCTAACTCCAGGGGCCAGGTGCTGTGTGTGTGTTTGTCTTCTCACAGTTTGATGAGGGGGCTGCCTCCATGGGCTCAGGCATGGGACCGGTGGTGAGGATGGCGCAGGACCGCGTTGCGTTTCCTCCGAGTCCCCTGGGGTGGCCACACAGCTCCACGGCTTGTAGGAAAGTCACGGGATGGCAGAGCCATGACCATTGTGAATCTCAGAACAATCTGGTTCTTCCGAAGAGAAAAGCCAGAACCATTAGTCTTCCCTTTACCCTCCCCTCCAGCTCCGAAACCCACGACGCACTCTGTCTGCAGAGCTGCCGATCAGGGACGTTTCACACGAAGGGCATCGCACTAGGCCAGAATGACCCTTTCACGGGGGTCGCTCAGTTCATAACAGTAGCAACATGACAGTGACGAAGTAGCAACAAGAATAATTTTATAGTTGGGGGTCCCACCACATGAGGAACTGTATGGAAGGGCTGCGGCCTGAGGAAGGTGGAGAACCACTGCCCCGGAGGCCTGTCTCTTCAGCATCGGGGTCTCAGGGTTCACCATGGTACAGCGACTGTCGGCACGTCGCTCCTTTGCGGCCAAGTGAGATGCCATTGTACTGATGCCCCGCATTTCATCCCCTGCCCATGGTGGAGCCTCCGTGGGAAACTGAGGACCTAGAAGACACGCCCCCGCCGTCTCAGACCAAGTCCCCTGGAAGGACGCTTCTCCACAGTCCATCAGCTGAGGGACATTTGAGTCATTTCCCCTCTGGCGATTCTGAATAAGCATGGCCACATTCGTGTCCAACTTTGTGTACGGACGTATGTGTTTCCTTCTCTCGTGTAAATACCTAGGAGTGGAATTGCCGCGTCACACTGTTACCTAGAGGAGCCCTGGGAGTGTAGGGAGTTATGCATTGAGCTGCCAACCACAAGGTCAGCAGTTCGACCCCACCAATCCCTCCTTGAGAACAATATAAGGTTTTATGCTCCCATCAATATCTCCAGTGTTGGAAACCCGGAGAGGCTATTGTTCCCTGACTGATGGGTTGGATTCTACCCAACGGCAGGAAGCTCTGGTGGGTTGGTCAGGACCTGGCAGTGTTTCCTGGCTGTGCACAGGGTCACCCATCGAGCCAACTCCTCGACAGACACCTGCCAACAACACGGCCACCTCCTTCATTCATTAGTGAACGAATTTGCCATCAGTTGCCTTCTCTATCAGTCTTCTCGCCAGCCCCTCCATCACCTGAGCAGCCGATCGTTTGGGACGCACTGACATGGAGAGAGGAGAGCGATTGTCTCTGATGAGAACGCCGAGTCCTTCAGGTTGATGCTGCTCCCTTTTCAAAAGGCACCGATGTGCTTGTCAACACTCACGTTGGGCTGCGAACCACAAGAGCAGCAGTTCAAAACCACCAGCCACTCCTTGGGGAAAAGGTGAGACTTTCTACTCCCGTAAAGAACCCCCCAGGGGCAGTTCTACCCTGTCCCATAGGGTTGGTCTGAGTCAGCTTTCCACCTGATGGCAGTGAGTTTTTGCGTGTTGAGAGGGCTCGTTGGTACCTTTTCCCAACATTCAGTTAATGCACACCCCCCATTATCAGCCCTTTGAGATGGAGGCTGTGTCTCCTCACCATGGTGGGCCTTCCCCTAGGAAGCTGACCACATCTACCTCGGTTGGGACAGGTGAAATGAATGGAAGCTTGCTGCAGTATCCCCGGGAGCAAGCAGCCACCAATAAGGAGCAGAAAGATCTTCAGGTGAGTGCTTGGGATTTGCTTGAGACTCGTACCTGGGACTTCCCCTTCAGGTCACTGCTTCCTGTTTGGCAATCCCTTGTGTCTTCCTTTGAAGGGGCCCCGGTAGAACAAATGGTTAAGCACCTCGGCTGTGGATCGAAGGGTCAGTGGTTCCAGGCGACCCAGTGGCTTCACGGGAGAGTGACCTGGCCTCTGCTCCTGTATAGACGCCTAGGCAGTTCTACAGGCCACATGGCACTCAGGTCAGTCAGTGTCCAGCTGGACAGCCCGGGGTCACAAGGTGACCAGACCCAGAGCCGAATGGCCCATGGGAAATGCCTGTGTCAACTCATCAATCCAGGTGCCCTCCCTGCGAAGGGACTCCCCGGCGCCCAGGAGAAGACAATCTTGCGCTGAGCAGTTTGTCTGGGGTGAAGAGGTCAGCAAGCAGGGCTCGTTACCTTGGTTATGTTTTGACGTTATCACGGGGTGCGGTCACGGTGTTGATCGGAACCAAACACACTTTAGACCGCCCTGGGTGGCTGCTCCAGGCTGAAGTCCAGCGTGATGTGCAGTGGCGGCCACACGCGATCTTTCCTCTTTAAGAAGCACACACAGTGACCTTGCTCCACCTTCGGACTGCTCTGTCCAGGGGGGCGGCTGCACGTGCAGGGGCGTCCTAGCCATAGTCCAGCAGGGCTGCACGTGCAGCAGCCAGGCGGCGTGGTTTGGCTCAGGATGACACAGTCAATAGGCGGGGAGCAGAGGCTGAAAACCACCCCTAAGCTGGTCTTTCCTGGCTCTCCTCTTGCAGCGGGAGGAGATTCCTTGTCTTTCCAGTGCCTTCTGGGTTTGTGAGGGAAGGGGGCACATTTCTTGGGGAGAGTTAGCCTGCTACACACACACACACACACACACACCACCACCACCACCAACACCACCACCAGCAGCAGCACCCCCAGGGGAGCCCAGTCGATTCAAAGGTGCCCTTCCAGCTCCTGGTCTAGGAGGGACCGTCCAAGCTTAGCTCGAAGGTCCAGCACGCCCTTGCACTTGTAGTCTTCATCCTGGATACACAAGCCGGCTGTTGCAGGCGACCAGAGGGACAATTTGGCTACAGATGGCCTCTCACGGGACACAGATTTCCAAATGCAACAAAGGATGCTTGGGATGAGATGTACCTGCTCGAGGGAGGACCAAATGTCTAAAGAAGAAAGGTGACACAACCTGGTGAATGTCATCGGTCACTGGATTAGACGTGTAAACACGTAGAACCGGCAAACGGTGCGATGACGACAAGAAAAAATAAATAATGAGAAGCAACTGAAACAAGATATCTAGGTAGATATGTATGCACACACACACAAAGTAGGCTTTTTCACTTTATTCAGCTTGTGATACCAGTTGGGTAATTCAGCTCATTATTTTCAGGTTAAGAACCAGGCATAAGGGGCCCTCTGTGGAGACAAATTACGCTCCTTAAAGATAAAAGTTGGGATGTCTGTTATGGAAGGCATTCGAAACGGATGTGATGGAGGTAATGCTGTCTCCAAGGTAGGAGGCGGGGGTTGCTCCTGCCAGCTGAAACTGTCTTAGATGCTACAGTAGCCGGAGGCCTTCCCAGGCACCCTGGTAGTGTCGCGGGTACACATTGGGCTGTTAGGTGGAGGTCAGCAGTTCGAAACCACCAGCCGCTCTGAGGGAGAAAGACAGGGCTTTCTACTCCCACCACAGTTACAGTCTTGGAAACTCACGGGGGCAGTTCTACCCTGTCCTGTAAGGGTCACTATGGGTCAGCAGTGACTGGGCAGCGGTGAGTTTAGGGTTGTTGTTAGGGACTGAGTTCCTCTGAGGGACCATAGAGTTGGCCCCGACTCGTAGTGCCTTCAGGTAACAGAGCGGAAGCTGTTCAGGACTGTACCACCTTCCCAATCAGGGCTGGTGTGTGGCCCTTGTGGTCACTAGGTCAATCCCCCTCTCCTCCTGGAAGGCCTCCTTCTGGTTCAGTGACCTTTCACCGAGGCCTGGTGGCGCCGTGGGTTAGGCCTTAGGCTGCTAACCGAAAGAGCCGTGGTCTCAACCCACAAGCCCCTCTGAGGGAGAGAGCTGAGATGGTCCCCCCCACCAAAGATTTACAGTCTTGGAAACGCTATGCGTGAGCATTGACGTGAAGGCTGTGCGTAGGTGTTCTACTTAGAAAGCAGGATCTCTTTCTGCAGGGACCGGTCCCTCCTGAGGAAGTGCCCAGAGAAACGGAGATGAAGTCTCACCAGCCGAGCTCCGAAGGACCAATCTGACAGCACCTCCGCGAGTCATGCTTCTGGCCGGCCGGCGGTCTGCTCAGCTTTCTGCGCCGACGTCACGAGTCAGAGGCAGCGAGTCTTCTCCACTCGTCTCTTTCCCTTGCTCGTGACACTGAGGGGTGTGCTGATGGTCGTCGCCGACTCCTGGGGACGGCACGCGTGCGGAGCAGCGCTGCTCGAAGGGTTTCCAAGGACGCGTGACCTTTTAGAGGGAGGTCCGGTGGGGCGGTGGGTTGTACATTGTGCTGCTAACCACAGGTCCGTGGTTAGAACCCACCAGCTGCTCTGCAGGAGAAAGATGAGTCTGTCTCGGAAACCCAAGGGGCAGTTAGACGCTGTCCTATAGGGCCAGTATGCTTTGGAATGGACTCGTTGGCAGTGGACTTTGGAGGGATCTTTTGGAAGCAGACCTGTTTTCTGAGGCTCCTCTGGGTGTGTTCCAATTGCCAACTCTGTAGCTAGTGGTCAAGTGCTTAGGGACCTGGGAGCTTAGTGCTTACGCATTGGGCCGCTAACCGCAAAGTCCGCAGTTCAAAACCACTAGCTGATCTGAGGGAGGAAGATGAGACTTTCCACTCCCATGAAGATTCAGTCTCAGAAACCCCTGGGGGTGGGGTGGGAGGGGCAGTTCTACTCTGCCCTCTGCGGTCCGCTGTAGGGCAGACTCGATGGCAGCGGGTTTAGTTTGGGATCAGGGGCTCAATCACTCGTGCACTCCCCGGGGATTCCTATAAAATTGAGAAGCCCCCAAATACTTTAGGCAGAAGAGATTGTGGAGACAGAGTCCGACCCCTGCTGGTCTTCAAAGGCAGCTCCTCACTTAAGGAACAGAGTAGGTTGTTGAGCCCCCAAGACTGCAGGAGGACAAGAGCCCTCATTTGCTCAAATGAGAGGATGCAAATGAAGACACGGTCAAACTGCATCTCAGGTGCGGGTTTACAAGTCCTCCTTAGCCGTGTAAACAACCTGCTTGAAGAAACCGATGGGAATCAAGCACCCATCGCGTCGATCCTGATTCACCGGTGGTGAACTAGAGCGGACCTACAAGGTTTTCTTCCTGACGAAGGCACTGGATGGCTTTGAACCAGCAGCCTTCCCGTTAGAGGTACTCTCAAAACGCTTGCATCCTCCAGGGCCCTTGCTGGAGGGCAAGCCGGTTACTTAAGGGCGCTTCTGAGCTCTCCAGCATCCGTTTCCCTCGCAAAGCTGTCGGGAGAATTGATGGCTGCTTTTAAAACCCTCTTTCTATCTTTGGGTGGCAGGGGCTTTGTGAGGGGTGTGATATATTATCAGCTGTTATTCCACCTGGCCTTTTCCAGCCCTGGCTCCAATGGCTGGCTGCTCGGCTCCTGTCCTCTGCAGTCCTGCCCTTTCTTCTTGTGTCCATAGAAACCCCCAGCAATGCAAGAGGTCGCCCTTTCCCGGGGCCTCTGAGATTCTCGCCGCTTCTGAACGCAAGCAAAAACAGAAATAGGCCTGGTGTGTCCAGTGGTGGTATCAGCTAACGCGAACCCCAAGGATTCTCTTTGCACCTGAGTGCTGCTTCAGATGAGTCCCATGGAGAGGCTCCTCAGCCCAGGCTGTGCTCATGGGAATCAGCGGCTCAGACTTTGACAAGCTGGCTAGTGTGTCATCCTGCCTAATGAGCCATGCCCCCGACAAGAGGAAGACCCCCTGCTGCCGACCCAAGGGAGCAGGCCCAAAGCCTGCGTTGGATGAGCTCCATCCTTGTAGAGCCTCTGGGGGGTCTGTTTGACAGACGCGGGTGAGGATGCCCCGTTGGAGGATACTGAATCCTTCAGCATTCTTAGGCACACTGGGGGAGTCAGTACACGTTGGGGTGACAAGTTGACGCTCATGGGGACAGACCTGAGCTTGAGCTCCGGATCTTTTGAAACTTACCCGTGGGGACCTTTCGCTTAGCCTTTTAGTTTGTATACATATATGAAAATATAAGTATATTTGATATGCTAAGTGGCGAGATCTAGTTTTTTCATATGTATCTGTGCATGTGTATGTATATGTCTCTATATGAAACTCATGGCCATGGAGTTGATTCTGACCCACAGAGACCCTAAAAGGCAGAGTAGAACTGTCCCTGTGGGTTTACAAGGCTGGAAATTCTTACAGGAGCAGAAAGCCTCATCTTTCACCTGAGGAGTGGCTGGTGGATTCAAACTGTGGACCTCAGGGTTAGCAGCTCAACTTATAATTCACTCCAGAAAAAAAAAAAGTAACAAAAAGCAAAAACCCACTGCCCTCAAGTCAGTGCCGACCCATAGAAACCCAATAGGACCAGGTGGAGCTCCCTCCTCCTATGGGTTTCCAAAAGCCTCATCTTTCACAGACAGAGTGGCTGGTGGTTTCAAACTGCTGACTTTGTGGTTAGCAGCCCAGCATTTAACCATGAGCTGTCAGGGCCCCAGCTGGACAATCACGGAATCTCCTCATAGGCTTGTGAAAGGAGCTATTGTAGTGGTTCTCAACCTGTGGGTCGTGACCCCTTGGGGGGGGCGGGGATGTCAAATGACCCTTTCCTAGGGGTCGCCCGATTCATAACAGTAGCAAAATTACAGTGATGCGGTAGCAATGGAAATCATGTTATGGTTGGAAAACAATTTTATGGAGTAGCAAAGAAAATAATTCAACGGGTCCACAACATGAGCGACTGGATTAAAGGGTCCCAGCATTAGGAAGATTGAGAACCACGGAGCTATTGAGATGAGGGACCCAGAGAGGTGAGCACACACCAACCAAGCAACCAGCCCAGTCATTTCTGACTTCTTGCGACCCCCTGTGTTTCAGAACAGAACTGCACTTACACCCTAGTTCTCCCCCCTCACCCCCATCGCCAGCACCCTTCGAATAATTCTCACGACTCTGAAAAGCTTCTTCAGAGGCCGTTTGGTTTCTGAGGAGCCTCATGAGATGGGAGTGTTTGTCTGAAATGTTTGGCTGAGCCTGACCTGAGGCAGAATGTTTTGAGAATAAGAATAGAAAAAGGACACAGCTGTGGGGTGTTCTCTTTGCACCCCAAGTTTGGGACAGCATATTTTAGCTCTCTGCCACTTGAGCCAGCGCAGACCAAGTCTCGCTCGCTATAATAAGGTGCAGGGGCTCAGAAAAGCCCCATGATTCAGGGGCCCAAGCCAGAGCTCCAGAAGCAGAGAGCCTTTTCCCGGAGCCGCGGGACTTTCGCAGATGGAGCACACCAGGCCAGGCCGTGGTGCAGCAGAGTTGGGAGGCATGAACTCTGGACTGTGGCTTCATTCCCGGGATTCCCCATTTGCCAAGCCCACATTTCCAACATTCCCTTGAAGCTTAGATTCTCTCCTGTCCTCCTGGAAAAGAGATCCTGGGGTCACATAGCTTTGCCTTCAGCTGCTGGAGGGTCCCGGCAAGGGGCTTGGGGAGAATGAGGATGAGGGGCCACGTGATGTGAGCAAGGATACCGCTCTTTCCCGCCTTCTCCTCCTAGCCCTTTGGGGCTCAGCTCCTGGCCTGTAAAACCCCCATATTTAACTTGAATCCGGGATGGGCGCGGTACATTTCACCCCTGCTCCAGTCCAGCTGCACCTGTTGATCAGATAAGCCGGGCTATGTGCTGCCCTCCTGTGAACAGAGTAGACTAACCCTGTGTATGTATAGGGCCAAGAGCGTCAACACCCGAGCCGTCGCCCATCATCTGCCCAACAAACAGGTATCATTTATCCCGATGGAAAGAGATTTGATGACTTCAGCGATACATTCCAGAGCTTAATTCTCCTTAGTTAAAATAAAAAAAAAAAAAAGAATTCCTGTGGGGCTCTAACCTGAACTCACTGAGCTGGAATTTGCTTGTCATAAAGGAAGCAGCCATAAATACATAAAGGAATAAATCAGGAAAACAGTCATGATCATCTTCTGGGTAATTGAGAACTAAGACGCTCAAACTCCTCCATTCATGTTTTGGAACTGGTGTGTGTGTGCGCGTGTGTATGTGTGTGTAAATGTAACATGGTGTCCACAAGTTACATTCACAGCGCTTTGCAAGCTTCACCAAACACTCCTTCGCCCCAAATAGAAACCCTGTTCTGCTCCTGTGAAGAGTCAGTCTCAGAGACCCACGGGGGTAGTTCTGTCTTATCGCACAGGGTCCCAGTGAGTGGACATCGACTCAATGGCAGTGAGTGTGTTCACATTGCACAGTGCGCCCCGTTCTTTCGAACGCTCAGTCTGCTTTCTGTCTCTATGGATTTGCCTAATCTTGACATCCCCTCGTACAGTCAGACACCTCTGGACTTTTGTGACGGCTTCCTTCACTTAGCTTGGGGTTTTCGAGGTTCAAGGTTCGTCCTTCCCCACTTTCATTTGAAATGAAGCCCCATTCAAGTTCTTTCCCTGACAGCTCTGATTCCTGCAGCTCAGGTTGGTGGCCTCCCCCTTAGGGGCCCCCAAACCAAGCCTCAGGCTAAAGATGCCTTCTCTGCAGACAATGCCAGGAAGAACCCCGGGGCTGCAGCCTTCACACCATTCTTCACTTCCCTGCATCCTTCTGGGGGCAGGAGCTGCTCGCCTGACTCATCTTCCGCTTCTGCAGACGGTGAAGACAAGCACAGCCTAATAAAGCCAAAGAGGCTCCCCCAGCGCAGAGGCTGGACTGTCAGAGTGTGTGCGTAATACGGGGCGCTTCAGGTCCCTCGGCAGTTCGGCTATTTATATTGATCTGAGCGCAGGATGCTCATTGAGACTGAATTTTCCTAATTTGGAAGAGGAGGGAGATTTGATTTCTTGAGCGGAGTCAAAGACCCGGGAAGGAAGGGAGCTGATGCCTAGAGCCACCAAGGGGAGATTGGGGGACAAGGTGCTCTGTCTGGTTCTTTGGGCCACGGCCACTGGATGAAGTTTCATAAAACACTCATCTAGATTTAAAAAACAAACAAATAGGAGGGGGGCGGATTGGAAAAATCACAAGACATTAGAATTGGTTTGCAAACAATCCTCTTCTCTCTTCAGCTGAGATGAACACGAAAAGTGTTTCTCAAACACCCTGCTGTTCTTGTTGATGAAGCCTCACAGCGGCCAGGACAGCATAGGGCAGCTCCTTGGGTCTTCGGAGACTGGGACACTTTATAGGACCACAGAGCTGGGTTTGCACCTCTGACCCTGCGGGTAGCAGCCTAACACTTCATCCCTCCACCAAGCTGCACCCAGCATGGGGTCTTACTGAGTCAAGCCTTGGCTTCAAGGTGATCCCTATGCACCAGGAGAGGAAACACTGCTGGTCTTGCACCTTCACCACAACTGGCGGCGGATCAGGCTGCCGTGTGATCCGCGGAGTTGTCACCGCCTGTTTTTCAGAAGCAGGTTTCCAGGTCCATCTGAGACTGGAAGTTCTGCTGACACCGGTCCAGTATCACCGTGCAGTGAGATGCAGCTGCACTGGTCCTGATGCCTATCGGCTGTGCGCACACCCGAAGGACACACTGCTCAGTGCTGCTCCGTCCTCACAATCATGGGGGCCACTGTGCCCATCCATCTGGCCGAGGGGCTTCCTCTTGCTTACTGACCCTCTCCTTTTCCAGGCTGCTCACAGTGTCCTTCTCCAGAGACAGGTCCCACATGGAGGGCAAGAATTCCTGTAGGGATCCGACACTGGCCCCGGAGTACAAGCTAGTTCTCTTCAACAGCAAGGAGGAAAGGTAGTCTCAAGCTGACTTATTCCGGGCGATCCCCCCCCCCCCAGGTGATGATTAAAACCCTTAGATAAATCGCCTTCTAAAAGCCAGCCAGTCGATGGGCACGTTATTGGTTTTCAGTATAGCACGTGGCTCAGCCGCCTGTGGGCAGACTGCTGGGGTGGGGGAGGGGTGTTCCTGGTGACAACGGGCTTAGGGTGCCCTGCCACCTTGGGTGTGGCTTTGGGGCGGTATTGTATCCTTGCCGTGGGCCTTGTCCCTCTGGGTCTTGGCTGACAATTATCCTACTGTCCTGGGTCAGACGCCAACATCGTGACAATCACACGGAGCATTTTTTAGGAGCGTACTGTGGCCCAGACTCAGAGTTCAACATTCCCCCTGCGTTACTGCGCGGGGCTCCGGAGCCAGAATGGTCAACCACCGAGGACCGCTGCCAGCGAAGGGAGACACCACAAACCTTGCCTGTCCGCTCTCCACCTCTGGAGACAGGAGTTCCCTGACTCTCTGCCCCAGGTCCCTAAAGCCAAGTCCAGCAGAGCCGGAGAAGGCGTTCCACGCACGAAGGCAGAGAAAATGCAGCGTCTGAGGTCATGCAGTCAAGGGCAAAATAGCACTCCTGTTCCCTGGCGACCGCAAAGAATTGAAACTTGTGATTAGCACAGGCTTGGGGGGTTAGGGAGGGTGGGAGGGGAGGGCTGGCCTCTTCAGTCCAGGTTGCTGGTTGGTTCAGGGAAGCAGAGTTTCCACTGCAGGGGATGCAACTCGATATTTCCTCCCGGCTCCGTCGCTGGGACCTGGCGAACAACCACGGATCCTGGCACTCTTGTGAGCGGCGAGTCCCGGCAGTGAGGTCGAATCCATTTTGGAGCCAAAAGGGGAGCATTCCTTTACAATTAGTGCTTCGGAACCCGCCAAGGACGCGCCGGCCCGTCTCACGCGCCATCTAACGGCCACAGCCGGGAATGACGCCCGACTCGGTGGGGAGGAAGACGGCTTCTTTGTCCTTCCTTTACCCTGTGGTTGATGGTGACGTGGAGGCTTGACAACTCGAGCGAGTTAAATTTCTTCCACTTGCCAATTCAAAGCCTGCCTTGCGCTTTCACATAAAGCACGAAGCCGCGGTATGCCCGTGACTGTCTGCCAGCGCCCGCCTGGCCTGCTGAAGGTGTGCTTTGTCTTAAAGGACTCCAACCTGCCTGGGGTGCAGGTGGACAGTGGGAGGCTTCTTCTCTAGAGGGGCCATAATTAAGGCTGGTTTTGGAATCACTGGATAATTGGGAAGATGAAGGGGCTGCCGAAAATTCCTAGAAAATGGAATTAAAAGGCCATGGAAGCTCCTTTGTAAGCTCAACCCAAACCAGCTGCCGTGAGCTGATTCAGACTCATAGGGATTCTAGAAGTTTCCAAGGTTGTAAATCTTTATGGAAATAGACTGCCACATCTTTCTTTCTCCCAAGTGGGCTCAAGCCCACTCCCTTTCTGTTAACAAGGGAAGGGTTCTCCATGGTGCCTCCAGGACCCCTTGGTTGGGAATATAGTCCCACTGCCATTGATTGAATCCCACTCACAGTGACCCTATGGAGCAGACTAGATCTGCCCCTTTGGGTTTCCAGGCCTGTAAATCTCTCCAAGAGTAGAAAGCCTCATTTTCCTCCATAGCAACTGGTGCATTTGAACTGTCAGCCTTACAGTTAGCAGTCCAATACATCACCCACTGTGCCACCATCCCACCACTTGTCTGTCACTTCACTTGTCAGTCACTTTGCCGAACCGTGGTGGCTTGGGTGCCGCTGTGAGGCTGGAAGCGGTGTCCCTGGTCTTTCAAATGCCAGCAGGGTCGCCCACAGGGAACGGGGTTCAGCAGAGCGTCCAGACTGAGAACAGACTATGAAGAAGGAGCAGGCTGCCCCCTGCAGAGGGACTCGCCACGGAAAGGCCCGCGCATAGCATGGAGACATTGCCGGTCCCTGAGAAGCTCATGCCCAGAAGCAGCAGAACCCGGTTGGAGACAGAGCCGGAAGATGGGCCCTCGGGTGGCAAGGCCCTCAGAGGATGACCGAGGAAGGCCTGCCTGCTCAAGTACAGTCGCCGTAGAGATGCAGACGGGCCCGGCCTGCAGGAGGCAGGCCCGTGGGTCCTTCATCCGCTGATGGGCATGACTCAAACGGAGAATCAGCTGTAAGCATCCGTTAGTAACTGGAACTCGGAATGTACAAGTGTGAATCTAGGAAAGTGGAAAATCATTGAAAATGGGATGCAGCACATCACGGTCTGTCTTCTAGGTGTTAGTGGGCTGAAATGGACTGGCACTTGGCCATTTTGAATCAGAGAATGGTCAGGCTATGTCCAGAGGGATGGCTTTGCCTTCCTCATCAAAAAGGACGTGTCAAGATGGATCTTGAAGCGCCTTGCTGCCTGTGAGAGGGTGCTGTCTGTCTGCACACCAGGAAATCCAATCAGCACAGCGGTTCTTCAGATTTATGCTGCACCCACTAAAGCTAGCGATGGAGAAATGAAAGAATCCCGTTAAAAATAATAATAATAAAAAATAAATAAATAGATAAATAAATAAATAAAAAGAATCCCGTCAACGTCTTCAATCTGAAATGGATCAGACATGCGATCAGGATGCACTGATGATTATTGGTGTCTGGAATGCACAAGTTGGAAACAGAGAGGAAGGAGCAGTAGTTGGAATACATGGTCTTGGTGACAGACAGGACGTTGGAGGTAGAAGTTTGATAGAATTTTTGCAAGATCAAATAGCAATGATCTTTTTGCAACAACTTAAAAGGCTACTATACACATGGTCTTCTCCAGCTGGAATACACAGAATCAAATTGACTCCATCTGTGGGAAGAGCCGAGGAGACACTCTGAATGTCAGCAGCTAAAACCAGGCCAGGAGCCGACCGTGGAACAGACCGTCAATTGCTCATATGTACGTTCAGGTTGCAGTTGAAGACAACGGAAGCAAGTCTGCAAGAGTGAAGATGCCACCTTGCGTCTCTCCCCCTGGATCTCAAGAACAGATTTGATTATTAAACACTAATGACAGGAGACCTGAAGAGCTATGCGCAGACATCAAGAACATCATCCATGAAGGAAGCAAAAGGTTGTCATTAAAAAGACAGGACAGAAAGAAAAGATCAGAGTGGATGTCAGAAGAAGAGACCCTGAAACCTGTTCTTAATCATAGACTAGCGATGGCAAATGGAAGAAATGATGAAGTCAGAGAGGCGCACAGAAAATTGCAAAGGGCAGCTTGAGAGGACAAAGACTAATATAATGAAAAGTGCAAGGACCTGAAGTTAGAAAACCAAAACGGAAGGCCACGCTCAGAATCTTAAAATGTAAGAACGCGAAAAAAAGTTATTTTTAATTAAAATTAAAAAATGAAAGAACGAAGAAAATTCAATTCTCAGATTGCAATATTGAAAGAGTCTAAGGGCAGAATATTGAATGATGTAGGAAGCGTCACAAAGAAGATGGAAAGAACAGAGTCACTGTACCAGAAAAAGGGAGGGCCCTTGGTAGCTTAGTGGCTATGTGTTGGGCTGCGATCCACAAGGTCTCAGGTTGGAAACCAGCAGCCCGCCCCTGCGTCAGAAAGATGGGCTTTCTACTCCTGGGAGTGTCACTCTCAGACACACACAGGGACAGTTCTACCGACCCCGGGGCTGTGACTTTGTTGCTGTTGTTACCCAAAATAATTAGTCAATACCGAACCATTTCAAGAGGTAGCATATGAGCAAGAACCAATGATACTGAAAGAAAAAGTCCAAATTGCACTGAAGGCACTAGCCAAAAACAAGGCTCCAGGAACCAACGGAGTGTCACTGAAAGGTTTCAGCAAGCTGATGGAGCCCTGGACTCACTCACTCGTCTGCGCCAGGACATTAGAAAGAAGCTACTTGGCCGACCGACTGGAAGAGACCTATATCTGGACCCATTCCAAAGAACGGTGATCTACCAGAGTGTGCAAGCCATGGAACAATTGTCCTTCATTTCACCTTGCTGATGGTATTCAACAACGGTTGCCTCAGTAGATTGACAGGGAGAGGCCAGAGTTTCAGGCTGGATTCAGAAGAGGACGTGGAACAAGGGATATCATTGCTGATAGATCTTGGCTGAAAGCAGAGACTACCAGAAAGATGCTGATTGGTGTTTTTATCGACTATCCCATGGCACTCAGCTTTGGGGATCATAGCAAACTTTGGATGGCCCTGAGAAGAACTGGAATTCCAGAACACGCCATTGTGCTCATGTGCAACTTGTATAGAGGTCGAGGCAGCTGTGTGGACAGGAGCAGCGGCGTTTCATTCTGTTGTACCCAGGATCGCAGTGAGTCAGATTGGCCTAAAGGGCGGCACCTAACCACCACCACCACAGGCCACGAAGGCTCTGGGTTTGGAAATACAGATGTGCTCATAAGACAACAGCCAAAGATGGGGGTTGATACCTTTTTAAGAACTGTGGGCATGGCCCCAGAGCCCTGGTGGGATCAATGGGTTACAGTCTAGGGGTCCTCAAACTACAGCCCGCGGGCCACATGAGGCCCACCGAGGACATTTATCCGGCCCGCTGGGAGTTTTTATCCCATTTGTTTTTTTACTTCAAAATAAGATATGTGCAGTGTGCATAGGAATTTGTTCATAGTTTTCTTTTAAACTATAGTCCGGCCCTCCAACGGATCTGAGGGACAGTGAACTGGCCCCTGTTTAAAATTTTGAGGAGCCCTGGGTTACACTAAAGTTGGGCTCCTAACTGCAAGGTCAACAGTTCGAAACCCCCAGTGGCTCTGAGGGAGAACGATGAGGCTGTCTACTCCCATAAAGAGTTATCGTCTCAGAAACCCACAGAGACATTTCTACGCTGCCCCAGAGGGTTGTTATGAGTCGGGATCCACTTGGTGGCAGTGAATGGGCACGGAAGGAGCCCAGGTGGCGCTGCTGGGAAGCGCTGGGCTGAACCACAAGTTAGGAGACTCAAACCCACCAGCCGCTCCTCAGGAGAAAGTTGAGGCTCCCTGCTCCTGTGAAGATCTGCAGTCTCAGGAGCCCTGTGTAGATGACAATGGGTGTGTGGGTGGACTTGGACCCAGGTGAGAGTAAGCCTAGGAAGAAGAAACTAGAAGCATGGATCCCTTAAAGGAGATGGTTAAAACCATTCCGAAGTACTTTTTAAAAAAATCTTTTCCCCCCTTAAGACTATCTGTTTTGTTTTCTTTTTTAAATTAAAAAGAAACCATTTTATTGGGGGCCCTTACAGCTCTTGTAACCATCCATCCATTGTATCAAACATGTTTGTACCCATGTAGTCATCATCCTTTTCAACGCATTTTCTTTCTACTTGAGCCCTTGGTATCAGCTCCTCTTCTTCCCCTCCCTCCCTCCCACACCCTTCCTTGATATCTTATTATTTTCATACCTCACATCATCCGCTCTCTCTCTTCACCCACGTCTCTGTTGTTTATTCCCCTGGGGGGGGGTGTTATACATCGATCATTGTGATTGGTTCCTACCCACATAGTATCGCTACTCCCGTTACTGCTGCTGAGGGGTTTGCCTGACCTGCATGCGTGTGTCCAGAGCCCTTCTCCGTGTCACTGCCCACACTCCGGTCCAGACATTGGCTTCCTTTTTGCGTCAAAGCCTCTGGGTTTGTTCTGGTTTTTTTTTGTTTTTTTTTTGCGATTTGGGTGAAAGGGGACAGAGCAAATGGCAACTATATATATATATATATATATATATATATATATATATATATATATATATAAATTTTTATTAGGGGCTCATACAATTCTTATCACACTCCATACATACATCAATTGTATAAAGCACATTTGTACATTCATTACCCTCGTCATTCTCAAAACATTTGCTCTCCCCTTAAGTCCCTGGCCTCAGCTCATTTTTTACCCCTCCCTCCCCACTCCCCCTTGCCTTATGAACCCTTGATAATTTATAAATTATTATTTTGTCATATTTTACACTGTCAAGCATCTCCCTTCACCCACTTTTCTGTTGTCTGCCCCCCAGGGAGGAGGTCACATGTAGATCCTTGTAATCGGTTCCCCTTCTCCACCCCACCCTCCCTTTACCCTCCCAGTATTGCCACTCTCACCACTGGTCCTGAAGGGATCATCTGCCCTGATTCCCTGTTTCCAGCTCCTATCTGTACCAGTGTACATCCTCTGGTCTAGCAGATTTGTAAGGTAGAATTGGGGTCATGGTAGTGGGTGGGGAGGAAGCATTTAGGAACTAGAGGAAAGTTGTATATTTCATTGTTCTACACTGCACCCTGACTGGCTCATCTCCTCCCTGAGACCCTTCTGTAAGGGGGTGTCCAATTGCCTATAGATTGGCGTTGGTTCTCCACTCTTCACTTCCCCTTATTCACAATGATATGATTTTTTGTTCTGATGATGCCTGATACTTCATCCCTTCAACACCTCATGATTGCACAAACTGGTGTGCTTCTTCCATGTGGGCTTTGTTGCTTCTGAGCTAGATGGCCACTTGTTTACCTTCAAGTCTTTAAGACCCCAGATGCTATCTCGTTTTTTTTTTTTTGGATGCTATATCTTTTGATAGCCAGGCACCATCAGCTTTCTTCACAACATTTGCTTATGCACCTGCTTTGTCTTCAGCGATTGTGTCAGGAAGGTGAGCATCATGAAATGCCAGTGTAATAGAACAAAGTGTTTTTGCATTGAGGGGGTATTTGAGTGGATGGCCAATGTCCATCTGCTACCTTAATACTAAACCTATACTTATATGCACATAGATCTATTTCCACATCCTCATATATAAATATATTTGCATATGTACATGCCTTTATTTAGACTTCTATAAATGCCCTTTGCCTCCTAGCCCTTTCATCTATTTCCTTTGACTTTCCTCTTGTCCCACTATCATGTTCAGCTTTCATTTGGAGTTTCAGTAATTCCTCTCGGTTACATTGCCTTGGCCATGCCCTACCAGTCCTCCTACACCCTCCTACACCACCGATTTGGATCACTTGTTCCCTTGTCCCTGGGTTTGTTCACACCACTACCTTTCCCCCACTTTCCCCTCTCCCATGTCCCTCCTGGACTGTCAGTCCCATTGTTTTCTCCTCCAGATTGTTCATCCAGCCTATCTTATTTAGACAGACCTGCAGAGATAATAACATGCACAAAAACAAGACAGAGCAAAATCAAGCAACAAAAGAAAACAAAATACAACAACAAGAAAGAAAAGTTCAGTTAGTTCAAGGACTGTTTGTTGGCCTTTAGGAGTGTTTTCCAGTCGAGTCTGATGGGGCGCCAAGCTTTGGCCCCAAAGTCTATTTTTGGTATTCCCTGGGGACTTCATTGCTCTGTCCCCCTTGCTGTTCTGTTCCAAGTCTTTAGTGATTTGCCTCGGTGTGGTGGGATCAGATTGGGTGGAATTCCTGCACTGTGTCTCCAGTGTTGTCCCCTGTGGGGTTATGGGTCAGTGAGGGATGTCATATCTTATAGTGAGACAAATCATATGTTCTTCTCTGTGGATTGACTGCTCTGAGCGGGAATATCATCCTCGAGGAGTGGTGGGCCAGGATGTACTCCATTCTCTCTTCCTCCTCCTTCATTTGCTCCCGAGTGCTCTGACCAGACATGTCCCTCTCCCTGCGCTGCAGATTCAGTGCTGTCCTCTGAAATAAATTCTTTTGTGAGGAGGGGCAGGTGTCCACGTAGTTGGGATAGGGGCCGGCCCCTCCGAACTCTCCACTGGCTCCCTACTCCATGCTGGCATGTTGCATTCACATCTTGGAGCACTGGGTTGAAGTCTGGTCCCTCTTTCCCTGTGGAGATATAAACAATACCCTGCCCTTGGGTGAGTTAGTGCCCTGTTCCCCCACTACCCATTTCTTTTTTTTTTTCCTTCCCCACCACCCTCCTGTTTAGTTGGCTACCATATGTACCCCTGGATTTGGTCTGGCCCCTGCCATACTACCTGGTCCTCACCCCAGGAATGTTTGTATACAGTAGCTTTATCCCTACTGGTAACTACATTTTGTGATGTAGTATTATCCCATTTTTTTCCTAGATGGGGAAACAAAGGTATAAACAGGCGACATGGTGTGTTAGAGATTACATGGCCAGGAAATGGTGAGCTTGGATGTCACCATCTCCCTTACATCGCTTCTCCCTCTCAGCGCCATGAAGCCCTGTTCTTCTGTTACTGGTTCTGATGTCTTGCCCTTCCAGGGCCCCAGACCAGGACTTGGCAGCCAAGGTTGTATTCCTCCTTCACACTCACCTCTCACACACACCGTCAATGACCAGCAGAAGGTTCTCCCCTGCTCCATCCTTTCTCTCTCTAGCAAAAACCTCAGCTTCACCCATGCCCACTGCCCCTCTGTTCATCTCCCACCCACCACCCTAGAAGAAGCTGCCGTTCCATTCTAATGAACAGACTGCTGATTTGACAGCTTGTAGGTTTTCTGGCTGGTCCACCTGTCCCCACAGAATTGTGAGCTCCATCAGTCCACTCTTAGGCATCGACAGTTGTCATTAGGTGCCACTGAATCACCGCGGACTCATGGTGACCGTAAGTACAACAGAAAGGAGTGTTTCCCATGCGTTGACCCTCTTCAAATAGTCACTCAGCTCACTGCCATCGAGTCCGTGCTGACCCACAGTAACCCATAGTGACCAGATGGAGCTGTGAGTTTCCAAGACTGTAGCTCTTTATGGGACTAGAAAGTCCCATCTTTTTTCTCGAGGAGCAGCTGGTGGTTTTGAACTGCTGACTTTGAGGATCGCAGCCCAACGCACAACCACTATGCCACCAGGGCTCCTGCCAAACACTGTATCAGGTAAAAATCTCATGTGACCCTTGAGGTTTGTGTTGGCTGGTTCTCAGACCTTTCTTCCTACTCTACCCTCAACTGGAAGCTCCATTGAAACCTGTCCACCCTGGGTGACCCTCCTAGTCTCTGAAATACCAGGTGGCTTCCAGCATTGTAGCAAGAGGGAAGCCCCCATAGCTGACTGACTGACAGACAGACAGGTGGTGACATAAAAAGGAGCCAGTTTTCCTTTTGTCCTTTCTCCTCCAGCTCACTTTTCTTCCCACTCCCTCATCCCTTAGTCTTTTTCTTTTTTTTGCTTCTTCCTATTTTGTCATTCCTAAATTTAAATTTATCAAGGGCTATTCATTTTTTCAACTTTTTAAAAAAATTGCGCATCTGCTCTCTGGAACAGTTTTTGGAACTTGGGTTGGGGGTGAACAGCTACAAGACGCTTTCTTAGCAAGTGTGCATCTTCCTAAACGTTCTCACCTGCAATGACGAGAGCGGCTGACCTGAGTGACGCAGCATGACCAAGGCCTCGAGGGCTTCGACGGAGTGCTAAGGGCGTCCAGGAGAGTGTGCGTGCACTGCGCAATAGTCTAGGGAGGCTTCGTGGAGGAGGGGTGTTGGAGAGATCTGGGAGAATAGCTAACAAGCCAGTGGTGCCCCTTGAAGTCACCTTAGGCCAAAGACCAAGGTTTTTCAGCACACAAAGAGCTCCACGGCTCGAAGACTCCAGCTGTCAGAGTTCAGTGGTCCAGAGAACCGCCTGGGGTCCTCTTTAAAAATGTGACTTTCCTGACTCCAGAGAAGCATGTTACTCAAATCCACGAAGACAAAGAGTTCTCGGCTGGTCAACTTTGGACCACATTTCCTGCATCCAGTCCCAGGGATTCCCGCATCCTCCCATGGGCCCTAGCTTACTGGAATCAGGGAAGGACCTTGGGGACACAATGGCCGGCTCCCTCCCTGCCTGCAGCTGTGAAGTGCCAGTAAAGTGCCCTGGTGTGGTCAGAGTCTGGAGGGGGTGGGGTGGTGCACGGGGCAAATAAATCAAAGTCCAGATTAGAAAATAGGCTCTGATCTTAATTGCTCTCAGTAGCAATGGGAGGGCCAAGTTCAGAGGAGATTGGCCCCACTCCATTCTCTCTGTTTTAAGGTCCACCTCTTGGCTTCATTAGGGCACCCGCAGTTAGTTCGTCAGGGTGATGAAGTCAGGCCCATCTTGGCCATCAGCCGCAATGTGTGCAGCCCCGTGCGAGCATGGAAATTCCCCACTGTCCCTAAGCCTGCGGGCACGAAGCCTTGGCAGCTCCCTACCAGGCAGTTGCTGCAATGTTGGCTTGAGTCTATTTTAATATGAGAATAAACAACTGCCTCTGAGCCTCCTTTTTCTTCTCCCACAATGTCACCTGCTTTGAGCCTGCATCTCGGCCCTTGATGTCTTTCTGCTCCTACATGTTGTTCCAACTGAGTTTCCACCAGGTTACGTATGACACGGACACCTTCTGCCTTTGAAAGATGAAAGAAATACGACATGGAGTAGACACAGACAGCTGAGGGCCATGGAGGAGACACGGTGGTGCCATGGGTTAAGCGTTTGGACGACAAACTGAAAGGTGGGTGGTGTGACCAAGGGATCTGTCTCTGAGAAGATTTACAGCCTCAGAACCTCCGGGACAGAGCAGCTCCGGTCTGTCCGACAGGGTTTCTATAAGTCGGAACCAACGTGCTGGCAGTGAGTGTGGGTTTGTGCTGGGTGAGCAGAGGTTGGAAGGCGCCCTGGTGCTGCAGTGGTTAAGGCTAGGTTAAGTGCAGCCTAGGAGAGTCTATGGGGCAGTTCTACTTTGCCACATGGGACGGTTATGTGTCAGAATCGACTCGGCCACAGCAGTGAGCTCAGCACTCCTTTGACCCTGAAGAAATCTGCAGCACATTTCTCAAAATACCAACAAAAACTCATAGTGAGGCTGTAGGATGGGCTTAGAACCGCCCGTGAGCCCCCAGACTGTCACTCTGTATGAGAGCAGCTGGTGGGTGGTTTCAAACTGCTGACCTGGTGACTCACAGCCTAGCTGGTAACCACTGTGCCACCGGGTTCCCAAAGCTCTTGTTGTCTTCGCAAGAACCACATGCGGTAGAGACTCCACACGTGGAGACTGGCCAATCCTTTGGAAAAAGATGGGACACCTTTGCATGCGTGTCTTCAGTGATCCCAAAGATGGCGAAGGACTTAGTCCTCCCCCACCACCATCGCGCCTTTGGTTTCTCCTTTCTCTTCTCTTCTTTCCCTCTCTCCACCCCTTTCTTCCACCTTTTAAAATCCACTCTTTAATAGAAGCAGGAACTAGGGGTCGAAATACAGGCATATACATATGTAAGTTTATTTTTATGTGACGATGAGGAGATGGATCTATGTACATATATTTATAGATTTAGTATTAAGGTAGCAGATGGACATTGGACCTCCACTCAAGTACTCCCTCAATGCAAGAACACTTTATGCTATTCAACTGGCATTCCATGATGCTCACCTTCCTGACATGATTGCTGAAGACAAATGGGCGCTTAAGCAAATGTGGTGAAGAAAGCTCATGGTGCCCGGCTATCAAAAGATATAGCATCTGGGGTCTTAAAGGCTTAAAGATAAACAAGCGGTCATCTAGCTGAGAAGCAACAAAGCCCATATATAAGAAGCACACTAGCCTGTGTGATCATGAGGTGTCAATGGGATCAGGTATCAGGCATCAGAGAACAAAAATCATATCACTGTGAACGAGGGGGAGTGCGGGGAGTGGAGACCCAAAGCCCATCTGTAGGCAACTTGACATCCCCTTACAGAAGGATCGCAGGGAGGAGATGAGCCAGTCAGGGTGCTGTGTAGCAACAATGAAATTTACAACTTTTCTCTAGTTCTTTAATGCTTCCTCACCCCCACTATCATCATCCCAGTTCTACCTTACAAATCCGGCTAGACCAGAGGATGTACACTGGTACAGATAAGAAGTGGAAACACAGGGAATCCAGGACAGATGATCCCCTCAGGACCAGTGGTGTGAGTGGCGATACCAGCAGGGTGGAGGGAAGGTGGGAGAGAAAGGGGGAATGGATAACAATCATCTACACATAACCCTCTCCTTGGGGGACTGACAACAGAAAAGTAGGTGAAGAGAGACATTGGACAGTGTGAGAAATGAAAAAATAATAATAATTTATAAATTATCAAGGATTTGTGAGAGAGGGAGGGTGGGGAGGGAAGAGAAAAAAAATGAGAAGCTGATGCCAAGGGCTAATGTAGAAAGAAAATGTTTTGAGAATGATGACGGCAACAAATGTACAAATGTGCTTGACACAATGTATGGATTGAAATAAGAGTTATATGAGCCCACAATAAAATGATTTTTTAAAGAAAGAATTTTAAAAATTAATGAAAAATATCAAACAATACTTGACCAAAAAAAATCGATTCCATATCTCCCTCACTCTTCAAGTTCCCTTTCTTCAAGTTCCCCCACAGTGCCTTGGACTAGACAATCCTTTGGTTGTGAAGCTTGAATTGAGGTGGACTATCACCAGGTCTTGGGCTAGGAGTGGAGAGCCAAGAAAAACAAATAAGATGGCCCCTGTCCTTGAAGAACTCAGAGTCTGAAGCGGAAGAAGGAGCCGGTAAGACTTGGGCTGTTAACGCCAAGTTCACCAGTTCAAAACCACCAGAGTCCTTTCAGGGAAAAAGATGAGCCTTTCTGCTCTCGTATGGATTCAGTGTCAGAACCCATGGGGCAGTTGTGCTGTGTCCTATGGGGCACTAGGAGTCAGAATCAGCCCGCTGGCAGTGAGTGAGGGAAGGGATGAGATGAGGAACAGGAGACTAGCTTAAACCCAAACCCAACCCCCCAGGTTGAGGGGCTGCTACTCACAGTAAGCCTAGAGATAGAGTAGAACTCCCTAGGCGTTCAGAGATTGTAAATCTTCACAGAAGCAGACTGCTGTTCAATCTTCCTTGGAGATGCTGGTGAGTTCGAACCACCAACCTTTCCGTTAGCAGTCCTACGCTTAACCCACTGCACCACCTGGGCTTCAGGACCAGCATTCGTTCTGTGAGAAGAGCAATGATGGGCGATGGTGCATGACAAGAAGCCATCGGGGAAGGCTTTGTAGAGGTGGTGGCACGTGGTTCAGATGTCAGAGGATAGATAGAGCCGTGGAAGGTCTCATGGAGGATGAGTGCTGTCTTTTAGAAAGCCCATTTTGACTGCAACCTTGATAATGCCCTGGAGGGGGCGCTGCTTAGTTAGGCCCTAGCCCACGATATCTAGGAAGGGCAGTGACAAGGAGCGGGTCTCAAACTCACTGCCATTAAGTCCAATTCCAACTCATCGGGACCCTATAGCGCAAGGTAGAATTGTCCCTGGAGGTTTCCAGGGCTGTGACTCTTTAAGGGGTAGAGAGTCTCATCCTTCTCCTGGAGAGCAACTGGTGGTTTCGAACTGCCAACCTTGTGGTTAGTAGCCCGACATGTAACCACTACACCGCAGGGCTCCTGTGGGCCAGGTCATGGGATGGAAACAGAGTAGGATATGGAGGTCTGGAAGACAAAGGACTTGGTGTCCCTCGATGGGCTCAGTATCAGAGAGGACCCTCAAAGCCTGCAAGGTGTATGTGCAGCCTTGGCCTCCAACTTGAGCAAAGGCAATCCTAGCTAAGAATTTCCCAGGTCAATCGGACACATGGGGGCGGGGGCATTTCAGACGAGGTTTAGGCTGGCCTTGACTGTCTGGTTCTTCCCCTAGAGAAAAGCTCAGAAATGGTCTTTCCGTCCTCTTCCGAGAAGAAGGTCAGCTGTTGCAGTAGTTCTGTACAGCAAAACCACACAGGACAAGTGCAGCCTGCACAGCCACTGTGGAGAGGACTATGGAGCTGCCTCTAACAACTGGGACTAGACATGGCACCCAGGCCACCAATCCCTCTGGGTGCTTGAGAAGGAGCCATGGAGAGTCAGAGCCGCCCTGACAGAGGCGCGCCCGTGTCCCCCGCAGTAAGAACCTGGACACAGCACCAATGGCCCTCGGTAGAAGAACAGCTGAATGGACTTTGGCACACACACAGGATGGGTACCGTGCGCATCGCTAAGAAAGCAATGACGAAACCATGAAGCACCGCATGACACCGATGGGCCTGCAGAACATCACAGTGAAGTCAGTCAGTCCCAAGAGGACAAGCACTGCGTGAGACAACTACTCTAAGGATAAAAACCATGACCAGGATCCACGTGCCAAGAGGAACAGACTTGGGAGGCTCCCGAATGAGGGAGGACGAGGGTGGAGAAAAGCGGGACCAAAACTGGGTGGGCGAATTTTGGGGGGCCGATCTTACCCTTCACACAACTTAAAAACAGTCCAAGAGTCACAAATCTATTTTTTAAAACATTTTATTAGGGGCTCACACAACTCTTATCACAATCCATACATATACATACATCAATTGTCTAAAGCACATCCGTACATTCCCTGCCCTAATCATTTTCAAAGCATTTGCTCTCCACTTAAGCCCCTTGCATCAGGTCCTCTTTTTTTTTCTTCACAAATCTATTTTTACAGGTAAATGAAATCACCGTTGTCTGAATCATATCCTTTAAAAATGTCTAAGTGAAACTGTGAGAGCTTTGTTTTCGTTTTCAGAGCCACCTGGACGTTCTGCAGGAGCCGCGTGTGGCCCTCAGGGCAGTTTGCCCAGCCCTGGACTAGAGGGTGGACAGGCACCGACTTGGGTGAAAGGGAAGGTGGAGGTTCACAGAGGGGGGAGAGATATCAGAGGAGGGCGTGGGATAGAATACAGGGGTGGGCTGTGGTTTGAACTGCCTAATGCCAAGTTGAGGGTCTGACATGCAAACCCTCTGCCTAATTCACAATGAAAAAAATTCATTAAAACAACACAGCAGTCACAGTGGTTTCGATTCGACTCTCCCTCACTACCTCCTGTGTTCCAGAGCTGATGGGCTCTGGGTTCCCTGTGGTGGATTTCTTAGAAGGAGCTCATCTGGCCTTTCTTCCAAGGGGCCTCTGAGTGACCTTGAATCACTCACCTTTTGATTCACTGCTGAATATGTTAACCCTTTGCACCATGCAGGGATCCAGACCTGCAAAAGAAAACGAACAAAGCACAACCAGGTGCGGGCGATTCTGACTCAGAGGGACCTTGGAGGGTGGAGCAGAGCTCTTCTCAGTGGGGTATGTCACATATCTTCCTCCCTAGCCCCCACCCCATGGATCAGCTGATGAGCTGGAACTACCCCCCTCTCTGTTAGCAGTGAGATGCTTTAACCCCTTGGCCACCAGGGCTCCTTCTACAGACCTTTAAACACCCACTGCCGTCAAGTTGATTTGACTCTATGGCATGGCAGAACCCCTCCACAGGTTCCCAAGGTTGTCAATCGTGATAGGAACGGACAGCCTCGTCTTTCTCCCACAGTGCCATGGGTGGGTTAGAACTGCTGTCCTTTTGGCTAGCAGCCCAGTGATCAACCACTGTACCACAGAGGTCCTTTGAATAACCACAACTGGAAGGCAGTGGGTGTGGGTTTGGGTGTCTGTAAAGAAAATACAATTAAAAAGAAAGTCTTTGAAGACCTCCCAAACCCAAACCAACTGTCCTCAAATTGCTTCAACTCATAGTAACTCTATACAGGTAGGATTCTAAGATTGTAAGAGTTTATGGGATCACCTAGTCTCACCTTTCTCCTAGGAAGCACTGGAGAGTTTGAACTGTCGACTTGAGGATAGGTGCCTACTGCTTAACCCTCTGAAAAGCTCAAAACTCAATTCACGGCCCGCCTATTACAACTGACAGCAACCCCACAGGACGGGGTAGAGATGCTCCAGTAGGTTTCCAAGACGGTCGCTCTTTACAGGAGTAGAAAGCCTCATCTTTCTCCTGGGAAGAAGCGAGTGGTCTCAAACTGCTGTCTTCGATGCTCGAAACCCAAGGCCCAACTTGCAGCGCCAGGGCATTCCAGGTCAATGTCCAGTTTCCACCTGGAGGTGGCAGCACCGTAACTCTCAAAAGCAAAGCGAGAGCCGCCTGGCCTCTCTGAGGATTCAAATGAACCAAAAGCCAACTGAGAAGGACTTCTTGATGATTAATTGATGCGTTCTAAAATAACTGATGTGGCCAGTTGGTAATTAGCAAGTTTTGCAACAGTTTCAGTAGATTTTCATACCGGGGTGTGACTTCTGATTCACAGCTTGCCTCTTCTTCCACTTTCTTTTCGGATTTAACTTTGGTGACAAATACACACTCAAAACACTGCGTGTCCCCCCCCCCTCCCTGCCCCCGTCCCCACCCCGTGGAATGATCGCAGGCAATGTTCTCTCCGTTTTCTGAGTTTGTGGCTGCAGAACAAGAACAATACCTAAAAGCATTGAAGAAAGAATGTGACAACCGTTGGGGATTTTATTTTTGTCACCCAGAATTGCAAGAGCTCAACACAACTATTTTTAAATGTTCCCTTCCAAATCTGGCTCATAGGCACTTAATTTTGCATACACATACTCGGAGACTTAACAACAACACAAATCAATGTCACAATTAAAAAGGAAGTCTATCATGTTTTTTCCCCCTGATTTCTTAGGCACCTAGCCTCTTTTTGAGGTCTCATTCATTTCCTTAGCTGCAAATATCACCACCCCACAGAACAGCCCCAGTTTTATCTTAAGTCCTCCTTCTTCATCATCCATCCATCCATCCATCCATCCATCCATCCATCCATCCATCCTCTTCTTCACTCAATGTGCTGGCTTTTCATTGGGCTGCGGTCAGCAAGGTTAGCAGTTCAAAGCCACCCACTGCTCTGCAGGAGAACGAAGGGGCTTTTATTTTTTTTAATATATAAAAAGATCATTTTATTGGGAACTCTTACAGCTCTTATCACAATCCCTACATCAATTGTATCAAGCATATTTGTACATAGGTTGCCACCATCATTATTTTCTAAACATTAGCTTTTTATTGAGCCCTTGGTATCAGCTCCTCTATTTTCCCTGCCCCCCTTGTGGCCCCTTGATGAATTATAAATTATTATTGTTTTCATATCTTACATCAACCACTGTCGCCCTTCCCCCATGGTTTCTGTTGTTCATCCCCCTGGAGGGTGGGGAGTGGTTATAACATTTTTTAAAAATCGTTTTATTAGGGGCTAATACAGCTCTTATCACAACCGATACATACATCAATTGTGTAATGCAAATCTGTACATTCATCTGTACATTCTCAAAACATTTGCTCTCCACTTAAGCCCCTGGCATAAGGTCCTCATTTTTTTCCCCTCCCTCACTGCTCCCCTCTCCCTCATGAGCCCTTGATAATTTAGAAATCATTATTTTGTCATATCTTGCCCTGTCCAACGTCTCCCTTCACCCATTTTCTGTTGTCTGGAGGAGGTCACATGTAGATCCTTGTAATCGGTTCCCTCTTTCCAACCCATTCTTCCTCTACCCTCCCAGTATTGCCACTCACACCACTGGTCCTGAAGGGATCATCTGCCCTGAATTCCCTGTGTCTCCAGTTCCTATCTGTACCAGTGTCCATCCTCTGGTCTAGCCAGACTTGCAAGGTAGAATTCAGATCATGATAGTGGGGGTGGGGAAGAAGCATTTAGGAACTGGAGGAAAGTTGTATTTTTCATCGTTGCTGCATCGCACCTTGACTGGCTCATCTCCTCCCCTAGACCCCTCTGCAAGGGGATCTCCAGTGGCCGACAAATGGGCTTTGGATCTCCACTCTACACTCCCCCCCTCATTCACTATGGTAAGATTTTTTTGTTCTGATGATGCCTTATACCTGATCCCTTTAAAACCTCATGATAGTACAGACTGGTGTGCTTCTTCCATGTGGGCTTTGTTGCTTCTGAGCTAGATGGCCGTTTGTTTACCCCCAAGCTTTTAAGACCCCAGACACTATATCTTTTGCTAGCTGGGCACCATCAGCTTTCTTTACCACATTTGCTTTTTCACCCGCTTTGTCTTCAGCGGTTGTGTCGGGAAGGTGAGCATCATAAAATGCCAATTTAACAGAACATATTCTTGCATTGAGGGAGTACTTGAGTGGAGGCCCAATGTCCTTCTGCTACCTTAGTACTAAACCTATAAATATAGGCAAATAGATCTATTTCCCCATCCTCATATATAAATATATTTGCATATGTACATGTCTTTATCTAGACCTCTATAAATGGCCTTTGCCTCCCAGCTCTTTCCTCTATTTCCCTTGACTTTCCATTTGTCCCACTATCATGCTTAGTCCCCACCAGGGTTTCAGCAATTCCTCTTGGTTACATTACCCTTGATCATGTCCTACCAGGCCTCCCACACCCTCCTCACCACCAATTTGGATCACTTGTTGTTCCCTTGTCCCTTCCCCACACCTCCCCCACTCCCATGTCCCCCTGGAACATGGGGCATGTGGGTCCTGTTGTTGTTTTCTCCTCTAGAAGAAGGGGCTTTCTACTGTCAAGAGTTACAGTCTTGGAAACTCGCTGGGGCAGTTTCCCCTGACCTGTAGGGTCGCTGTGAGTCAGCATTGACTGGATAGCAGTGAGATTTTTGTTTGTTTGTTTGCTTTTAAATTTATTTGCTGGTGGTGGCTGGGAATATACCACTATGAAAAGGTGTGTCCTTCTCTGTCCTGGAGCTTGTGGACCATTTGTGGGCAGGGAAGCAACAACACGAGTAATGGGATAAAGTGGGAGGTCTGGCGGGTTTCGGAGAAGTGGGCTTGAATCTAAAGAGGAGGCGATTGCCAAGCAGGCAGAGGAAGCTGCATGCGCACAGATAAGGACCCTGAACAGAGCCGGCACCTCTGGGAAACCACACATGGCTTTGCATTGGAGGGAGTGTGTTGGCGGAGGAGGGAGGGTTGGGGAAAGAGTGGGTAAGGCTGGCAAGCAGGGGCCAGATCACTTAGGCTTTCTCAAAGGTCGTGTGATATGATCATGTAGTTGGTACAATTCTTAGTCCCCATTGATTTTCTATCCTGCCGCCAGAGGGACAAGATGTTGGAATGGCTGACCATAGCCCACTGCTGCTTGAGTGTCACAGAGAATCATGTCCCACATCTGGGACAATGCCTCGCTGCCATTTCAGCCACGTGTCACCCATGGCCTTCTCTACTCTTTGCTCTTCCTCCTGGAGAGAACTGGCTTTGAATTCTCGCTTCCTGCTGTGCCTTCCATTTAGAACACCCATTCCCTCTTAACCTGGCTAAATAGGGTCTTGGAGCCCCTGGATGGGACTAACAATTGCTCTTGGAGGCTAACCAAAAGGCTAGAGGTTGAAGTCGACCCAGGGGCACTTCAGGAGAGAGGCCTGGTGATCTTCTTTCTGAAAAAGCAGTCATTGAAAACCCTACAGAGGACAGCGCTGCTCCGCCACACAGGGGGCCGCCATGAGTAAGGAGAGACTTGATAGCAAGTGCTTAACAGGGTCTGGCTCAGTCCTTCTCTCTTATTTCTATTTTCCTGGCCACCATTCTAGAACCAAGGGTCAGTGTGTGTGTGTGTGTGTGTGTGTGTGTGTGTGTGTGTGTATGGGTGTGGTGGTGGGGCAGATGGGGCTGAGACATGGGTTTGGGGACAAGATGGATTAAAATCTTGGGATTGCTATATGTGGCTTTCCTTGGGTAAATGATGCATCTTTCTAAGTCTCTGTTGCTAAGGCTGTAAAATGGGGATATTAGCCAACCCACACAGCAGCTTTGTCTTTAGGGTGTATCAGGTGCTCACTCGAGGGTCCTCTTGTCCTTATCACCTCTTATCAAACATGGACTCAGAAATCCTCAGCGGCTGCACATCATTTAGTCCCAGGCTGTGCATCTTGGCTGCTTTCTCAAGACTCCTCCCCCTGGATCCTGGGCTTTGGCCAATTTGAACTCTTGGCCGATCCATCACTCTTTCCTCCCTGCTTTCAAGTTCTAGCTCAAGCACCAAGTCCTCCCTGAGTACATCGGCATAAGTAATGGCTCCCTCCCTCCTTGGCAGTCTTGCATCTAGTTCAGTAGTGCCCTGGGGGGTGGGGGTGGGAGATGTGCAACAGCTTGTTTTGCAGACTCAGCAAATCTTGTGCAGATTCTAAACTGCTGAAAGCAGAGGTACTGTCTGACCTGTCTTTTACTCGGCATCATGCCTTGCCAGCAGTTGCGGATCAATAAATATCTGGTGTAAGAGCACTCCATCTTGATTATTTCCACAGACTTATTTGCTCTTTAGAATCAGATGGTTGGTCATTCGCGTTTTAGGCCATTCTGTTGGCTTCCAGAGAGCACATTAACAATATACGTTCTGTTCTGTCCTTGAATTGGAAAGAGCTTTTGGAACCGAGAAAGAAGAGTTATTTCTTCAAGCCTCGGCTTCAGCCACTCCCCTGCACTTAGCCCACTTTGTGTGGGCGTCACCGCCTCAGCCTTGCTTGGAAAAAAGCCTTCTCTCTCATGCCTCTGTTCCCGGTACCTGGGGTGCCCTTACCTAGCCTCTTCAGCCTGACAAACTCCTACTCATCCCTCAACGCCCGTTTCAAGAGCCACATCCACCGCCTTCTCTGTAAAGGTTTTCTATGGGAGGGGTTGAGCAACGATTCTTCTCCCCATCCTTTTGCCCTTTCCTGCAACCCCCCAATAATTACAACAGTACTTAATGGTATGCCTGGCTTTCTTTTTGTTCAATTTTTGTAGACTCTGAATTTCTTGAGGTTGTGTGTGTGTGTGTATGTGTGTGTTCCTCATCACATCTGCTCTTTCGGGTTTGCAGTCTTCTAATTGTTATGGTAGCAGGCAGTTTCATGTTTCTCCCGCTGAGCGACGGCATTTGAACTGCTGACCTTACGGATAGCCAATCAAAGTGTAACTCACTGCACCACCAGTTTCCTTTATATCTTCTATGCCCAACAAAGGGCATTATGCTTGGTAAGGTACAAGCATAGCAAAAAAGACAAAGACCCTTGATGGCATGAGATGGAGTACACATGGCTGTAACAACAGCTTCAAACTTAGCACTTGTAAACATGGCGCAGCACAGGGCAGTGTTTCATTCTGTTGTACCTAGGGTCGCTGTTGAGTAGGAACAGGTACGATGGCATCTAACAGCGACGACGACGACGACGTACCTGGTGGTTCAATCAATGAACCAGCGCATTGATTCATCCAACATTGCAGTCTGTATAGACCAGGTTCTGAAACATTTCAAGACCTGATTTTCTGGAAGCGCTTCATGCTGCGTTTGTTGTTGTTATTATTTTGCATGACCTTGGTTTGCTGGGTGGGAAGGGACGTGATCATGGATTGGCAAGCATCACACCTCCTTAAGTGTCTGAGGTCTAATTGCCCGGCTCCCGCCGTCAGCGAGCAGCTTACAGCGGCCCGGGGGCGGGGCCATCCGAGAGCCACCTGCTGCGGGGCGGGCTTGCGCCTGCGCCCTGGCACCCAGCTGGTCGCCGCGGGCGGGGGCCCGGCCGCCGAGGCGCGCCTGCGCGCTGGGCCTCTTCCGCCGGCGGTGGGGGTAGGGGGCGGGGCGCGGAGGGAGTCTCGCGGGGCGGGGCGCGCGGGGCAGTTCTCGCGGGACCCGGACGAGGAGCGGAAGCGAGGCGGCTCTGCTGCTTCGGCGACCGGGCGGCGGCGGCGGCTGTGGCGGTGAGGGCGGCGACGGCGGCAGGAGCAGGCGCTGCCCTCGGGGAGCAGCAGCGGGGTCGGCGGCCGCTCGCACCGCTCGGAGGGGCCGGCCGGGCCAGAGCGGAGCCGCTGCGCCTCGGTGAGTTGGGGCGACGGCGTTCGGCGCAGCTTCGGCGCGTCTTCCTCCCCGCTTGGCAGCGGAAAGCGGCACCGGGCCGGGCTTGGGAGTCGGGCCGGGCGGCGAGCCCTCGACCGGGAGCGGAGTCCCCGAGGCTCCGACTCCACGCGCCCTCTTTGGAAGCGCTTCCGTCCTGGGCACCGTCCTCCCGCGACTCCGGGGGTCGCGACCGGGTGCTCCCCGAGTGACTCGGGTTCAACCCCGTGCCCTCTCCGTGTGGGTGTGCGCAGAAGGGGCCGGGAGGAGCCGGAGAGGCCCGGGCGCCGAGTCCGTGAGTCAGTCTGACTGCGCCCCGGAGGCGGGGGATCCGGCTCGGGCTCCCGGCGCGGGGATGCTCCCGCGACCTGCTCGCCACCACGTCACCAGCCGCCCGTGTCTCGGTCGGGAATTTTGCGAGGGAATCCACCAACCCTTTCGGGACCGGGTAGTAGGACCGGTGCAGCCGGCGCCGGTAAGGGTGCCTTCGTTCTTGTCGCCTGTCTTTCCAGCGATTCCCTGGAAAAGTGGTGTGAGGGAACCAGAGCAGGCACGATCGGGGGTGGCGGTGTAAAGGTCCCGGCGAGAAGGGGAGCCCTGGTGACATGTGACATTAGCGACGCTTTGCGCGTCTGCAGCTGGGAGCCTCTGGGTTGCGCCTGGCTTAGAAAAGTTGAGGGGCTGACTTCAAATGCTGTCCCTGTCCTGTTTGCACCGGAGCTGAAAGGGTACTTTGGGTACTTGGTACTGTTGACCAGAAAGTCGCGTCAGTCTGTTGACTTCCTCGCTTCACTTTGAGGCTTTTTTTGCCCCGTCTTTCTTCCCTTTTTGTCGCTACTTCTCTCTGCTCTATGGAACGGACACTAAAAGCTTGTGTAATGCAAGTCATTTGTTCACCCCACCCCTTTGTTTTCGGGGGGGTGGTGTTGCTAATCTGCTTTCCCTTCCTCCTTACTGTCAGCCCCCTCCTTGCCTCAATTTTTCTTTCAAAAGAGGCTTCTGGCGCTGGGCGTTGTTATTTATCTCAGTTGCTGTATCGAGTCCCGATTTTTCCTTCTCGGAGAACATACATACCCGCTTTCCTGCTTACCTTCCTTTACTCTTGGGCTTCCACTGTGTGCCGGCAGCCAGAAGGGCTGCTAGAGAGCCCTGCGAGCCGCCGAGCTGTAAACCACCCCCACCCCACCCCACCCCACCTTGTGGGCTCCAAGCGCTGAATTCACGCGTTAAATAATCGATCGAGCCTCCAGGTCACAAGTGTGGTCTGCTTCTGTCCCTTGTGCTGTCGTTTCCCCTTCTACATGTTTGATCCGGCTTCTGTTTTTCTCTCCCTTATGTTTGTCAGAAAAATCCGGGCCCCTTGGGGTTCTCGGGTGGCTTCTTGACTTTTGGTGGAGGTGGGTAGTGTTAGACAAAAGTGAACATCGGTACTAAGCCTGTGTTACAGCAGAACTAAGCTAGTATGTATGAAAAATACATAGGACTGGACTTCTGTTGGTAGACCCTGATGAATCAGTTGAAGCGGACCCATTGTAAGAGGACTCTTACCTGGCTGCCTTTCTCTCCCTATTATAGCAGTCTTTATTTTGTTTGTTCTTTTTGGACAAAAAGAATTACCTTGATTTGGTCAGTTTTCCCTCCCAGTGTTACCATTTTTCTCCGCCCCCCCCCAAGCTTTTAAAGCAGTAGCTAATTCTTGTAACCCACCACCTTTGAGACGGAAGACAAACGTTTAAATGATATTGAAATGTTGGGATGGTTTACTTTCTCTGCTGTGCCTGTGTATTCAGATTTGGGAGGATTGCTTTTCTGGATGTTACAAACGATACTCAGAAATTCTTCTCAGTTCTTGTTGTGTCGGCTGGCCGGGCAGCCAGAGTGTTGTCCTTGTTAGAGGGAGCAGGCGAAGGGTAATCATCTTCTGTGGAGAAATGTGTGTGTGTGGGGGGAGGGGGGCGGAGAGATACAGAATTGAGAGCCTCAGGGCACTGTGGAGTGACCTTGTTATTTGCTTGCTTCAGGACCACCCCCTACCCTACCATTAGCAGTGTTGAACTGCCAGTAAGATTCTTGGTTCTTCAAAAGGCATGAACCTTGCCCTTTTTCCAGGTGTACCAGTTGAATATATCTGATTTTCACTTTATGCAAAAGCATTGGTTGTAGTGTGAGACCAGCTGATGCAAATTTTTACATTTGACAAAGCAACCTTTTGTCATATCAAAGTGATTCTTAAAATTTAGTAAGCATAAGAATTACTTGGGGGGATGGCATTCCAAATCCAGTGTGGGGCCTAAGACCCTGCACTGCTGAGGTCCTGAAGTCCTGCGGGCATCCCACATCAATGGGCTGATTTTGATGCAGATGGTCCACAGACCAGAACTACTGGGATGCAGTCCTCTGAGCCCTAGACTGTTGCCTGAGGTACTTCCATTCCAAATATCTAAAACCAAATAGGCTGCCTTCCAATCTATTGTGACTCAACAGAGAGACTGTAAGTCTTTAATGGAGCAGATAGCCTCACCTTTCTTAATCTGAGGGGGATGTTAGGTTCAAACCTCCAGCCTTGGGGTTTAGCAGCCAAATGCCTAACCCACAGAAGACTCCATCTACATATATGGGGGCTTCCAAACAGTGGTTGAAAACTTCTATTACCCTTTTAATTCCATCTTCCCATGAACTCAGAAGCTTTTTTGTAGCTTCTACATACATACCAAAATGGTGACTTCGTCTTTTAGAAGTCTATTACAGTAGAAAGAAGCTAATAAGAAAAATGCATGGAACTAGAGCTCTAGAGTAGGGGTCCTCAAACTTTTTAAACGGGGCCAATTCACTGTCCCTCAGACCCGTTGGAGGACCGGCTTATAGATTTAAAAAAAAAATCCTATGAACAAATTCTTATGTTCACTGCACACAGCTTATTTTGAAGTAAAAAAACAAACGGGGCAAAAACACCCTGCGCGCCGGATAAATGTCCTTGGTGGGCCAGTTTGAGGATGCCTGCTTTAGTTAAAGCTTCAGCCTCATGGACCACTATTTGATAAGAAACCCTATCAAGCTAGTTAATACCTCTTGGGCAGGTATTATGCCGGACTTTTTGTCCTAAGCCATTTACATGCCTTATCTCTTGGTTAAAATGATCCTACAAGGTAGGTGGTGTTATTAGCCCTTTTCTGAGCGATGCTACTGGGTAGAGAATCTAAGCTATTTCTTCAGTGTCACTCACCCAGCTGGTTAATCAGTAGTAAAGCTGCCTTTGGGCCTTTGTTTTATTTAACTAGAGAGTAGTGCATACTTCCTGGCAAGCAGTGAGATGTATGGTGTACACTATGCAGGGTCTGAATCCTGGAGATGGCCATTGTTGACCTGGGGGATGGGGAGCACACTCTGACACAGGTATGAGGGCCCTTAGAAAGTGTATGTGCAATGGAATGAAACAATCACGGAATTTTTCCAAGAAGACTGAAGTACTCTCACATTACCTTGCCTTACAGAAATGGAATAAATGATATTTTTCTACAAGGCTTTTTTTGTTTTTTAAATTGATAATATATTTTAGTAGTTATATTGAGAAAGATATTCTAGAGGTATAGTTGTGGGTATTGATCAGGTATATATTTTATGTACTGGGGTCATTCTTTTTCTACTGTGAATATATAGGTGACAAAACATTTGCCATTTTACCCAGGCATAGTAAAGTTACGTTAAATCAGCCTATCATGTGATTCAGCATGCCCATTGTGGTTTGTGTCACTGGTACAGTGATATAATTCCTGGAAATAAAATTGCTTGAATCAAGGGTTTGCTTTTAAAAATTGTCAGCTGACTCTCCCAAAGATGAAGCTCATCAGTCCTGCTGGAATGTGGGCGCTGAAGGTATTAGAACCCAGTAGCAAGCACCCTGCCTGGCATCCTAGAGCTCGCGGCTCCATTGTATGCTGAATGAGTAGAGCGTGGTGGGGTAGTTTTTATTTGGCATAGTCATGCCAGTATTGATTGTGCTTGGTCTTCGTTTTCTCCCAAGACTATCTCACAAAGCAGCAGCTGCTTGAAAGATGATTTTCCCGAGCGCCCCTCTGCCTCGCTTTCTCTCTGAGACCTGGGTGGTGGCGGAGCTTGAGTTACTAAGTAATCGTCGTTGAAACAATGTTGTGTTTCATGGGTTGTGGCTGCTCTGTTACACTGTGGTTGTCTTCAACCTTAGATGGCAGAGTTGGCGTCCAGCTGCTGAGTCTTGAGTTTCTGTCCATCTCCATTTTTCAAGAATAGAGACGTATGTATGTTTCCACGTTTGCGCAACCATTCCTGGTTCCTCACCACTGATAAAGAGTTCCAGTGATCAGACCCCAACGACCCACCGCTAAAAAGAACTGGCACCTACTGGTAGACATGTAACGGAGCTTTCGGGTTCATAAAAAATAAAAGTAGCTATACTTTGGAAACTGGGCAAAAAGCTGCCATACATCGATCATTCCTTCTGAGAAATCTTGAAGGACTGTACAAAAATAGGAAGTGTGGGTGTCGTTCATTATTTCAGTGATCATCACAATGTAATACTAAAGAAACCCGGAGAGGTGGTCTTACTGGGCTAGGGCAAGGGGGAAACTGGCAGGAGTCAACCAGCCACCTCCTGTCTGCCAGGTAATAGATCTTAAAACCAAACCCATTACGCTGGGGCCACCCTCCAGGTCAGAGGAGCGCTGGCCCTGAGGGTTTCAGAGGCGGAGTCCCTGCTGCAGCAGACAGCCTTGGCTTTCTCCCAAAAGAAGAGGCTGGTGGGTTTGAACTGCTGGTCCTTTTCAGTCAGCAGCCCAGTGCTTAACTCGCTGTCCAACCATCGATCTATGACTTGGTTGTAGATAATAGCTGGGGTAAATTTTAACAGCAGTAGAAATAAATGCTGGTCCAAAGAGACAACTTGGAAAGAGAAATGAAGCTGTTGGGCTGGAAAGCGGTTTCTTCAGTATTCCACCTTCAAATTTTGTACATGGATTAGTTTGATAAAAATGAAATTACTTTGGGGAGTACAGCCTGAGGACATGTAAAGGCATTTAAGGACACCCAAAAAGAAATAGCTGACAGGAATCTTCGTGTTTTGTATGTTTGGTAGAAATTGCCCTCTCCTTAGCTGCTACAGAGCTGACTGGGAGAGCCAGGTATGGCCTGATCCGTCAGCATCGGTTTGGCCTGTTGGTTACCTGCTTGGGAACATTTGGCCTTCAGAATTTGCCTGAAGGCCTGTATCTTACCAGATGATTCCCTTCCTCTCCGGGAAATACTGATCTCTTCTCGCCATGTGCCCACCCGCAATCGCAGCTCTGCCTGATTCATGGCCCAGTTGTTAACTTTAGAACAAAAGACTAATAATCACTTGTACCCCTCAAGTGAGCTCTCTGCTAGGGGGTAATTATCCGAGAGAGGTGTCACTATAAATATCTGTGCCCGGGCTGCCAGTGCAGTGCCCTGTTGCTGCTTTTGTTTCAAATGCCGAGAAACAGCGCGCTGAAAACTCCAACCCCACACCCCGCCTTCCAGTGGATTCCGACTCAGCGGCCTTGGAGTCCCGCACGGTTCAGGGGCCAGCCTCCTGCTTTTCCTTGAGTCCGAACTGCTGACCTAGCAGTGTGACTGGTAACCAAGGAAAGGAGGGAGCTGGTTTTCGGCATGCAGATGTCCGCTTGTGCCCCATTTTGGTGGACGAGACACCGCACAGCGGTTGGAGTGAAATGCCGTTTCCCACTTAGTAGTACTCCTACCGAGACGCTCTGGTCCCCGACCCTGGAGAGCAGGCAGGCAGGCAGGCCACCCGCCCGGCGCCACCGCCCCGCCCCTGGTGCTGTCCCTGCGATCCTGGGGCGCCCCGATTCTGCAGGGGGAGGGATTCCTGAGGAGCGCACGTCTTGAGCGGGTTAGAAATGCCAGGGCTCCTGGCTTGCTAAACTTCGTCATCGATTTCAGTGACTGCATGGGTGGGGATGACAGACAGACCCGCGTCCGGCTGTGTTCTTAGGAGGGGCGCCTCTACGCAGCTTGATCACTCACAGCTTGGCCCGGCCCCCCACCGCGTGCTGACCAAGCTGGAAGTGGAAGCTGGAGCGTAAACGGGCGAAAAGGAGCGGGAGAGGTCCGCGGCTCCAGCTGCCCGCGAGCCGTAGCGGTGGAGTCTCAGAAAAGTGGCTCGGGACCGAAGCCCGCTCTGCTGCTCTCGCCACCGCACCTTCTCCCGGAGCCAGAAAGGCTGGAGGTGGCAGGGCGCTGGGCCTGCTGGGCGAAGCTAGGGGTGCCATTCCGGGGAGGAGGGCGGCGCGGCGGGCGCCGGGAGGAAAGGCGGGGGCTGCCCGGGACCCGGCGGCTGCTGCCCGCGCGCCCCCCGCCAGGAGGAAGAGGAAGTGAGTGCTGGGAGCGCTCCCGCGGCCGCCGCCATTGGCCGCCGGGCCTGTCAGTCGCCTGGGGCTGAGGCTGGAAAGAGGAAGAAGGCGACCGGGCTTTTGCCTGGGAGGGAGGGAGGAGGCCGAGCCCAGGGAGCCAGGGGGCGTGGGGGCTGGGACCGCAGGCCGTTCGGCAGGGCGGGGCTGCTTTCAATCCTGGCCCCTTCTCTTAATGGTCCCTCTTCTGCTCCAGGGTGGCATTGTGGTCTCCGAGCGCAGGAGCACGTCCCAGAGAGAGGCGCGGCAGAGTGCCCAGTGCCCGGTGTGGTTCAGCAGGGAAGACTCCCTTCCCCCTGCCTCGGGCTGCGGAGCGCCGAGCAGCACTCAGAATGGAAGCCATCGCCAAATATGACTTCAAAGCTACTGCAGATGACGAGCTGAGCTTCAAACGGGGGGACATCCTCAAGGTAGGTGCTGATGTGACTGAGCTCCGGCCAGAGCTGGCCTCACCTTCCTGTGCCGCCCTGGGAACACAAAGAAGCCGCTCCCCTCCCAGCCCACACCTTAGCACTTGCCAGCCCGAGTGCTCCGGAGAGCTGGCCCGATGCTGAGGAGAAGATCCAGTATGACTTGGGAGAGTTGGGGTGGCGTGTGGTCGTTAACTGCCTTTGTGTGGCTGCCTCTCCTTGTGTGTTGCTAGTGGTGATGCTGCACGTGAAGTCCAAGTGATAGGATTACAGTGAGAAGTATATGCACAGACTGATTTGCCTTGTAAGGTGTTACAAACATAGGAAGCTTGGGTTTTTTTGTTGGTTTGTTTGTTTGATTTTTTCTTTAAAGATTTAAGCATGCAATATTTATGGGAAAGCATTCTGTCAGTCTTTGACCTAGCCCGAAGAGTTCTGCCTTTTAGAATGCACTCCTGGCGGTTCGGAAACTGGTCTGCAGGGGTGATGAGATGGCTGTGCACAAACTCAGCCAAGAACATCCGTGTATCTTTTTATTCTGGGTGCAAAAGCGAATGGCCCTTGAAATAATCAGGCTCCACTAGTTAGGGTACAATCGGATTTCGATTTTCTCAAAAGAAACTTGAGGAGTGCTTACCCCTTATTAAACTCTGCTTGCAGAAAAGAAACCTGCTGGCAGTTTAGAAATAAGCTGCTGCACTAGTTGTAGCCCATGTTGAGTGCGCTCCATGGTTTGCACCAGGGCTTGCCCTGCACCCTTTCCCCAGTGGGCCCGAATCCTTGGGCCCTTTGGGTTTGCAGTTGATTTTGACAAAGGTGGGTGTTAGCAATCCGTGTTGACCTTCTTTATCAAAAACTATTAATACATTACTGCACCCGGTTTTTGTTTATAGAAACAAGTATATATAATTTACATAGAGACATGGAAAACATACTCCCGTTTAACAGTTTCTGCAAGTGTTAATGTTGAAGGCTGTTACAGTCTTCCCATTGTGGCAACATTTCTTATTCTTTCGCTGTAGTTGATTCACCCCTATTGACTTATACTCACTGCACTGCCCCCCAAACTTCTCCATTGACAGTTCAGTTACCATCCACACTTTGGCTTCAGGAATAATTATTTATTGTTTTAAAAAGGCCACAGTACTTAAAGGGTGACATTCTTTACTTGATCAGTTTAGTTTGTTGGTGTGTGTTTAAAGATGACTTCAGGGGCTGGCTTGGGGGTCCTGGCCTGCAGGGGCTCCCTGGGCAGTGTGTCCACTTTAAAACCTAAAGGTTTACATGTTGAATATTTTCAGTATCTCATTCTGTGAATAGCCGCCCTTAGCCTCCTCCCCCTGTGATAATGATTATTAGGAATTTCCCACTCATTTGGTTACCTTTGAAGGAAATTCTTAGAATTTTATTTAACGCTTAGAATGAAGTCTAAGTGTTAAAAATATGGTTCTTTATGAAAGTGTGTGTGTGTGTGAGAGAGAGAGAGAGAGAGAGAGAGAGAGATGCCTTGGGCCTACTGATAGTGACCATGAGAGAGAGAGAGAGATGCATTGGGCCTCCCGATAGTGACCACTGCCCTGTACAGGTCAAGGAGTTCTCTGAGGTCGCCTTTGGAGTAGTTTTCTTAGTTAGAAGTGTATTGTAAGTGACACTGAAAAGCTCAATCAGGGTCGACAGCTGCATGGATGTGGGCTCCTGTGCCTGTGCTCAAAGTCAGCACTAAATTTTCAGAGCAGGCAGACTGGCAGTGGCTTTTAGAACGACCCAGAGCTTCTGTTTTCTTAGCTAGAAATTAGTCTCTCTAACTCAGACTGCTAAATTACCCTGTGTCATTGGTGGACAAAGGGGATAATTTGGTGTTTTCATAGGTGATTACTGATTGCAGCAGATAATCTGCTCATCATATCATAAAGAGATTGGCTCTTTAAGCACCCAGATTTGTGTCTGTACAAAACCCTGGGGTGCGGGGTTTTGTTTTTTCCCCTCCCTTTATAATACAAACCTAACTTTGCCCGTTTATGTTTAGTATTCGAATGTGGAAACTGGCAGTTCCCATTTTCCTCTTAAGCCTCCATCCTTGGCCTGGCTGGCCCTGAAGCAGCAGATGAGAACAAAGCCGGGGGGGTGAGGTCTAAGAATTCCTAGGCTGGGCCTTCCACTGCTGGGCCAGCATTTCTCTTCCGTTCTCCTGAAGTCTGGACTGAAGTGCGACGGTCGGTGCTCAGGTCACGCTTTAGGAGAAGCGTCCCGGGTTTTTGGACATGTGTAGGGCGGTGGGGACGGGGAATCAGGGCCCACTTTCATGGTCAGATTTCCTTTGGGGAGAGTGAAAACCTGTATTTGGTGCATTACCATGTGGTAGATGACTGGGACATCGTGCCTAAAGCCATCATTGCTTTGGAGCAGTGGCCATTTGCTGTTTGTTAGTCAGCTTGTGACTGCAGTCCCCCCACAAAGAGGAGGCGGGAGTCAGTAGTTGTCTCCTAACTACAACAGCTGAAAGAAGAGGCACGCCAGGGCTGGTTTTAAGAGCCGTCAGGAGCAAAGCAAAGTCTTCCTCATCGGAGTCTTCCAGGAGCGGCTGGTCGCTTTCCGGAGGCTTGGATTGGATTTGATCGCTCTTGGGGAAATTAGTTCTGAGCCCACACATGTCACAGAAGTGACTGGAATAGCATTGGCGGGTTTAATTTGAGTGAAAGAGGGTTGATTCACCTTCCCTTGATGATGAGGTCGTGGGAAGGTGGGTAGTGGATAAACTTGAATTACAGGTCATGGTGAGATTAGAGATGGGCCGAGCCCTCTACTCTGTCCCAGGTTCAGAGGGCCATATCCTCTCACCGCCTCCGTCTCTTGGTTCACTCCTGGTTGACCTGACGCAGACCACTTCTTTATTTCTATCTGTGCATTCATCCACTGGGAAAATTCAAAGGCTAAACTCACTGCCATCAAGGCAGTTCTGACTCATAACAACCCTATAGGACAGCTGCCCCTGTGTGTTTCCAAGACCATAAATGTTTACCAGAGTAGAAAATCTTATCTTTCTCCTGGGGAGTGGCTGGTGAGTTTGAACTGCTGACCTTGTGGTTGGTTAGCAGCCCGGTACATAACCCACTGGGCCACCAGGTCTCCTTTACCCATAAGAAGAAAGTGGGAAAACAAAAACATTTTACCGGAGCCTAAGGTGAAACAATGCTTCACATACCTGTCTTGATTATATTTTCCTGTATCAAAGCTTGTTTTTTCTTGCTTGGGATTGGCATGCTGGGCGGAAAAGTGAAAGGTGTTGCTCTTCTGTTGCAGGCTTTAGGTTTGCCTGCCTGAGATGAACGCCCTATAGGGCAGGCCGAGGCAGCTCCAGGGGTTCTCTGGGAATGACCAGTCAACCTTTTGGGTCCTATTCCAAGCACTTTAACCACTGTGCCTCCAGCAAACAAGACTCCTCCCCTGGGGTGCCTGTGGCTGCCCCACCGCGTAGACGCGTGCATAGCTAACCCTCAGCAGTGCTGCAGAGGAGGGAAAGGAACATTTAACATTTTTATCCTTTCTACTTGCTTCTCTCTAGGCCGGCCTCAGAAGAGAGCTGGCTGTCTGCCCCACTCCTCCGTCTCAATGCTGGGTGGTCTATTCTAGACTTGCCGGTGTGGGGGGCAGCTCCGGGAGCAGGTCTGGGGTGAGTGAAGCCATGTGTGTACAGAAAATTAGCATTTTTAGAACAGGAGAAAGCCTTTAAAAATCTCCTAATCTAGACTTCACTCTTGTACAGACTAGAAAATGGTGGCCCAGAGAGGTTTCCATGATTTGTCCAAAACCACACAACCACGAAGAGTTGGTGGTGAGCCGGCACTTAGTGGCACGAGAACCTGGTGTTGCACCTTGTCATGACCAGAGTCCTTCGGGCAAGTCAGAGTGTTCTGCACTGACATCCAGAAAACCCTTGCTGTGACTCAAGCACAGGTGTGATGGGAACAGGACCTGTGAGATGCCTGGGAAGGCAGCCTCAGGAAGGGGCAGGGTTTTCCAGGAAAGGCTGGGGGAAAGGGTACTTGTGACTGACAGGAATACTAGAACAGGCTGGAGATGGAAGCATGGTTGAAACCAAGGTCTCGGTGGAATGGAAGGCAGGTCAGAAAAACATGTGGACGATGGAGGGAGTTTGGAAGTAGCTGATGCAATGGTTGCCCCAGTAAAATGGAGGAGGGGCTGGAGGGCTGACATCATCAGGTTACCTTGGAAGGAAAGTCATAGGATTTCTGCCTTTCGACTGGGACATGCAGGACTCCATCTCCTTGTAACTGAGGCAGGAATGCCTGCTGATTGGCTCGTTCATTTTCTAACTGCTTTAAGCCCTGAATTCCAATGCAAGAAGTCACATTTTGAGACAGAATAAAGAGACCTAAAAGTTGAAAATTAGGGAGTTTTTTCAGCCCCCACATTTTAAAGTCCTAATTGTAGAAGTGTCCTTTTTGCTTACTGAGGAGTTCTTACCAGTCTTTTAAAAAAAACTTTTGTTGTTGAACGTAACACAGCGAAACATGCAGCAATCAATGGTTTCTGTCGGCACAGTTTCGTGACATTGTGCCGCCCTGCTCCTCTGTCTCTGGGGTGTTCCACTCTCAGTCAGAGAAGGTTCCTGTCTCGTCCCCAAGTCGCTCTTGTCTTTTTGGTCCCACAGAACACATCTTATGCACATAACCTGCACACTTTAGATGTGCTTTGGGGAGCAAATCCTCTCCTAGTGTGTGTGTGTGTGTGTGTGTGTGTGTGTGTGTGTCTCCGTCTCCCCCTTGCCCCCATTCCTGGATTTATGTAATAGGTATAGTATATGCAAGAATGCAATAGATAGTTCTTAAGTGAGTATATTGTTTGAGGCAGGCATTCTTTACTTTGTTTGACTTTAAGAAACCTTCAGGGTATATTTTTGGCCTACGGTTTACAGATAACTGAGGGTCCAGAAAGTCTGGATTCGGTGTAACAATCTGTTCTGCATTTTCCCCCTTTTGATCACCATTCCTCTATAGACTCGGTAATTCTTAGCTCTCTTGCTGATTAAACCTAGCCAGTTGCATTTAGGACTTAATAACGACAGCGATGTGTTGCTTAAGTTCTCTTACAGCAAATAATTTGCGTGCCTTTCATTATATTTTTCTCCTGTCAGCTGAATGGATGGTTTCCAAGTCGGTGCTGAGAATGAACTTTCAGTTCCTTGCGCAGCTAGCTGAAGGCCAGTCATCTCTGTTTGGAGAAAGAATGAGCAAGGAAATTAACCGCGTTCCTCATGTCCCTTTGGGGTCTTTGGAGATTCACCACATCATGAGGACAGTTACTGCTGAATATGAAGCATCTGGGTTACGTCAGTCAGCTGCCCATTACGGCTCCTCGCAGCAGTGCTGCCATCCTGTTGAGATGGTGCGGAAACAGGCCCAGGGAAGCTAGGTCACTCGCTCAGGCTCACGGAGCTCTCATAAGTGGCAAAGCTTGGATTTGATCTTGTATCTAACTGCCTTGCTCCTTCTGCATTACATTATACCTCTGTTGACTGTCAGGGGTGAGTAAGGCAGACAAGCAGACCTGCTGTGCTTGCCTGCCAGGACAGGGCCAAACATTTCCTATTGGGTGACCGGTCGCCCAGACATCCTGTCAAAAGTAAATTGGCTTCAGTAGTGGAAGAAATCCAGATTAAAAGCGAGGTTATTTAATAAGTAACAGTGACACTAACATTGAGAGCCATGGGTGCCCTTGCATTGAGCTGGGTGGTGTGCTTAGCAGCAACAGGCACCTTGCAGGCACCTTGTCCCCATCGTACTTACCAGGACTCTTGAGGGTCTGGCTAAACTAACTTGTCCAAGCCGAGCGAGTGATTGAGTTTGGATTCATAGCCAGGCCTCATGGAGTCCAGATTCCGTCCTGACCCCAGCCCAACCTCACCATCGTTGCCATCTTAGACCACTGTGGCGGCCAGCTTGCCCCATTCATCTTGCTGAGGGTCTTCCTTCTTCCTCTCACCCTCTGCTTTGGCAAGCATGAGACAGACCTGCTCCAGGGACTGCTCTTCACTGACCACATGTCCGCAGTACAGGAGGCATGCTCCTTGACCTGGGGACGTCTCTGTGCCCAACAGGAGCCCACTGGGGAGACAGTGCCTCTGAGGGGAAGTTGTGTCTGTTTTTGTTTGCTTTTACTGTGCGCAGGGACAGCTTTCCAGGTGATTCCCCAGACACTAACAGTTAGCTCTGGGTGCGAGTGGATTTCAGATGGGGCTTACTTTTTCTCTTTTTGGTGCTCATATTTAATGCTTTGCATCTAGTTTACGTTGAAAGGTGTTCCAAGAAATTAAGCTGTCCTGCTCAGGTCTTGTTTTTGTTGGTTGCTTGTTTATTTTCTTTCCAGTGGCTAAATTCTCAGCCTAAAGTTGATTATTCAATGTTCATGGGAGCAGCAATCAAGAACTCAAACTTGGTTTGTAGCATTGGGTAAATGTGCACAAGATCTCTCTAACCATGTTCAAGAGCAGAGCTGTCTCTGTGAGGACTAAGGTGCTCTTGACCCAACCCATGGTCTTCTCCATCACCTCCTGTCCATGTGAAAGCTGGACCATGAATGAGGACGACCAGAGAAGACTCGGTGTCTTTGAATTAAGGTGTTGGCAAAGAAGACTCAAAGTACCATGGACATCTAGAAGAGAGAACAGATCTTGGAGGAAGTATAGCCAGGATGTTCCTTAGAAGCAAGGATGGTGAGACGAGACATCGTCTCATATACTTTGGCCCTGAACAAGATGGGTTGGTCCAGTGGGCTCAAACGTAAGTGTGGAAAGGATGGCGCCCGACTTGACAGTGTTCTGTCTCTTGTGTGTGGAGCCCCAAGAGTCGGCGCTGGCTCGATGAGCCCTTCCACCAGCTGCAGCCACGCTCAGTGTCACAGCTTCTGTGGTTGCTGGGTGCTGTTGAGTGATTGTGACTTGTGTGACCCTGAGACTCCTGTGCCATCGTCAAATTGCCCACAGGGTGTTTTTGGTTGTGAGGTTCGTGGGAGCGGATTGCTGTTTTTTCCGTGGGTTGTTGGGCGGTTAGCAGCCGAGCACATAAGCCCACACCACCAGATTGTCTTCTGAAATCCCCTGAGTGTCACTTGGTTTTCAGTCTGAGCTCCCTGAGGATGGGGAATGAAAGGCATCCGAGGGAAGCCCTGTGCTCCGGGCTTGTCACAGGCCACGGAAGGAACCTCTGTTCCTGGCTGCCCCATCTGTGAAAGGAGAACGATAGTACCTACCTTCCTGGTCTGAGCACCCCATCTCTACCTGGAGCTCTCCACAAGAAGGCTCCTCTGCCCCGTCTTAGGAGTCCTCGGGCCGCACAAATGTTAAACATGCTTGGCTCCTAGCTTAAAGTCAGAGGCTGAGATGACCCAGAGGTGCCTTGGAAGAAAGGCCTGGCACTGTTTTCTGGAAAAACAAAGCCAGTGTTTGAAAACCCTCTGGAGCAACTCAGTGGCAGCTGGTTTTCCTGGTGTTTTCTTCTAGACTCACTGCCACTGGGTTGTTTCCAAGCGACCCTTCTAGGGCAGTGGGTGCTGAACAGCTGCTGGATTCCAACTGCCACCAAGGTGCCTCTCCTCCAGCACCCAGGCTTCCCAGATGCTCTCCCTTCTGAGTGCTGGGCAGCCTGACTCTGCTCAGATCCAAGGAGCTAGTGACCCACTGCTCGGTTTCCTGCTGGGTTTAACAACTCATTGCTATAGTACTCAAGATTACGGGTTGACTAGGTAAGTTCATTCAGGTGAGAAATACTCAGGCTACCGTTTCTTCTCTTGGCCTCTGCCCTGTGTGGGCAATGCTAACAAAGCTCTCTTAGGGCTGCCAATACCTGCCCAAAAGGCAGGTCACTCTGCTGTAAACTTCAGCCTGAAGGCACCTGGCTTGGGCTCCGTGGGGCAGCCGAGCCCAGCTTTGAGACAGACTTCCGAGGGACTGACGAAGAACTGGCTGTTGTGCAGGAACTGTAATTGTACACAGGCTCCTGCATTACCTGTTGGAGCCTCAATGGAGAGAACAGTTGCTCCAGTCCCGACACCGGAAGTAGCGGATTTTCCCAAAACAACCTTTTTACATCCTAAAAATGCTATAAATAATCTTTTCATATATTTCCTTCTCGACTTGGCAGGAAAGCCCCCTAGAGCCCGCGTGGGCCGCTTTCTGCCATAACCTTTACCATCACTGCAGCGACTGATAATTACAGTACACTGTTGACTGCTGTTTTCTTCGCCCAGCAATGACTTTTACGGTCACCTAATGCATGCACTTTTCAATCCAACAGTAGACTTCGAAACTCCAGACGTCACAGAAAGGTAAAAGATAAAAATCCCCAAAGCCCAGGTGTGTCCAAATGGGACAGGAAACAGTGGTTCCTCTTGAGATGGGAGGGAATGCACTTAGGACCTTGAAGTTTAGCTTCCCAGAGCACAGAAATGGAGCCTGTGCCACCAGAGTGTTGTTAGTTCATGTCTTCTACAAGCTACTATTAAATAAACCTTTATTTCGACAGGTAAACCTAGACGTTGAAAAGGAGTGCTGGGAGGAGGACCACATTTGGGCAATATTGGGAATGTCGCTTGACCATTTTACTCTCTTACCTGAGGAGAGAGAAAGAGGGGAAATGAGAAATCCCCTCCTCCTATATTTTCACTGCTAGAGAACCCTTCTAGGCTTTACTGTGATGAGCACCTTCTGTAATGCCAGCCTTGTAGTGAGAGCCACATTTCCCTGTGTTAGTGCTACTCGTTATTTTTATGGTTGTGTGTTACATGAAGTGAACATGCTATAATTGGCCTAACCGTGTCCCTGTGGCTGGGTACTTTTACAGCTTGTTTCTTTTATATATATATATATATATATATATATATATATATATATATATATATATATATATATATTTTTAATTTTAACAATTTATTGGGGCTCATACAATTCTTTTCACAGTTCATATATATACATACATCAATTGTATAAAGCACATCTTACAGCTTGTTTCTACTGGTAAGTTCGCTCACCGCTCATCATCACCAAGGGAGGCTTTTGTAATAGATTGCCCCATCACCCTCAAGGGCTGGGCAAGTGGTTTTACCTACTGGAGATCAAGCCCCCTGCTCCTGGCCAGAATGCATAACACAGCCAAGGCTTGTGTCTTTTCCCCATCGATCTCCATGTTGGTCAGTATGGCACAGTTGGCGGTGTTTTATGGCGCTGGGGTAATGGGATTTGGGACATGACGAAGCATCTTTGCTCAGCCTGTGACGTGCTCAAAGGCAGCACAGAGCCCTTCAGGGGCACACTTTGTTTTTTGCTTGTCTTTGAAGTGGTTCCTGGGCCCTCCCAGCTGTGTCAGGTTCAGTGAGTCCTTTGGAGAGCTGAAGCACTTGCCGAGGACCCCCAGACATGGCTGTGGGGTCCCTTTTTCTCCCCATAGACCCAGTTTTGCTTCAGTCTTTCACCTTTGGGTGGAATGACGTTTGTAGAGGGAGACTGGCCCTCCTAAAGCTTGTTCTGAGAAGGTTGGGGAGACAGAGAACCCAGGTGTGTTGAGATCCTGCTGCCAGTGTGGAGCTTTCAAAGGCCAGAGGCCGCGGAGGGCCATAGACTAGCAGTGTTTACATAGGTAGTAGTGTTTAGTGGACACACGTCCTCACTTCCAGGGGCTTCTCTGGATCGCTGGGAAACCAATGTGCTCTGTAAACTTTCACCCAAACCACAAGCAAAAGTTAAAACTTCATGTGATTGGCAGTGGATTTTCCCTGGGTTTGGGGCTTGGTGGGGAACTCCACCTTCCATAGCAAACATTAGTTTGTAACCAGAAACAATAAAGAAAACAGTATTTAAAATTTTTTTTCCAGATGTCAGTTTACAAACGTTTTAAGGCCAATTTTACTTTTTTTTTAAGGAAAGAGAAAGCCATTCTGCAGCTTCATGGGGGGCGGGGCCGGCTTGTCTTATTCTAGACTCTACGTGCAGGAGGTGCATGGGTCCTCCAAGTGGTCTAGGGCAATTCCGGACACTTGTGTAGAAAGGAAAAGCCATTCAGCCTTTTAATAAACAAATTGGCCTTAACACTGACCTTGCCGCCCAGATGTCTAGTTCTGGCTAGCGTGTCTGTCTTCTGCACCGCATAGGAAGGCGCTGGCATGTGTTTTCTAATGTATTTATTTAATGTGGTGTAGAGCAGTCTACAGGTTGGATTAAAATGGCTAATGCAGGCAGATTTGCTCGAAGGCTATTTGTATCTTCGTTTTCCTTCTGTCATGTCAACGTCTGGATTTGAAAAGTAAAATGAGCAGACAGGATAAGGATTTTTAATTATTAGTGACATTTTGATGTGGCTAAAGTGCCTTCATTTCATTCTCGTTAGATATTGATTAGGTTGATTTAATAAGATAGGGTAAAGGAAAGACTGTTCTTTTCCTGTCACCAAGACAGCTGCTTTGGAATTAAATAAATGAGCAAACAGAAATATGGCACTCATTGTTTAAATTTATATGGTGAATGTCCTCCTCCCCAGAGAAAAACGCTGTTGTGTTTTTTTGTGCTTTTTCAGAAAAAAAAAAAATGCCCTTGTGATTTTTTTCCCCTTATGGGAAAATATGGTTGAATGTCCCTGTTTGTGAGTTTCCCCAAATTCCTTCAGCTTGGATGTGTCCTGTCAGGCCTCCCTAGCTGGTTTCTGTTCTTGTAAACCTGTGGAGGGCTCTTTTCCTGGGGGTCGTTTCCCTTTGTGCTGGAGGAGAAAGTTGATTTGGCCCCTGTTAGCTGTCAGCTAGGCTGCTTCGTTAGTTTTTCCTTTTGATGTGAGTAGTCAGAAGGGCAGCCTGTTGATGAGTCCTTATGACTACCTATTCAGTACTTGGTGATTCCTAACAACTGGTGGATGAGTAGCTGTCAGGTGGAGAGGGGACAGACATGTGCTGAGTGCTAAGAGTGAGCTGAGACCAGGTGATGCGTTTGTAGACCAGGCGTTTCAAGTATGCTACTGAAGGGGCCTTGTTGGGAGGTACAAAGCTGACCCGTAAGATCCAGATACCGAAATCTGAGCTGAATGAGAACTGCTCAGGACTGCTTTGCCCACCCAGGTACTCTTGATCTGCATGGACCCTTCTAAAATTACAAAGCTTACTGTCCACCGTCAAACAACAAAACTCACTGCCGCCATCAAATCCGTTCCAACACTTGGCGATTCTATGGGACAAAGTAGAACTGCCCTGTGGGTTTTTACCCTGGATGGGAGCAGAAAGCTGCCGCTTTCTCTCACGGAGTGGCTCGTTTTTGAACTGCTAACCTTATTTGGAACGCAGTTTGCCTCCCAGTGGATTTGGCAATGCTGTGGGGGAGACCTGTACCTTATTGTGCATTGAAGTACTGCAATTGTGCTGCCACCTGCCTTGGAAGTTCATACATGACGAGAGAAGTGTCTTCAGATTTAAGTTTCACGCCCCCCACATTCCTCTAAGAGGAGGTGCTCTAGTATTGGGGAGAATATGGGAGGTTACCAGTGCACGGCACTGAGCATCACCTGACGCTGACTTTGAATTTTGGGTCCAGCCGAGAGCCGGCTAGGGAGTTTAAAACGGCGGTGATCCAGTGAAGTAGAGTCAGACATGCCTTTGAAAAACTGTGATTCCGGTAACTCAAACAGCGGAAGGTTCCTCTTCATTGGCATGGAAACAGAGTTTATCACTTCTCTGTCTGGAACCAGGAGGTTTTGTCTTTGGGTTTTTTTCAGTCCAAGGCAAATAGAAAGAGATGATTAACTTTTAATTCTGGAACACTTAGATTTATAGGAAAATGCCAAAGATGAGACACAGAGCTCTCTTTCCACAACCAGCTTTCCCTGTTGGTGTAGTGTGTTTGGTACAATTGATGAGTCAGTGTTAGTCCACGGGGAAAGCCAGGAGAACCGAACTCTGGCCAACGGGCTTGTTTTTCTGGTGGCTAGTGGCTTATGCCTTGAATCGCTAATCACTAAGTCAGCAGTTCGAAGTCTGAGAGAGATGAGACATTCTGTTCCCATAACGAGTTACGACCTCCGAAACTCATGGGGCAAGAGCTCCTCTGCTCTGTCAGGTCTCTGAATCGGGGACACAACGGCAGTGAGCGTGGCAGTGTAGTCTCTTAACACTTGTCTTTCGTTTGAGAAATTCTTCCTTTTATCATTATTATTTATTTATTTTAGTGGTGTGTGTGTGTGTGTGGCGCTTTAATCAAAAGAAATTTGTTTTCTCAGTTGAAGAGAGGAGAAAGCCGAGTGGTGGGCTGGGCTGTAGGGAAGGGCCTGCTTTGGCCAGTTCTGCTGCTTGCTTCCCTGCAGCAACCCGCAGAGCCGCGCTGCACCTCCCTCGGCAGTGTCCTTGCCTGTCTCACCCTTTTCTGTGACTCCTTTTGGAAGATACATGGAGATGTCCCTTCTGACCAGGACGAGGGGGAGGGCTTTTGAGGGGTTTGCTGTATGTACTAGAGTTACCTAAGGTCCGTACTTTGAGGACACCACATTCTGCGTGAATTGTTGAATACGTTAAGTATTTGCTCGTTTGACTCTGCTTTTGTTTTTGCCTCATTCAACTTTTGAAATTTGTATTTGAACCTGTGGGTTTGTGAAGTGCCGGAGTCAGGCCTTGGGAGGTGTGTGCACTTCACCTCGTGGGTCTCCGGTGTTCACTGTGTTGCTCACCTCCCAGCTCTCATTCCTTTTGTACCATTTCATATTCTTACTCTCAAAACCGGCTGATCAGCATGTTTGCCAGTAATTGCCAGAAATGAGCGGGCTCTGCTGAGTGACAAATGGTTTTATGAAAGTTGCTAATTGATTGACATTTCTGCAGAAGATGTTCTTTCTCATGTGGTGGATTTAGTAATGACATTTTAGATGGACCAAAACTGCATCGCTTCCATGTACCTCAAATTCACATGGTGCTCTAAGTAGTACTAGTCAGCACTCTGACCACTAGCTGTGCATGACCAAGTCCAAACTCACTGCCACCAGATTGACTCTGACTTGTAGCAACCCTATAGGACAGGGTGGGGCTGCCCCTATGAGTTCTGAGACCAGCCAGCTCTTCACGGGCAGAAAGCCTCCTTGTGCTCCCTGAGCAGTGGTGGTTTCGAACTGCTGACCTTGACGTTTGTAATCCATTGCGTAACCACAGCTGGGTACATTTAAGTGAACTGAGATTCTCTATAAAACCCTGTTCCTGGTTGCTCTAGCTGGATTTCAGGTGGGCAGCATCCCAGGCGGCTGGTGCTTCTGTCATTGAGGAATTGTCTGGGGCAGCCACCGGAATATTGTCTGTGTTAGGAGTAGCTTTTGAGTCGCACTTTCCAATGCCAGGACTCGGGTCTCCTCTCATTGCAGAGCGTGGGTGATCCCTGTGTTTGGGGGCAGAATTGGGGAAATGCTTTGTGGGCTGGGGGCAAGCTTTCCCTTCCTCGGGTGCCTTCCCTGCAACTCTGCTCCCTTTCCTTGTGAGCTGTAGTTTTCCCGAGCCCCCTCCAGCCTGGGCAAAAGCTGAGGCTGGAGCCTGTTGCCACCAGGCGCAGCATCTGGAAGTGGGAGGGCCAGAGGGATACTCTTACAGTGCATCTACTGGGAGCTGGGGACGGGTGCGGGGCGCACTGTAAGATGCTCTGGAGTGTCTCTCGGCTGCCTCCTCGTAATTGGGGTTGCTGTGTCACTGTCTGGGTCCTGTGGTTTGAGCTCGGTGTGCACACAGCAGTGTCTGAGGCCTGTGCAGAGAGCAGAGACAGCATTTCTTGGAATTTAGCAAAACCATAATTACTGTGTTGTCTTTTCAGAACTCTGTTTTACGTAAATCATCTTAGGCAAAGTCTTACCCCTTATTGTAGAGTCATTTTGATTCTCTGTGTTAACTTGCACCAACATTTTGTACCATTTCATATTCTTACTCTCAAAACCGGCTGATCAGCATGTTTGCCAGTAATTGCCAGGAATGAGGAGGGCAAAGCCATCCTATAGTGGCTGTATTTGAACAGCCATTTGATCCGTTTTCATCTGGTTGCTTGGGTTCCCTGAGCAGAAGGCTTTGTCAGGCCTGTGGCTCCTTTTGTCTGAAACAACCTTCAGTACCTGTTGACCTTGGCCTCTGGCCTCTGACCTTCCCTCATGGTCGGAGCAGGTCGTCTTTTATGCTCTCCTCTTCCCAGTGCCCTGTGGCATCCGCGTGGACTTCTTGCCGCAGCATCCTAGATCCGCCTTCCTGGCTCCCCCTGCCCCAGTGGTTCCTGGGGCTCAGTGCCATGACCAAAACCTGGCCGAATGCTAGTTCATACGTTTGGCAGGGAAATTTCCATGCTCAAACCTCTCCATATGAATCAGCCTGCAGCCGGTACTGTCTGCCTCCCAGACCTAGTTGCGCCCTAGCAGAGTCAGGGCTGATGCTGCTGGGGCCTCGGCCCCTTCTGAGTTTCAGGGTGGTGTGCTTGTTCCTACCACCTGGCCTAGGTTTCACAGCCGATTTCCTCTGCATCTTTATACAATATGATTGTACTTCACTGCACAGATGTTGTGGGAGCCCCAGGGTGCTGGGGGTTCAGCATTGGTTGCTCCCTGAAAGATCATCTTTCTAAACACACCAGCCCCTCTCTGTGCTGAGCAAGGCGAGGCTTTCTGCTTCGACGAAGGAAGGGGACGACAGTCTGAAATCAGAGAGTGTGGCCGCCCTCCTCTGCTGAGAGTCTGGCACCATGGCAGTGGTGGTGCATACGTTTTAAAGAATACTTAATTGGGGGTTTGGGTTGTGTTGGGGTTTTTTTCCCCTCAGAAGTTGCTGGCAAAAATATTCCCAGTTTACCCCAATTTTTGTTTCTGGCACAGATTTGTTCTTTAGGCTTTGTGAGTGTGAGAAACTGGAACAATGGGTTGAAGCAGGCAGGAGGGTTTGTTCTATTTTGCATCATTTACACAGCCCAGGGCTTTGGAGAGCAGCTTCCAGAGGAGAGGTCTCTTCACAGATGCTCAGATACCTTTTTTTCTCTCTGCTGCTACAACTCTGAGGTAGGCTGAGGAGGGGCCTGCCCTGCAGAGTCCCAATGAACTAGTGGTCCAAGTGCTCTGAGAACCGGAACCCAGCATCTAAAGGTAGCACAGGCCGATTGGACCCACCGCTGGAGACCTGGCCTAGTGTAGGGATTTTGATCCTCAGTGCAGAAACGCCTCTTTAAACCTTGCCCGGAGAAGCCAGCTCGAACCTGTCCAAGTGGCACACACAGAGCCGGATCACACGAGTGCTCTGTGTTGACGTCCTGTGTGTAGGATAATGAAAAAGTGTGCATCTCTCCTGGGCCCTGGCTTGTAGCCATTAATTCCAAGAGGAGGTCCGGGGCTCAGCTTTACCTGCTCCTTCCTGAGGAATGGGAGAGGCCCTGTTTTGTGTCAGTAATGCTGTCCTCCTCATAGCAGAGGTGAAAGCCTACTTGTTGAGATATTTTTTTTAGTAATGACAGTTAAAGTGTGTACCGAAGTCAACTCGCTCTTTCAGGCCCTGCGCTGTCCACAGGTGTGCCCGTCTGGTGGCATCAGAAATTCATTCGCTAAGCAGGGTAGCCCAAACTGGCCCACAGACCTTGTCTCAGAGGCTCACATACTGGATTAAGGAGAAGCAAAGGAAGGAGCCAGAGTTTCTCTTCCATTTCAGGTTGATCACTCTTCCAAGTGAGAGCAGAAACGTAGTGGCATGGGGTCTTGAATCTTTGCATTTCTGGCGTTTGGTCTGGTGATGCACAGAAACCGTCACCGTCACTATTCTTGCTTGAAATAATCTATTTAAGAATTTAAATAGTTTAACTGCTGTCCCTTTTTGAATTTGTAGTAACAAGTGCCCATAAGTTGATGTGAAATGAAGAAGATTGAAGCCATCAATTTCTACAAATTCTCATTCCACATTGTATACATCAGTCAGCAAGCTTTATTCTGTGTCAAGGTCTGTTTTCAAACTTCTAGGGACTTAGAGCTGAGCTGTGTGCGTGTATCTCTGAGACCCTTACTTTAGTCATATCTGCAGACTGACAGCAGATTCCGAGGATTTAGAGAAAGAAAGCATTCCATACAGTGACTGTGTGCTGTGTCGATAAAGCCGTCGGATTGGGCGGGGGGAGACACACCAGGTAATGCTGCATGAAGACTCAGAGGTGCCTGTGGGGCCTCAGGTGCGCACTCCTGTCCTCATTGGCTTCGAGTTGGGGGAACTGAAAGTACAGAAGTGACTGGCAGCAGGGGCATGCATGCCTGGGGAAGTGTCCTGTGGGGCAAGTAGCCAGCTCTGGTGAGCTCCTCTAGCACTGGCAGCCAGCCCTGTGACCCTCTTCATCCTCAGTGATGAGGAAGCCTTTTCAGATGCACTAGCCCGGGCTTTGGGACGTTGAGTGACTTGTGTGGAATTGGCCAGCTAAGAAGAGGGAGAACAGGCTTGGGGGCCAGGCTGTTTAGGTTCAGATTTCAAGTGGGGGCCAGGGTGGAAGGGTGAGGTATGTGGGCATTTGTCTTGCTGAACTAGACGGGCATTTTGTACTAGATTCTGGATTCAGTATGTCCACCAAGGCCAGGCTTTAGAAAGAGAATCTGGGTTTGGAGTCATCACATGGTAGAGGAAGAAGAGCCCAGGCTGGAACTGCCTTCAAGTAACGTCTATGCCCGTTTCTTTCCTTGTTGGAAAAATAACGATGCCAGCCTCCTTGGATGTCTGTGAGGATGAAGCGGGATGGGGAATATGCGTGCCCTTTTAAGCTGCAGGTTCACAGGAAATGTTAGCATGAGCCAGGATGCACTTGGCATAGTGGTTACGCGTTGGGCTGCTAACAGCAAGGTACACAGTTCGAAACCACCAGCTGCTGCTCGGGAGAAAGGCTTTTTATTCCCGTAACAGTCTCGGAAACCCACAGGGCATTGAGCTGTTGTTTTGAGGATGCAGTTTTGTTGTAGGCAAGCTGAGGGCAGATGTCGGTGGAATAGGAAACAGGAGTCAGAATCCAGAGTGTGTGAAAAGGAAGGCAGTAACAGACTGGTGGAGCACAAGGGCCCACTGAGGCAAAGGGCCCAAGGCTGAGGGAGAGCTGGTGCCATTCACAGAAATGGACAAGTTAAAGGAAAGCTAGAGGCTGAACAAGCCATAAACGGCGATTTGGCTGCAAATACTGTGGCTACAGAGTACCAATGCTAAGTACAAGGTAAAAATAAAAGTATGTCTTTGGCCCTCACAAGTTCCCTGCTCTCTGCAGCCCGTAAAGTTTGAGTCCTGTACCACTTAGTGGCTCTTAAAATACGGAGTGTATGCCGGCATGAGCCGATGACCCTTTGTGGCCTACTAGTTGCCATGACCATAGAGTTCCCGAACTGGTTACAGTAAAACTTAATTTTTCACTTTGGTTGTGGCTCTTGTACAAAGAACAGTGTGGACCCTATAAATGATAGATTTGTGCGAAAAATCCCACATCTGAATTAAAAGGTCCTGGAGTTCTGAAGCCTGATATTCATTTGCTCTTCGTCATCAGCCCCTTTAAGCTACTGTGCTTATTATGGTTGGCCCAAGAAACGCTTCTTGACTGGATTACAAATGTTTTCAGGTCAGACAGAGCTGTGCCATAGAAACCGAGGGGTGAGCTCACAGCCGCTCTGCCACAAGCCAGTGGAAAGGAACCAGTTGTCAGCAGGAAGGCCTGTGTTCTTTTTGTCCAAGTACTATGTCCCTGCAAGGTTTCTGTGTTTTGTAGTACACTCAGAATGTGACTCTTCACTTGTGCTGACTGGTAGAATGTCACAGGCTATTTTTAACAGGGAATCGCTGCCTTATTGGTGGTCCATTTAGCTATTAATATGAGACTAGTCTGTTGAATCTTTTGCAGCAGTTCTTAAAACAGTGTTTTTGAGTTTGTGCCCTTTATGTATCAAAAGCGGTTAATTCCTTTCCAAACACATAGAAAGAGCCCATATTAATTGGATTTTTATGTACACAGCAATGATAAATCTGAAAGAGAAAGTAGGTAAATAATTCTGCTTACATTAGCAATCTAAGGGAATAAACTATCTAGGAGCTGTGTCTAACCAGGGACACGAAAGACACTCTGAAAGTGGTAAATTAGTGTTGAAAAGAGATGAAAGAAGACCTAAAGTAAGTCGGAACATGTTCTGTGTTCATGGATCGGGACACTCGTTATTGTTAAGATACTAGTACTACCTAAAGCAACCAATTCAGCACAGTTCCAATAAATATTACCACGGTAGCCCCTGAATCGGAGAAGCCAGTCCTCGCTTCATGTGGTTTGGCAGGAGGCCAGGCCGAGGAAGAACAAAGGAGGAAGACTCCCACTTCCTGATTTTAACCATGTCATACGGCTGTAGATAATCAGCACCGACCGCTCAGGGCTGGTACAGCAGTAGGCACGTGGATCAGTCAGTTAGCATCAAGAGTTCAGAAATAAGCCCACACATCTGTTTCTTGATGAGAGTGTCCAGTCCGTGTGAGGAGAACAGAGTCTCGTCAGTAGACGGTGTTGGTTGGGATTCCCACGTAGAAAAACGGACAGGATCCATGCCTCACACTGCGCACAGGTGCTCGAATGGATTAGGTGCGCCATGTGCATGCTAACACCATGACATTCTTAGAAGAACAAACAGGGGCAATGCTTTGGGGCCTGGCATTCAATAATGGATTATGTAACTAAAGCAGGAACAGGAAAAGGTAAAGTAAGTAAATGGAACTCCTCAAAAACCATTTTGTTCATCAAAAAAGGTGAAAAGGCAAGCCAACGACCGGTAGACATATAGCCAACAGATTTACAAAACATGGACAACTCCCTAACAAAGTAGACAACCCAGTTATAAACTGGACTAAAACTTGGCTAGACAATTCATCAGAGGACATTGCAGTGGCCACCAAGCACATGGAGAGATGTTTAGTTTAGTCATTAACCCCGCTTAATCCACAGCACCACCGGGGCTTCTTAATGCACACTACACCATCATCATCAAAGAAAGACGAGCAGTAGACTCAAGACACTTGGGTTCTTACATGATTCCCCAGATGTCTTTCCATATGTATTGAGCCGGTGCAGCAGTTTCACTCTGACCTCCACACCCCTGCACACTGGTCTGGATAGCAAAAGGTAACCCGCCCCCCAATGCCGTTCAGCAGATGAATGGATAAACCCAATGTGACGGGTATGTGCAGTGTACTCTTGACACATGCTGTAATATGGATGGAGCTTGGAGACATGAAGCTGGGTGAAGTGTTATCACAAAAGACAAATTTTGAATGACTTCAATGGAGGGAGTACTGAGTTTTGGTGTAAAGTGACGAGAAAGCTACATTGCTGTCAGTAAGTTGTTCACCTGGAAAAAGTTGACTGGCAGTGGGCATACCATACACACCTACCTTTCACCAAGTCTTTCACTCTCTGACAATTTGGATTTCCCACAAGAGTTAAAAATCTATTTACCCCCTCCCAGGGGGACGAATAACGGAAAAGTTGGTGAGGGTTGACGGAGGGCGATGTAAGATATGGAAATACTAATCTATAACTTATCAAGGGTTTGGAAGGGAGGGGAGCGGGGGAGGGAGGGGGAAGAAATGGGTAACTGATATTGTACTCAAGTGGGAAGAGAGAATGATGATGGTGGCATATGTGCAAATGTGCTTGACACACTGGATGAATGTATAGATTGTGATTGAGATGTCAGAGCTCCCAATAAAAGTATTTTTAAAAGTCTGATGCCCCGTGGTTGCTGGGTGCTGTTGTGCAAGTACAGCTTTCCAGTCGATGGCAGTGGGCCAGAGCGATGCTGGGGTGTATGCATGGGGGCTGCTCCTTTCAGCAGCCCCCATAGCCTGGTCACTGGCACATGGAAAGAGAAAAATCTGACGATTTTGCACATTAACCTGGGCTTCCACCCGGCATCCAGCCCCAACTTGCAGCAGCCCTCCCTCTTCTCTCCCATCCCTTCCACCAAAGCCACCTTTGCAGAAGAGGCCGCCGAGCTTTTCCCAGAAGAGCCCACAAGTGTTGCCCCTCTGCTCTACTCAAGGCACTGGAGGAACAGACGGGGGGGGGGGTTCTTGTGGGGGTAATGTGTGTATGTGTAATCAATGCCCCCTTTTTTTAATCAACACCGATTTTGTGTAAGGACTTGGTATTTGGAACATACCCATATTGGTAAGTGAGAAATGGGTGCATTAACAACCACAAACCTCACAAACAAAAGAGGGGCTGCAGAAACTGCCTTTTTACAACTAAAAAGTTCATGGGAGTTTGGGGTCAGGGTTTCATGGGCCGTCCGGTTAATTGACCTAATGTTCTGTCCTTTAGTTCCTTGTGGAGTGCTGCCTTGGGCACAGCAGTGGGTCTGGAGTCCCTTGAAGTGGCAGGGGAAGGAGGATGTGGACTGTGTGGCTGATTCTTTCCAGGGACAACTGCCCCCTTTGCCACTCAGGGCAAGACCCGGAAACCCGGGTAGTGCCTGCTCATCAAAGATTCTGTACAAGAATCCTGATCAAAAGAAGGAGAGTAGAAACCCAAAATTGCCAATTCTCATGGGCTCTAGACTTTCTGGAGCTATGGAGATGGGATGAGCCCCTGAAACTAATGCCCTGAGAAAATCTTAATCGTAGACCTTAAACTTTAAACCAAAAATGTTCTCCAGAGTCTTCTGAAAACCAAGCAATAGTCTGGCTTAACTAGTAAGGAGCATTATAATCATTTAAGAGCTATGTATGTGGGGTCAAAGTGACGACAGCAACCACACAGTTTCCATGTGAACTGTAGGCCCCAGTGAGCTCCTGAGAATGGGAGGAACATCTCGGCCAAGGAGGCTAAGGATGGGTGCCCACCAAGAGTCAGCGTCACTTGAATCGAAACTGTTGAGTTGCAGTATTCTGCTATATGTATAACAAATTATTATTTTTTAAATCCATCTTAAGAACCTCTAGAAATAAAAACCCAAACCTCTGCTTTATTTCACAATGGAATGCACTTAAAAAAAATACTAGGCACGAAAAAGTTTGACATGGTTACTTTCTACTTAATTGGGTAGAAACAACTAATACAGAAATGAAAAACCCACTGCCAGAGGGTCACTTCTGACTCATGGGCTTCAAGCATGTAGTAGATTGAGTTTCTGGGACTATGCCTCTTCACAGAAGCAGACAGCCTCAGGTTTTCTCCAGCAGAGGGGTTGGTGGGTTCAAACTGCTAACCTCGCCGTTAGTAGTCCAACACCTGAATCCCACCATGCCAACAGGGGCTCCTCAGTACAGAAACAGCTGTGCTTTATGGGCAAAGTGCTGCTAACAGAGATGGGATCGGCAGCTGGCAGGATAGCAGGCTGTCGAAGTCGGTGGTTATTTTTATGGCGGCTGCTGTTAACTGTTACAAGTTTTGTTTGTTCTTTTCCCTCATGACCCCCATGTGACTGCCAGCTGGGCATTAACTAGTAGACACCTCACTCACATCCAGGGAAGAGTGAAAGAAGGATGCCTCCCGCCTCTAGCAAAGCCGTGAGACTTCGACAACACATTCAGGCCTGTCCTTCAGGTCAGGAGAATAGCATGGCTTGATAGTCGTGGTAACCAAGGACCAGAGGAGATGAACTTGCTCTGGAGGTTTGGGCTGTAGCCAAACCACATGGCTGCTTCCTAATGGAGAAAATTTCGGGGGGGGGGGGTCAGTTTGGAGTAGACCACCACAATGTCTAGTCCCCTCGTGTGGTTACAAGTCCATTTGTAATGGCTGCTCAGTATTTTGTTATATGATTGTCAGTAACTTACTTTGACCTTCCACAACTGTTGTATATTTAGGATGGGGTCTCTCTCTCTCTCTCTCTCTCTTTCTCTCTCTCTCTCTCTCTCTCTCTCTCTCTCTCACACACACACACACACACACACACACTTTCACGTCCACTATTTAAAAGAATACTTAGGTTACGTGAACATCCTTATTGTATTTTGAAGAGTTTTAAAGAAAGAATAAAACTTGATACCTAATTAGATGTGAATCTGCAAGAGAGCAGAGAAGCCATTGTGCCATGTGATGTTTCCACAGGTAGAAATGGGCAAGGTCTTGGAGGTTGAGTGGTGTGGGCTGGCATAAGTGGAGTGTACGGTCCATCAGGTGGGCTGGGTGCCCGGGCAACACCCACTGCTTATTAATTGGTTCTGGTTCTGGCTACACTACCTTTCAGCGTCTCCAGTCGGTACGGACCATGCCTTTTCTGTTGACTTCACTGTGCCCCATAGCCCCAGTGCTCTTGGATTTGAGTTGAATTGTTCACCTTGAAGTAGTTGTTCCTTTGCGAGTCAGAAGCCTTTCGGCCCTGTTGTGTATGGGACCCTGGTGGCTTAGCAGTTAGGTGTGTGGAGTTACTCTTAGAACCCACAGGGGCAGTTCTACCCTGCCCTTTAGGGTGGACAGGGGTCAGAATTGACTTGGTGGCAAAGAGTATAATTTTGTATAAGGGGAGACTTGAGTAAGGACAACATCTTTTCAGAATAACCTCCTGGCTGCCCGTTTAGTCTCACTGTTTAATATTTGTTAGAAATACAGAGCCGACTTACCCCAGATAAGGGCAGCAGCTTTTCTGCTCCAGTAGTTACAGCAAAGTAGAATTCATTCCCATTTGGGTTTCAGTATAAAGAGTCTGCCCAGGACCGAGTAAGTGGGTTTCCTTTAGAGCCAGTGGGGGTTCATCTGGAGCCTGTGAGCAGTAGGGGATCTGATGTGACATAAGCCGGCTCAGTTGACTTTTCCCTAGTTTGACCAGAAGCATCTGGGCAGGCGGCCGGTGGAGGATTGGCATTCGACACGTGCCAGCCTGTGAAACTCACATATCCTCGTGGAAGCCATTGTTGGGTACTGGAACTGCCACAAAGCGCCCTATAAATAAAGGCTGCCGGGAGCAGAGGAGGAGCTGCTGCAAGATTGGTTTGATCATACTGCCCCGTGCCACCAAATAAAGACAAATTGGATCTTTCCCGACTGCCCTGCCTCCCAGAAATTGCGAGGAGCTGTTTTTCCCCCTTGAGGATTGAGCTGCACAGAGAGTATAAGGAGCAGATTTCTGTTCCTAAGAAGCCTCAGAGAACTACTCTTTTCTGACTGGCTGGATCCCACACACATCCCCCCCCCCCCCCAAATCTGGATTAGAGGCTGGGCAACCAGGTCCTGTGTGTGAGGCCATTTACAGTAATCCTATTATTATGAGCTTATTGTCCATGACCTTTCTAATCTGAAACAACTCCATCCCCTCAGCCTAATGGAAACCTGGCTGGATTATTGATGGAGGCAGAAGTAGTGTGTACCACGTTCCAAGAGCCACTAAGGAACACATCAAACAGCACATGGGGGGGGGGGGTGTAATAGCATAGTGGTTACCCACCTGCACATTACAGTTGGGCAGCCCTGAATTTGAATCCTGCCTTTCCACTTACAAATCATGTCTCTTTGGGCAATGTGTCTGGCCTACTTGAATAGACCTCTGATTTGTCGTCTGCAAAATGGGATAATGCCCCCTTATACTGTTGTAAGGATGGGGATGGTCTAAGAGGTCAGAGATGCTGACACATCATGCTTCATAAACATAAGGCTTTTGTTTCCCTTCTTTATTAAGGGAGGAGTTATTCATTCTTCATGTACAGGTTGACTGTCTATACAGATACGCAGTAAAACCAAGGTTGCTTCTCTGAGAGGCATAGAGTGAGTTTCAGCTTACTGGGAGCTTTGTCGACTCCACAACAGAGGGACCACACTTCCAGGTTTTGAAGAGAGGCCTAAGATGAAGGGACTGAACTTTGGGAGGAGCTTTCCCAGGAAGGGGGTACTGTTGCTGGAGCGATCGATGAGCCGGTCCTTAGACTCTGTAGCACAGCGCAGGGGCTTTTCTTGGCTGTGCTCTTACGGGGAGTGCAGGCCTGGGGGCGCATGAGAAAACATGGGACTGTGAGGGAGCTGTGGGCAGTTTCCTTCCAGTCCTCCTGGGTAGTCTTTGCGGGGCAGGGCGGGCGAGGGAGCAAGTCAGAAGCTGTGTGACCAGGTAGTCTACTGGTGGGAACTCAGTAAGCATGGCAGTAACGTCAGAGTTGCAGTTTAAAATGGAAACTTGTCGCAGAGTGGTAGAGGCAGAACCTTTGAGGACCAGGCCATGTGCTAGTGTTCTAATGAAAGGGATCTCGATGACAGGGGGGTGAGGCTTAGCTGGGGGGACTGTGAGCTGGGACCAGTCAGGGGGAGGTCCCCTGTGGCCATGGTGAAGTTTGAGGTGAGTGTGAGACATCCAGGCAAAGAGTCCGCAAGCAGTTGAGTGTACTGGTATGGGCTCGAGAGACCTGGTCTATCCCAGTAGCTTATTAGCAGGATGTGCAGGACATGGCAGAAGTTCGTGCAGAGGTGAGATTTGTCTGAAGGGAAATCCCAAAGGTAGAATACTGAAGAAGAGAACCCCAAGGCATGCCACACATTTAAAGAGGGGCCAGCAGTGAACAGGGCCCTGGAAGCATCCTTTCCACCCCACAAGCCGAAGAGGCATGGGAAGAGGACATCGTCAGGAGTGCTACAGTGTTGGCTTTGTGGTACACACTCCCCATCCGCTGTATGTTTGTGGTCTTCAGCTGACAAGGCTCCTAGGACAAGCTCAACCAGAAAAGCCTGATTTTTTTTTTTTTTAAAGAATGAAAGTTTTTGCAAGACATGTTTTCAAATCTATTTTTTGCAGTCATTGTACTTTTGGATCTGGAAATAATGCTGAGCCATTCTGTCCATCATTGTCCTTCACATGTCCAACGAGTTTTCCAAGGTGGGGAAGATATTCCAGACAGAAAGCTTAGTAGCAGGTCTAAACTGGAAGGCCTGCTGGCGTGTGCTGTGTGTTATGGAGTCCTGGGACAGCTAGCCGAAAGCTAGCCAGTGAAGCCCACCAGTCCTCCAAGGGAGAAAGGAAGGCCATGTCCTCCCCCAAGAGCTGTAGCTTCAGACGCTGAGTCAGAATGGACTCGGTGACATTGGCTTTGGGGTTTGGGTCTGGATGGTAAGGGAGGTGCAGTGCTCAAGACCGAGGGTCCAGAGAAAGCTTGCCACAGTTAGAAAAGAGGAGAGCCCTATGATCAGACGCCTACATTGTGACAAATTGAAGGGGCGCAAACCCTGTGTTGCTCCTGGATCACTCGGGTCCCCATCTGTCGTCACCTCTGGTGCCTCTCCCCGTCCATTGCATGCACTTACTGCTCTTCCCCATTCCCAAATGTGAAAGAAAGCCTTTAGCTGTGAACTGACTGCAGTCCTGTATTTGGCTGTCGGAACTTGTCACATTAGTAATGGGTTGATATTGGCTGGGGGTGGGGGGCTGTTCTGCCCTTTTTTAAGATGGGCCCACGCATCATTGTGCTGAGGTGCCCACACAGGAGCCTGAGGCAAACCGGCTGGGTTTTAAGGCTTAAAAGCAAGACACTGGGTGGGTGGGTGGGTGGGTGGAAGTGACACTAGCTTCAGGATGTTTAAAGAGGAAGCCCCTGTACCTAGGGCAGGCCAGTGGCATGAGGTTTACTGAGAATTTGCAGGCCTGTTTTTCTTTTTTCTTTCTTTTTTGACATTTTATTAGGGGCTCATACAACTCTTATCACAATCCATACATTCCCTGCCCCAATCATTCTCAAAGCATTTGCTCTCCACTTAAGCTCTTTGCATCAGGTCCTCTTTTTTTTCCCCTCCTTCCCCGCTCCCCCCTCCTGTTTTTCTTTTTTAATCATGTTATTGGGGGCTCATACAGCTCTTAGCACAATCCAGCCAGCCAGCCATTTTCCCCTCCCTCCTCATAACCCCTTGATAATTTCTTTTTCTCTATGTCTTATACTGACTGATGTTTCCCTTCACCCACTTTCTGTTGTCTGTCCCCTCGGGAAGGGATAATACACCTTCCCCTTACCCTCCTGGTATCACTACTCTCATTATTTGTCCTGAGGTTTACCTGCCCTATATTCTGTTTCCAGCTGTTATCTGTACCTGTGTACATGTTCTGGTCCATCTGGATTTGTGAGGTAGAATTGGTGTCATAGTGGCAGGGAGGTGGGGAGAGCATTAAAGAACTAGAGGAAAGTTGTATGTTTCATTGGTGCTATACTGCACCCTGACTGCCTCATCTCTTCCTTGTGACCTTTCTGTAAGGGGATGTCCAATTGTCTATAGATGGGCTTTGGGTCTTGAGATAGTTTATTGTGCCAACCTGGCGAATAAACACATGTGGGGTTAATTGGAGGGTGGAGAGATAAATGGCTTGGTGAGCCTTGCCTTTCTAGGTGGGTCTCTTGCTTTCTGATGGTTGGACCAGGGTGCAGCTGCCTTAGCCAGCTCCCTGCTTCAGCTGGCAAGGCTCACTTCCTGCAAGACATCCCTGAGGAGAAGCCACATGGACCTACTCCGATGCAGCGCTAGGTGCTGGAGCAGCTGTGTGGAGACCCCTGCCAGCGCCGAAATCTTACACATTCACTGACTTGGCTTTCCTCCTGCAGTTGGCATCACTGTGTGTGTTTTGTGAGATGGAGGAGGACTTTGTGGATTGGTGTTGGACATAGGGTCTAATGTTGGACTTATGGGCTTGGGCAGCACTGGATTGGGATTTTTCTTGATGTGCACTTACCCTTTATATAAAACTCTCTTATACATATGAATTTCTATGGATTTGTTTCTCTAATGTACCCAGACTAACACAGGTCTCCACTCCGTACACCCTCTCATTCACATTGATAGGATTTTTTAAATACTCCATATGCTATATCTTTTTTTTGCTATATCTTTTGATAGCTGGGCACCATCAGCTTTCTTAACCACATTTGCTTATGTACCCATTTTGTCTTCAGTGATTTTGTTGGGAAACTGAGTATCACTGAATGCCAGGTAATTAGAACAAAATGTTCTTATTGAGGGAGTACTTGAGTAGAGGCCCAATGTCTGTCTGCTACGTTAATACTAAACCTATAAATATATGTACATAGATCTATTTCCCTATTGTTATATGTAAATATATTTACATATGTGCATACCTGTATTTAGACCTCTATAAATACCCATTTGCCAGGCCTGTTTTTCTTGACCTTCACCCAGCACTTTGAAGTACCAAGAGTAAAGGGGAAATTGTTAAATAATTGGGCCCTATTGCTTATTGGGGGACCCCTGGGGGGATAGTGGGTTACATGTTGGGCCACAGTTCTATCCTGTCGCATAAGGGTCACTGAGTTGGAATCAACTCGATGGCAGTGAGTTGTTGGGACTGGTTATTGGTGAAATCACATTCAGATATTACTGAATATACTCGTGGATAAGCCAAGTTCTTCAGTACATTTTTAATGCAGTTTTTGTGATAAAATTAGGAACCTCGACTGATCGTCGGGCCGGCTTATACTCGAGTATACATGGTACCTGCTGGGTCTCCAATGGTTCCTAGCTTCTTGCGCCTGTTCTGAGTAATTTAGTGGATTAAATAAACCATGTATTGTCACCTCGGACCATTTCTCTTCCAAAGGCAAAGTTTAGTTCTTAAGGGAGGGGGTCATTTATGAATAAAACATATGACATAAACAGATAGATGCATGTCTGGAGCATCAACATTCCATGAAGGGGTGGTAATTCTGAGGACATGGGTAAAATGGCTACTTGGGGTGGTGGGTGGTTCTGATCATGCCAGGGGTCGGGGAGGCAGAGTGAAGTAGGCTTCTCCTGTTGAGGGCTTGTCGTACCCTGAAGCCTGTCCTGAGGTGTCAACAGTCTGGTGGGGCTGTCGATGACAAACTGTCACTTCCCAGAAGTACATCGGGAAAGGTCACTTACGAGGACTTTTTAAGTTATAGCAACATGGGCCTCAGCAGGGACTCTTCTGCCATTCCCTCTACCCGGGGACCTGGAGGTTGGCATCAGTGAGTGAAAATGAGCTGGGGAGAAGAATACTAGGGGTGGGAAGAGATGAACTGTAAAGTATTCACAGCACAATAATTTGGAATATTAATGGCAGCGGTCTTTTGTGAGTAGAGCTGCTTGCATAGTAATGAGTATAATGTGGTTTGCACACAGAATCTTGCTGTGTTGTGTTTGGAGACGGTGAAGCCTGCTAACTTGGGGCAAGGCTTTATTCTTGAGTGGGTTTTTTCTCCCGATTTGGTGGGGAGTTTATTGTGTAGTATGTGCCTCCCACCCGATGCGACTTTGAGAACAGCTCCTTGAGCTGCTTAAGGTTTTCCTCATAGCTTGGTTTAAAGGTGTTTTGCAGGAAGATCACCCAGTTCCTGTGTAATCTGATCTGTAACAGAAGCGATGTGCTGGCATTTCCTGATAGATCTCAATTGAACGGAGAGGATAGATTGTATGGTGACATTTGAAAAGCCAAGTATTCGAACCCATTTGTCTTAGGATGCTCCTATCCCTTCCCGTGCAGCAGCCAAAGGTGGGTGTTGGGGTCGTATCCTTGTACTTTATTTACTCAGTCGGTATGAGGAGCAAAGAATCCAGGAAAAGGGCAGCTTGCAATGTGGCTGGGGTTGGAGGAAGGCTCATTCCCACCTCTGATATACAAATTACCTTGTTTGCTCAATAGAAAGGCCTTGCAGCATTACTGACACAGGTCAAAGACTTCAGCCTTCCGTGTGGATTCGACCCCAAATCCTCATAACTGAATCAATAAACATCACGATAAATGGAGAACATATGGAAGCTGTCAGCGATTTTACTTTTACTTGTGTCCACAATCGACACCTATGGAGACAGTGGTCAAAATCAAACAGTATATTGGACAACTCTGCAAAAGACCTCTTGAAAGGGTGTGTCCCTGACCCAAGCCAGGGGATAAGGAAGACAGAAGAATTACTGTGTTTGAATTACTGTGTTGGGAAAGGGGGCTTGGGGGCAGGGACTGCCAGAAGAGCGAGCAAAGTCTGTCTTTGAAGTACGAGCTTTACTGTTCCTTGGAAGCAAGGATTGGGAGACTTGCCCTGGAGTAAGAATTGCATGACTTTAGTCTTACTTCGTATCTGGCCATGTTATCAGGAGAGACCAATTCCTAGAGAAGGACTTCATGCTTGATAAAGGGTCAGTGGAAAAGAGGAAGCCCCTCACTGGGATGGACTAACCCAGTTACTGCCACGCAGTCTCTGGGGTGATGGCGGGGGCCTGGGCAGTGCTGCGTTCTGTTGTCTCTGGAGTTGCCATGAGCATGAACCCACTTGATGTATTCACAGCCACACAGGAGAAGCACTTTCTAGATTACCCAATCCCTAGTTGCTGTTTGTTTGTTTGTTTTCCAGGAGGGTTGGTAGTTTGTGAATTAAGCTACTAACTACATGGTCAGCAGTTAAACCACCAGCCACTCCTTGAGAAAAAGATCAGGTTCTCTACTCCTATGAAGGGTCACAGTCTCAGGAAACCACAGGGGCCGTCTAGTCCATCCTGCGGGGTTGCTATGAGTTGGCAGTGAATTTGAGTTTCATAGTTGGAAAAATAATTATTTTGCTGTTGTAACTGCAGATGTGCAGAACATTCAACGGTTTCTGTGATTCAGTGGCATTGAGGGCCACTGTGGTTTGAGGGTTTTTAAAATGATGTTATTTGTCGTTGTTGAGCATCTCCACAGTAGAACACAGACCAAGGCACCAGTTTCTCCCATCCAAGTACTGGCCGGGCCTGATTCTGCTTAGCTCGCCAGTAAGTCAGTGACATCGATGGCCACCCTCTTTTTCCCCTCTCTCTCTTAAAGGACGCAAGTTAGCAGAATGTTTGTAGAATAAGACCGGCATGTGAATGACTGTGTGTGGGGCAAGGCATGGGGCCCGTTGGAGGGCCCCCCCCCCCACTGTTTGTTCTCTGTAATGTCATTGTCCTCCTCACAGGAGCCTGATAAATAGCACAGAACAGCTGCACCACAAATTGCTTCGCTCTCAGATGTGCTGGTAAAATTAAAAGCCTGTGGCACTCTTACTTGACAAGGAATTCCTTTGAAGCCCAGCACTGCCAGGGGACTTTGGAGCTAGGCTAGAGGGCGTGGCCTCAGGGAGAGAGCAGGGTCAGTTGTGCATTTCGTTCTCTTAGGCCCGCATCCCTGTCCTCGCATTCCTTACCCGGTAGACACATGGTGCTGGGGTGTTTTTGTGTCCTGTGTGAACCAGTGCTGAGTTTGAACCAACTCACATGGGGGTAAGGAATCTCAGAAAAACTAAATTTATATTGAGGGTAATTCGATTCTAGGAGCACACTTGTATAGGTTTTTAAAGGATGGTTCTGTGGAAGCCTTCTAAAATAGGGTAATTACCTTGCCTGTATTCGTTACTGTAGTTAGGAGGCTTTGTAATAGGAAAATGGGTTGGAAAGTGCCCAAAATTCCATCTGCTCTTTTGTTTTATGTGTGAAGAAGGGCTTACGATTTATCAGGAATTAATCCAAATACACATAAAATTGATCCCTGTGGTCCAGAATTGTCTTTGTGAGGGGAGGGGAGGGGAGAGGGAGACCACGTGGTTTGGATCTGCTGAAAGCATGTTTTTGAGACCAGGGCTGTGCCTGAAGAGAAAAGTGGGCCTGAGCGTCACTGTTGGAATAGTCACATCTCGGTCACATTAGGGAAGCACTTGACCTTGCTTTCAAGAGAAAGCACTCGAATATTTTTTAGGGCACTGTTTCCCCACCTAAAGGTGTTCTTTTCAAGAGAAAAAGTCACTGTGTCAAAGACTAACTGAATGCCCTCAGAAGACCACAATTAGAAGCGTGAGGGTCCTGCCCGCAGGTGGCTTCATCTCGCGGGGATGTTGTGCTCAGCGTTGGTGGCTGAAACGTGGTAAGTGCTTCATACAAGGGGCAAGTGGTCCTTAACATTGAGTTTGCCATCTAAAGCGGTGGGACCCACATGGGCAAAGTCTGAAGAAACTGCCAGTAGCTGTACTTCTGTTGAAACTGGAATTCACGGCCAAAAGGAGCCGAAAAGAGGCTGAGGCCAGACATTAGGGGACTTTGTGCATGTGCATTGGGATGCTGCTTCGCACCCATCTAAAAATACTGTGAACCAGCACCACAATAATTGGTGGGGATTGCTGTGAGTTACAGGCGAGCCAGATCCGGTGCCCACACAGATAAGTATAAAGGACTGTAAACAGCTGTGTGAGTGTGTGTTTAGATCTAATGCATGAAACCAAGTGTCCCTGCATTTGGGGTCTGGTTGTTAGTTGGTACCCAGTGTAAGTTGCATTAGCCATTGTTGGTCAGCAGGCTTGTTCGCGCCTCATTCCTTTCTAATCCTGGTTGGTACGTATTTGGGGCATCTTAGGGCACTGGTCTAAAGAAGGGAGGACAAAACGAGGCTCAGTAACCAGATCCTGTCATTTCAAACATGTTATAATAGGAAGAGAGGGTTTGGGTATAAGCAAAGGCTGAACTCTGGCCAAAATTGCGGGGTGGGAAGGCGGGGAACTGAACCTTAAGTCATTAGAAATAATGGTGTGTATCCACTTCGGGAACCTACAACTAGATCCTTATGTGTCTTATCTAAGTCTTACAGTTATCAGGCCTCGCCCATACCCATAGAGTCACAGATCTTCCTTGATAGAGTCTCCTTTTCAATGTGATCACAGATCCAGGGGCACTAGACATTTGAGAAAGGTGTGAAACAAGATAACGGGGGGGGGGGGCACAAGGATTTAAGTTAGATGGGAAAACCGGCCCCAGTAGAGAGCATGACTGAACTCCCCAGTCCTCCGAGCTCTAGAGCAATGGTCCTCAGCCTTCCTAATGCTGCGACCCTTTCATAGAGGTCCTCATGTGGTGGTGACCCCACACACACACTCATAAAATTATTTTCATTGTTGCTTCATCCCTGTCATTTTGCTACTGTTATGAATCAGGCAACCCCTGTGAAAGGGTTGTTTGACCACATGGAAGAAGCACACCAGCCTGTGGGATCATAAGGTATCGAAGGGATCAGGTATCAGGAATCATCAGCACAAAAACATATTGTGAATGAGGGGGGAAGTGCAGAGTAGAGACCCAAAACCCCTTTGTAGGCCACTGGACATCCCTTACAGAAGGGTCTGGGGAGGAGACAAGCCAGTCAGGGTGCGATGTAGCAATGATGAAACATACAACTTTCCTCTAGTTCCTAAATGCTTCCTCCTTCCCCACTATCATAATCCCAATTCTACCTTACGAATCCGGCTAGACCAGAGGATGTACACTGGTACAGATAGGAACTGGAAACACAGGGAATCCAGGGCAGATGATCCCTTCAGGACTAGTGGTGTGAGTGGTGATACCGGGAGGGTGGAGAGAGGGTGGGTTGGAAAGGGGGAACCAATTACAAGGATCTACATGTGACCTCCTCCCTGGGGGACGGACAACAGAAAAGTGGATGAAGGGAAATGTCGGACAGGGCAAGATATGACAAAATAATTTATAAATTATGAAGGGTTCATGAGGGAGAGGGGAGTAGAAAGGAGGGGAAAAATGAGCTGATGCCAGGGTCTTAGATCAAATGTTTTGAGAATGATGAGGGAAATGAATGTACAAATGTGCTTTACACAATTGTATGTATGGATTGTGATAAAAGTTGTATGAGCTAATAAAACGATCGCTGATATTATCGCTAATAAAACGATATAAAAAAAAGGATCGTCCCACCCCCAAAGGCCGAACAGGTTGAGAACCGCTGTTCTAAAGAAGACATGCATCTCAAAATCAAGGATAAAATGCTAGCGGGGTGGAGTCTGAGGTTGCCCAAGTTGAAGAGTCCATAGCAGGGTTGAAAGAAGAAGTCCCCTCAATATGTGAGGCAAGGGTAAGAGCTAGAGCTACTGTTGGTGTACTTGTTGAAGAAACGAGTTCACGGAAGACCTGCTTTTTGCCTGATGCGGTTCCAGGCGCATCAAACAAAGACAAGAACAGGAGACTGACCTGAGACAAGGGAGCCGAAGGGAGACGATGCTTGTGCATGAGGTGGAAGTTGATTTTAAGATGACCAGGGGCTGCCTGACCGACTGGCTAGAACATTTGATCTAGGCCCTGATGGAGATACGGGAGAGAGCTTGGGGGGCAGGGAAGGGAGCACGGAGCACCATGTCCATCCATGGAAGAGCAGGCCCTGCCCGTTAAAGAGAAATAATACAGAGTGCGACCAACTCAAGAACTAGCTCACTGCCATCAAGTCGAGTCTAACTTAGAGCGACCCTTTAGGACGGCATTTCAGTGCCCCTGTGACTCTTTACAGGAGTAGAAAGCGGCTGCAGCTGCCTCCCACGGAGCCGCTGGTGGATTCAGACTGCTGACCTTGCAGTGAGCAGCTCCACATGGGTCCCAGCCCTAGGGCTAGACCAGAGGAATCACAGGTGGGCGAATGTGATGTTGACGAGTAAGGGATGAGCCTGAGTGGTGGCAAAGCACTCCTTTGAGACGAGCTACTACAGAGTTCCTACAGACCCATGCCCAGGTTTCCATAGTGTGATTGACAGCTTACCTTGGTATGATGTATTTATCATAATGAATGGACAGACTGATGTTGACATGATTTGTAACTAAAGCCCACACTTTCCCCCTATTTTAGTTTTTACCTGATGTCCTTTTCATGTCCCAGGATCCCATCTAGGTAGATAGTACATTGCATTTAGTTAGCATGACTTGCTCCTTAGATAACTTAGCTTTGGCGGTTTGGTTTATAGGACACTTACAAGAAGGCAACTCTTAAGTGAGTGACGCCCAGTAGGAAGCCGTTGCCGTTATCAAGCATGAGGTCATGGTGGAAGTGGAGAGAAAGGCTCCAGTTTGGGAAATTGACAAGCAGTGACACTGTATGAGGAAACTAAAGGAATGCACAGAGGGAGGGAGTGCAGCCAGTCCTGGGACGAGCCGGGAGGCACCTTAACGGTTCAAAATGTATGAGGTGAGGGTGTAAAACGCTTGTGAGAGACCCTCTAAGGTAGCATGGTGGTCTCTGCCCCCCTGGAGGGCAGAAGCGAGTCGGGAATAGGAGGCGGACATGGAGCACAGAGCAGATTGCTTACTTGGACAGCTACCTCCTTTCCACAAGACCGAGACAGTATTTGCTGCCCTGTGACCCTGACTTCAGCATGGTGACAAACGGCTCTCTAGACGAGTCCTCCTCATCCAAAGAACAGGATGACAGACCCATTTTTCCTGGAACCCAGATTCTGCGGAGACTGATGCACCCCTAAAGTTTTCGTAAACCCCAGTACTAGTTCAGGTGAACTAGGAAAGACTACCTACCTTGAGCATTATGCTCTTTGTTTTTTTCCATGTCTGTAACAAAATGTATCCCTGAGGCTCAGCAAGAGGAACAGGGCCCATGAGTTAGTGTCTCTGTGGCAGCCTTTGGGACCAGGGCCGTCCATGGGTAAGGCAGGCACTGAACTGGACCCGGAGGCAGCACTATGCTCTCTTAAGAGCTGTTGATGAACCGGTTGTCAGCACAATCATCCCAATGCTTAGCGACCCTGAGAGTGAAGATCCAAGATAGACAGGAATAATTGGATCAAAACTACTCGATTAATGTCTTGGGGTAGGTAAAATGAGACGATATCTACCACGACTACAGTGAAATTGTATTTATTGGAAACATCGGCAAAAGTTATAGAAAGCGGGAGAATACAGTCGTCTCACTCAAAACTTATTGCCACCGAGTTGATTGCGGCTCATAGTCACCCTGTTGGGGGATCTGAGGCTATAATGACCAGCTATCTCGTCTTTCATCCTTGAACTGCTGATCCTGTGGTTAGCAACCCAGTGAGTAGTAACCCCACCAGGCCTCACCGGAGCTTGTTAAAGGGCTATTCAGGTTGCTTCTATTGAATTCTGTACCCGGTCATTCCTTCAAGTATGAGCATGGAATGGAATGGAGATATTCCCAGACTCCCAGGTTTGTTTCCTAAAACTCTTTCCTGGAAAACGTGGTTTCTTGTCCTTGGCTACCATCAAGTTGATTCTGACTCGTGTGCAGAGCAGAATGAAATGGTTGTCCAGCCTCAGGCCATCCTCTGGAGCTTCCTCGTCTCTCACCCTCTGCAAGGCCATGCTGTCCTCCAGGGTTTGGTCCAAAGTGTATGAAGTAAGGTCTTTCCCTCCTCGCCTCCGAGGAGCGTCTCAGCTGTACTTCTTTCTTCCAAGACAGGTGTGTGGTTTTCCTGGCCACCCACGGTACCTCCGATAACCCCCTGAGCTATGACACGCACACCTTGCTGTTCAATGTGAAGCGCCGACTGGTAACCGTCAGGCTGCAGCCTTCAGCACGGTGGCAGTACCCGCAACAGCAAGAAGCCGGAACCCAGGCGAGGAAGCCGAGCAACATTCCCGTTCAGCAGGGCATTCGAGGGTGATCCCGGGGACAGGCTTAGAGAGCAGTTAGCGTAGATTTAAAGGGGCATCTGGGGAAGAATGTTCCATACATTCCATGCCACCCATGAGAGAGCGGGTACAATGGCTTAGGAATGTAATAAAGCCAGGAAATCAAGATGTTTTAAGACAAGAATGCCTAGGGAAAACGGGGCCATTCAATAAAAGCATATTTTTAAAACCAGCTCACCATTTCCTCCCACCACTGTACACTGTGACCTGATGACACTTCATCTGGAGGAAGTGGAGTTTGGGTTCTGGTCAGCTCAGATTTGATCTCTTACTCATGACAGTTCTGTTAGCCGGAGGCATCTGTGGGACCAGACCTTGACGGATGGGGCAGCGGCCTGTTGAGCCCATTCTGCAGCTGCAAACAGTTACCTTCTCTGGGTGGTTCAAGGAGCGGGCCCCATCTGCCCAGTTGTCCCTTCCATGTCCAAGCAGCACGGAGGGGAGCTTTCCAGCAGCGTGGCAAGTTGCTCACTTTAACAGCAGCTTGGAGTCAGGAAGTTGTTCTTGTCTGTGAGCTGGAGACTGACAGACCCGCTATTGGCGTTAATGCAGCCTGTTATTTAGTCCTCTCAGCCCCTCTCTTCTCTGCAGGTTGTGATGGTTCCGTGGGCTGAAAGTGCTGATTTCCCACACAGAACAGTGAGTAGGTGCTTGGAGAGAGAACACTCAGGGCGGAGTGCGCTGAGGCCTGTCTCCCCCTTGATGACAGGCGGCGCGGTGGTTCTGTCTGCCCCCAGCCTGCCAACGAACCTGCGCCTTCGCAGCCAGCCGTGCAGCTGCCAGGAGGAGGCCAGGCCCCCAGCTAATTGCTCCAGGGCCGGGTCTGGCAGGGAAAGGGAGGCGGGCTGGCTGCTTAACCTGTCTGCTAACCAGGCTTCTGCCGGCCTCCGCTCCCAGTAGCAGTTTCTTCACACAGCTTTCGTCCTTGGAGTCTCAGAAGCCTCCGTCGCCTTTTTTGAAAGTAGAGGAAGTACAAGGAATAAGTGAATCTACACATGGCAGAGGACATACCAGGGAACCCCAAAAGGGTCCTTGGGGGAAAATGGAATGGAAAAGATGGTGGGATTTCCCCCGAGCTCTCTGAAGCCCCGCACGCTGGTGAAAGCTGCCCTTTCTGCATGCTGTGGTGTCTTCGGGAAGTGGCGTCTGAGCAAAGCCACGTGGATATGGTGTTGCTGTTGTTAAATTGTGCAGCGATTAAAACACCACCTGTGTTCCCCTTCGATATTTCTTCTTTCTGTTTGTGTTTCGGGGGGGGGGGGTAAGGAAGTGTTCTCTGGTTTTTAAGAAAAGGGGCATCTTCAGAGGCTGCGCGATGACATGAAATGTGCTGCCTTCTCAAGGGCAGACTCTGACAATAATGCCCAGAGGCTTCTCAGAACAGTCAAAATACCCCGGCCCTGGTGCAGCTTTCCTGACAGCCTCTGGCGCCACGCCCTCCCACGGCCTCCCTCAGAGATAGTCATCAAGCCCAGATGCTCCGCGGGAGTCGGGAAGCCAGGCCTTACTGCACCCTGCAACTCAGAGCAAACCACTTTGTGGTGCTTATTGTTTAATTTTGTTTTTTAATGTGTTTCCTATGAAGACGCCCTCGAATCAGTTGTGTGTGTGTCCTTTGGCTCTTTAAGGATTCATTTCCTCCTATAAAATGACCTTTGTTAGGTGGCATACAGTGCGGGAGTGTCCAAATCCCACCCCCGGCTATATGAAGCCCACTATTCTGAAATCCGAGCCCCATATTGTGTTACCAGAATGGCAGGCCTGTGGTGTTCCCTCCCAGTAGCTTCAGGCCGTTTCTCAGCACAGAGTTCAGAATCAATCTGTAGAAAGTACTGTGGTAAGGAAGGCCTTTAAAACAGACAGGACACAGTTCCTGCCCTCAGAATGTCCATAAATACGGAGAGACGCAGCTGAAAAGTGGGATAGGGAAATTGCAGCGTATGCATCAAATATGGAATTCTTAGCACATGCTCCCAACTAGCTAGGTGGTTGATCTTTTTAAAAATGCAACCCATGTCTGGAAGAAGGGCTTGAACAAAGAGTCTGGGGTTGGAGCAGTAAGAGTGGGGATCTATTACAGGCAGTAAACCAGAGTGTGTTAGCTTGTGTGATGCCGACAGAATCTTCCTTTTCGCCTGTAAGTTTGGACCCAATAGTGAGTGGGCCATGGCTGTTGAGGCAGACGATGCCCTCCATCCGTGGAGCGGTCAGGCAGATGGCAAAGGGCACTTTCATGCATTGTGGCCAGCTGAATGTGGTCTGTGTGTCAGTCGAGCACAGCTGCTGACAGTTACTCCACTGCAGGAGAACTACTTACCTAACACCTGGCAACTAGACTGGCTGTCCACCCCTGCCCCTCCTCCAGGAGGGGACCACCATAGTCAGAGTCAACTCCAGGGCAACTGGAAACCAGGTTTTAGCTTTTTAAAAAAATCACCACTGATTCCAACTCATGACGGAACCATAGCCATCAGGGTGGAGCTGGGCACTGAAGGGCTGTCAGTGTCAGTCAGAAGTAGATCACCAGGCCTTTCTCACCAAGCGCCTCTAAATGGACTAAAAACTGACCACCTGTCTGCTTCCCTCCGCTACCCCATTAGCTCCTGGACGGGTCTTCCCTCCAGTCTGTCCCCACACAACAGCCAGAGCAAGGTGTGCTCATCACATGGGGGGCTTCTGACTTTTCTGGAGTGTACAAGTTACTCCTTTGCAGATGTCATTCACGGAGGTGAGGTCCCCTGAACTGGAAGGAGCCCAGGGGTGGCACTTTGGGTCACTGACATCACGTCCCATCAGCTTCTCTGTGGGGCAAAAAGATGAGGCCCACTGCCCCCTTAAAGCTTTACCATCTCTGCTATAAAGACTCCCATAAAGCCAGGGTGCTCCTTAGAAGCAAGGATGGAGAGAGCACTTCCTGGAGAACGGCATCATGCTTGGTAACCTAGAGGGGCAGCCCTCACGGAGATGGATTGCCACAGTGGTGCTGCACCAACGGGCTCAAGCATAGCGCCATTGTGAGGGTGGCACAGGCTTGGGGAGTGCTCCCTTCTGTTGTTTTTAAGGTTGCTATGGATTCGGACCGACTTGATGGATGGGACCTTACAGCAAGGGTTAGGAAGACTGGATGGGAGCCCGATTCAACTGAGTGGCAGTTGGTTTTGTTTTGTTGTTTTATCCGGAAGTGAACCTCACCCTAAGCACACTTTCACTGTCCTGTTGTAATTACCTGTTTTATCACCTGCAGAGAGCAAGGGCTTACATCTTACCCGGCCCTTTGTCCTGTCATTATAAACTCCCCTGTATTTGGAGCGAGGGTAGCTGCTCTAGATGTGAGAAGTTCGTTTAAACTGCGTCCAGGTTTAGGGAAGTCACACATGGCCTTCAGTTTGTCTCTCATGAACCGTCTGTCCATGACCCTGATGAGCTCAGCGGCAAACACTGCTTGGTTCCCGGTTATGAGTTGGGCTGCTTATGTTTGGTTTCTTTTTTTAATGATTTTTATTGCAATTTTTGAGTTGGCTCCTGTGTCATAGAATGATTATAAATCAGTAACTCCTTTAGCTGGTCACGTCTTGAATCCGCGAGCTCTCTGGATTTAGATCTGAAATGCAGTTTAATAAGCTCTTTCTGTTGTCATTTCATTAGGGGGTGGGGGCCCTGTTGGGAGTGCCTCTTTGTCTCATGTGGTGTTGAATCAGCAGGAAGTAAATCGAGTCTCAGCACGGGGGACTTTGACCAGGCTTGGTGTCATTTGAAGACGGGTTGTAACTGCTGCTCCTCTGGCCAGGGTGGCTTTCTGTTTTGTTGTTGCTGGCTTTCTGTTTCAGTTGGTTTTTGAGTAGAGCCTTCTGTAATCAACAACATAGAAAAGACAGTAGCCCAACAGACAGGGTTGAAGTAAAGAGTGAGCTGTGCTTTGAGATGATTTCAGTTATTCCAGTTAGATTCTCCCCTTTACCTTCAGTAAAGGTTTTCCTTTTCACGTTAGAAATGGAAACTCAATCAGCCTTTCAGTTAAGGGCAGCCCTGTGTGGCCCTGAGAACAATCCCTCCATTGACTTGATAGCAAGTTGGGGAGTTGGCCCTGTTCCTTCCACTCACAGTTTTAGGGTGGCCGAACACAGACAGAGCTTAAAGACGTAAATAAGGACTAAAACCTCGCTTGAAGCTTGCCTCGTAACCTAGAAGGTAGGTCTTCCCTTTGGCATGTGGCAGGGAGGTATTTGTTGTCATATTGATATTTGCCAGAGTCCCCTTTGCTCCCCCACTTGGGGCATCCATCACTCCCAATGTATTAGACGTGTGCTCCTTGGGAAGAGCCCTAGGCGACACCTCGCTAGTAACCAGAAGATTGGCGGTTCGAATGCACCCACTGTGCCCTGGAGAGAGAGAGGGGGCCAGGTGATCAGTCTCCTGCCATACACGTCCTAGTGCAGGTAGAGCCTGAAACGCTCATGGGCACCAGGCGGTGAAGGGGGGGGTAGGGTGGACACTCCAGCAGAGGGGGTTGTTTCTTTTTGTCTCTTTCAGTCCCTTGGGAGCTTTGTCTGTAGTCACACCTAGCTCCGGACTTGAGACCCTTTCTCTCCTTGCACGTTTCTTGCCTAGGAGACCAGACTCCCTGCCACTGAGTCCCTTCTGACTCCTAGTGACCCCTTGGGTAGCCAGAAGTTCCTCTCACGGGGCCCATATATCCCCTCCTTCCCTTCTGCTTGGTTGAGAAATTCTGCAGGCATGTCACCGTTGAACAATCAGCTTTATCAGTAACGAGTGTCCCGTGTGTCACAAGGCACAGAAGACAGTTATTTTGAATGGAAACTCTGTCCCCATTGGGTAGAAAAAGTTTATTTGGGGGTACTGCTGTGCATTTAGGCTTTGGTGCCTCCAGATTTCTCTGGATGGAGTCATGTCACCTGAGTATGAACTCCCTCCCTGCTTGTTTCGTAAAAATAACAGCAGCTTTCTTAATGCGTGCTGAGCCTGCTGCTGTTGATGAGATCAGCTCGTTTTCCTTTTCTTAGTACCGAAACGTTTCTGAGAGAAACACCTGGGATTTGACCAGTCGTCTTCCAACGTGTGCCTGCGTGCACGTGTGTGCGCAGTCCTTTTTTTTCTACATCAGTGTCACTGCCGTTCCGTGGAAGAATCGATAGGCTGTGTTTGGTACTCCCAATGGTCTTTTCTAGAAATTTTGCCTGCAGAATTGTAGCTATAAAATTTACATCCAGGGAAACCCAGTCACTCCTGAGTGAGCCGGGCGTCTGACCGTTCCATGAAGTGCCACCATGCTGAGATAGCTTTGCGCGGACATATCTAGGGACGGGGTTCACCCAAGACCGCTCCCCGTTAGCCCTTCCATACTTGGGTCTCTTTTTCCTGTCCACCCCTCCACATGTGTCTTCAGCTGGAGACAGAAGTCCCTCGTCTTGTGGGAAAGATTTGGTGCTGCCGCCTCTGAGGGAGCCCATATAAGGGTGTCTGAGCATTGGTGCTTCAGTTAACAGGAAGACTGCTTGCCTCACCCTGCTACTTCCTTCATCCTGCCTCTCCTTCCCCAGGGCAAGCAGCTCCTCTACCCTCCACCTCTAACTAAGGTCTTCAGAGGTTTCCAAACTTAATTGGCCTAACATCCTCTTTCCAGAAGAAGAAAAAAAATTACACAGCACCCCCTGACAGCTAAGAACTTTTGTATTGTAACCCAACCAAGGATTAAAGTGGAGGTAGGTACCTGCTTCTATAGCCCTCCTGAATCCTTCCAGTGTGCCCCCCCCCCAGGGGGGAGGAGCTAACACCTTAGGAAACACTGCCTTAGATGAGAGTCTGCCGGTCTTTCAAGGGTCTGCTGAGAAGGCTGTAGCTTCCCACAGTCAAATCTGAAACGATGGGTGATGCTCTTTGGACTGTCCCTAGAGCTACCCACTCTGTGACACTGTTTCATAACGTGGACAAAGTTCCCATGTGCAAGTCATTTCTTCAAAACACTGCTAGGTTCTGCTGTCAACACCGGAGAATACAGACGTGACGCCAAGCTCCAAGCTTGCAGCTCCGTATGGGAGGAGGCCTGGGCACAGAGTAGTCACAGCAAGATGTCATGAGATTGCGTCAGTGCTCCTGCACTAGGCACAACCAAAATGCAGCAGAGAGAAAGCCGGCCCCGTGGTTGTAAGATCTGGTCTGAGCCCGGGGAAGATTTAGACAGTCCGGGAGAGGGGCCGGCAACAGTGAGAGAGAGCACAGCGAGGTGACAAGCTGGCTGCACTGAAGCGTTTCTCTGAAAGAGCAGGTTAGGTTGTCAAGTGCTGTGGAGTTGGTTCAAGTCAAAGCGACCCCATGTACAACAAACCAAAGCTCTGCTCAGTCTTGTGCCCTCCTCACCACTGTTGTTCCGTGTGAGCCCATTGTGACCACTGTGTCAGCATCAGACTGTCTCATTAGGGATCTTCCTCTTTTACACTGTCCCTCACTTTACCCAGCATGGTGTTGTCTTTCTCCAAGGACCTGTCTCTCCTGATGACATCATGTCCAAAGTAGGGGAGACAAAGCCTTGTCATCCTCTGTGCTAAGAAACGTTGCGGGGGGGGGGGGGGGGGGGCGGGGGGCGGCGGTCCTCCTTCCAAGGCTACAATGTTCATCAGGCATTCCCATGGTAATTTCTTCATCAACATCCCATTCAAATGCATTCATTCGGCTGTGATCATCCGTTGTTCCGCTCTCACCTTCTTATGAAACCACTGAAAACACCATGGCTTAGACCAGCTGCACCTGAGTCCTCACAAAGTGGCGTCTTTGCTCCTTAACACTCTGAGGAGGTCTTTGGCAGAATATTTGCTTCATGCAATGAAGCCCGCTGCCATTGAGTCCATTTCCACTGCCAGCATCCCAGACTGTCGGTCGTGACTGGAGCATACCCCGCCTCATCTTGGACCACCAGCCTCATGGGCAGCACCCCGGCGCCTAGCCCACCGCACAGTCCAGCGTCTACTTCCTTGACGGTTGCTTTCGTGAGCGTTGAGAGCAGGCACAAGTAAAATGGAACCCTAGACAGCACCCACCGCCTCTGTTTGCTACCATGTTGCCTTTCAGTCCAGTTGTGTGTTCTCTTCACACTGAGTTGAAAACAGCACTGAAAGCAGCAGTCCTGGGTCTTCATCAGTGCTTCGAGCCCGCTTTGCTCTCAGAAAGCAGTGGTGTGCCCTCTGCAGATCACAGCTTGTGAATGAATCTTCCTCCAACCCTGGTACAGTCCAGAGGCTGGCATTACTGGCTCGGCATTTGGATTGAAGCAGAGTAAGTATAGTGGCACACGCCTTTCCTGATTTCAAACCACTTACTATCCCTGATCCTGTTTCAATAGCTCCTTCTCGGTCTACAAACGAACAAGTGGGTGGGAAAGGAAAACAGAACCCGTCTTTGCGCTGACTCCCACCATTAGTGATTCTAAGTAGTTTCTGAGGCTCTGCATTGCCCCTGTCGACTTACATACAAAGAAATAAAAATGGTTCATGGGAGAAGACATGGGCGTGGCGCCAGCCGCCATAAGGGTGGTGTCAACTCAGGCAAGGCTGCCAGTGGCTCTGCCCCAGCTCCCAGGAAGGGCTCACAAGGCGAGCAGGAAAATATGGAACGCTTCAGGAATGTGCGTGTCATCCTGGCACAGGGGCCGTGCTCACCTTTCTGCATCGTTCCAGTTTTAGTACATGTGCTGCGGAAGCAACCTCTTTCTCCCAAGGAGTGGCCAATGGATCCGAACCACTGACCTTTTTGGTCAGCAGTCCCAACATTTCTAGGCCAACACCATCAGACCTTCTGAAATGGATGATAAAAACTCGTGCTGTCAGGTTGATTCTGACATAGAGCGACCTTGTAGGACTGGGTAGAACTGCTGATCTTGTGGTAACTGGTTACCAAACTTAGGGCGAGTTGGACTTACTTACCAAAGGTTACTTCAGATGTTGAAGGATTTGGAATCACTGAATAGATTGAGATTAAACAAGTCCAGGTTTAAGGCAGGACACCTGGCCTTCAGGTGGGCTGGGGTCTCTTGACCCACACTGGGCTCCAGCTGTGGTGACAAGGTAGGGGCACTTGCTGTTCCATTGGGTGCAGCTTGTTCATATGCAAAGGGAAATGTGGAAATCAGGCTTTTACCAAAGAAAGTTTAAGAATTGAGGGATTTCCCCCCTTCCCTGTCTTTGCTCCATCCTCTGTATTTCTTTTCTTCTACACGCTTTTCAAAGGACACAGCCCAGCGCCTCTCACTGTTATGATGCTCGTACTCAGAAGATAGCATTGGTCAACAGCTGCCTGAAAGATTCTTTAGTTTGATAAATAGAGTCCTTGAAAAATCAAGGATTTGTTAGAACACCTGGAGCCCCAGGAAAAGGAGGCTTGTGGAAATATCCATTTCAAAGGAAACTTAAGCTTCATCTCTCCTCTCTCCAGCAGATACTGACTGGCACGGAAAGGTTCATCACCATGAGCGAGAGCCCCTCTGATTTGATATCATTAGAGTTGATACTCCTTACAGGAAGGGGTAGCTTTTTGAAAGCCATTTAATAAGACAGCACAGTCAAATGGCTACACACACTTTTACACATGTATCAAAATTCTGGAATCACCCCCCACCCCCCAATGGCATTCTGGTTCTTCACCACGAGCCAAGTGCATACCTTCTTGGCTCAAATGGGCAGAGAGGCTTTTCATGCTCATGCCCGCCTGCAGTGGGTGGGAGACTGGCTCATGAGTTAAGCAATTGAAGCCTCTGTGGGGCCAGGCCGAAGGACAGCCAGGGAGTTGCTTCCTGGAGTGATTCTGACTCACAGGGACACAGGCCCGTTAAGTCTTTCCCCAGAACAGTGGCTGATGATCTGTTGATGAGCAGTGGCGGGGCCTTCTCGACTGATGCCCGCCCTTTAAGTTGATTATCTCGTCATTAAAATGCAGCCTAGCTTATCTGCAGTGTGGGTGTTTTTCATGATTTGGTGCACAGCAAACAGCAGTGAATGTTTTTCATGTTGAGCAAAAAAATTCGACAGATGGAGGTGGTGATTGTGAGGCAGCTATTTAAGTGTGAGTAATGGATCCCTGTAGCTTGCTGAGCCGGGCCTAAGGGGGAGCCTAAGACGTTGAATCTGTAGAGACAGTAGCCAGATTAACAGTTTCTTAGGGTTTGGGCAGGGGATATTGGGGGAACACGGGGCTCATAATGACACCAGAATGAGGAGGGGCTTGATAATGGAAAAATTCCATCTTCTAATTCTGTTCCTCCACAAACTTTTTGAAGTCTCCTATGTGTCAGGAAGTGGAATGACACTGATTGTAAACCACGTTCATGGTACGTTTACCGCCAGCCAGCTCCCGGATGAACCAAGCCCACTGCCACAGAGCAGCCCTATTACGGAGGGTCGCCAAGGCTGTGACTCTGTCCGGAAACAGACAGCCTCCCTCCAGTGCTGGTGGTCTCGCTAGAATTCGTGAATCTGTCTTCAAGTCATGGCGGTGTGTGGAAGGAACACTGCGCTAATGGCTGGGCTGATTCTTAGACTGGGGTCTTGGATACTCGAAGATCTGGGGAAACTCACCGGCTTGCAGTGAGTTTCTGTACATCAAGGAACTGGCGGTCGAAACACTGAAAGCTCACTGCCGTCAAGGCAGGACTTCCCTGGTGGGTTTCCAAGACTGGGAGCAGAAAGCCCCAACGTTCTCTCAAGGAGGGGCTGGTGGTTTCAAACTGTGGGCCTTGAGGATGGCAGCCCGCTTCATAAACACTACACCACAGGGATCCTTTTAAAATGTAACTGTTGCTCTCTCCTGCCAGGCACAAATGCTTCTAAACAAAGTAACTTTGGGGTGTTTGATTCTCAACTTGACCTCTCTTTGGACACAGCCTCCCGTGAAGGCATGTAAGCATTACCCACGTGCGCTGAGAGGTTCTGTAACTGTAATGGGGACTGCAAGGTGCATTTCCTTTTTATTTTTTAATCATGTTCTTTTATACAAGGAGCCTTTGGTTCGTCTGTAGAAAAATTCTCTCTTTTCATTCCATTTCTCCAGCCTATTTGAAGCCTCTCCCTTGTAGATAGATGACTGAACATGTACATACAAAACATCCCCAAATTTCAGAGTGCAGCAGTGTACAATAAACAAAATGCTTAGCTATTGTTTTCAGATACCCTTCTCTATAATTTACATAGAAAATTAAATGTCATTCCTCTGTCTCCCGGTATTATTCTAGATGGGACAAAGCAAGGGAATTAACTACTGTAGTCTTTGAGCTTGGCACGAAAAGTGTTTTTTCAAGGAAGTCTTGCACTTGTGTGTTTTCAGAATAAAACGAGTAGTCTGAGGCTTCTGATGAATGTTTATTACTACTTGTGCCCTTTGAGACCCTACATCAAAGACACCGAATTTCTCAAAAGTCATTTCCCAGGGATTGCCAACTTTTGTGTAGCTAATACTCATCAATATTTAAAGAAAAATGTTAAGAGTTAAGTGGGCCTACTGAGACAATGGAATGTAGCACGTGCTGTTTGCTACACAGCTGATTCGAGTTTCTATTTAACCCCTCAGTCACCCTTCAAGGGAGGGGAGCAGTGTACCACTGCACAGCCCAGGAGTGCGCCTCCCTCGTGGTGCAGTGGGGTAAGTGCTGGGCTGCTGGGACATGGTTGCCAGTTGAAGCCCCGCCACCTGCTCCGGGGAGAAAGATGAGGCCGTGCACTGTGGTAAAGGTTCTACCTAAGAAGCACTTCTCTGCCCTGGCAGGTTGTTGTGAGTTAGAACCAGCTCATGGGCAGTGGGTTTGGTTGGGTTCTTAGAGGCATGGAAAGCAAAATCCAGAACTGGAATTTGGTCTCCTGCATTCTCGCCATCTCATCAGGCACTCCTGAGAGAGCCGAGACGCCTAAAACGTTTACCTCTGCCCACCCTTTAAAGGAAAAGTTCAAGTTGGTCTTGATCATCATGGAAAGTGGGTGTTCTTTTGAGGGGCGGGGGTGAGGTGCTATGGAATCACGAGCTGGGGACGGGAAGGCTGAGTGTCTGCAGTGATCGCCTTCTCCCAGGAGCAGGGTGGGCTGCATGCCACCTGCCTTGATTGTCCTGGTGTGAGGGGCGTCATGTCACTGTGACTGCGGTGTGCACAGAGAAGAGTCGCCATACAGGGAGTGCGCCAAGAACCCTAGCACCCCCAAAGCCCCTGCTGTGTCCCAGGAGCCCTCCCCCAGCCCCCCAATAGATGATCCTCTTCACATCTATCTTCGTCCCTTAAGTTTCTTCCTGATTTGGGCCTTAACACTGTTTTCAAAGTGTGGGGTTTTTGGGTTTTTTTGGTTCCCCCTTTCGGTCCCCATGCTCCCCTCCCCCAAAAAGTGCCACCGAAACCTCCCTCTTCCTCCTTTCACCATCTCATCTCTTGATCAATCTCCGTCTGTCAGTCTGCCATCACCCCAGAGTGCTGTGGCTGCAGGGCCCTGAGTATGAGGGTGGGGGGTCCAGGAGAAACCAGCCCGGGAAGAGAAGGCGCTCAGGTTCCTGGGAGTGTTTGTAAAGGTGACACGTCACACCTGCTGTTAGGCCCACTCCCCTGGTAGGGGTGAGTGCCAGTGAGCGGGTGGAGAGCTCGTGGTGGGGAAGTGGCAGCAGGGCAGCTTCCGCTTTCTCAGAGCTCCCGCCAGGCCTCACAGCGTTATTTGTGAACTGGATGGTGCCTCGCTTCCAGTGCTGAACACTGATCAAAAGTGTAGAAGGATCCTGGTCAAAGGGAGAAATGCAGGACAGAATGTCACATGCTCAAAGAATCCACACTGGAGCCTGGTTGAGCCTGAAATGGTTGCCCTGAGATATCCCTACACCTGACACCAAGAGTAACCCCGGAAGTCTTCTCGAAACTAAATATAATTTAGTTTAGCTAATAAAAAATGTCTCTCTTGCGCCTTGTGCTCAGCTCAGTTAAGGTCATTGTTGTTGTTAGGTGCCATGAAGTTAGCTCTGACTCAGAGCATCTCCCTGTACAAAAGCACAAAGCACCGCCCGGTCCTGCGCCCTCCTCACCATGGTTATGTCTTAGGCCATGGTTGCAGCCACCGTGTCCGTCCATCTCTTGGAGGAGTTTGCTGCCCCTCCACTGTACCGAGCATGTTGTCCTGCTCTAGTGACTGGGCTCTCCTAACAGCATGTCCAAAGTACATGAGATCAAGTCTCACCATCCTGGCTTCTAAGCATCCTGGCTGCACTGTTTCCAAGACTGGCTGTTGTACAGTCAGATTTACGTCAGCAACTTGAGAGATTAGCTAGGAAGCCTGGGGCTGTGAGTGCCTGGTGATGGAGGAGCAGCAGCTGGGGGACGGAGGGTGAGAATGGTTGCCCCGCCAGGGGACTGTGGCATCCAAGGCACTGGGTGGACTGTGTGGGCACTGTCCTTGTCGTTTGTTCTGTTGCGTGCGTTCTCAAAAACCAAAGAAGGAACGGCCACACAACCGAAGAAATGCAGAATAAAAAGTAGCTTTCTTTATGAAGGAAGTGCCCGTATTTGTGGATCCAAGCGCACCCCTGTCTGTGATCCTGGTCTCCTGTCCTGCTTCACCTGAGGTGTGTATTCATTGGTATTCTGGGCTGTTTTCTGGATTAATCACCCAAGTCGGAGTTCCTTTCTCAACATCTTTTAATGACCTCACCACCTTTTCTGGGCCCGCATAAGCAGATTGTTGCCACCTACAGGACCCGCCTTTTTTAAATGCTGGAGTTAGACTGCTGAGGCTCACATGGCAACCCCGGGCTACCTGCACGAGTGTTATTCTGCACACGGGCATTTTCCAGAGAACCAGTCTTCTCTATCCTTTATGTGCGTAGAGCTGTACACTCGTGAGACAGAAACATCGCAGATCATCCCACATCTCTAGCTTCTGCAGGAAGCCCAGCCTTTTTTATAGCAGAGAGCTTTCATCTGTCAGAGAGCAGAGCTCGCAGCTGTGGGGGCATGCTGGCAGTCCCACAGTCTCCTTTATGGAAGGAGGGCACTTTTTCAGGGAAGTGACTTGGCTTGTTGTGAATGTACCAACTGCATTAATTGCTGGCTTGTAAAATGGTTCTCTCTTCGCTGAGGTTATTGGCTATAAAGCCACACTGGTCTGTCCTGAGACATGGCCCGAGGCTGTACTGCTGCCTAACTGGGTCACACCAAACCCCTTGTCAGTCTTTCTCTCAGGAAATCTCTCCAGCAGGTGTACCCTCCCCCAAAGAGCCTTGTTATCGTGGGTGAGCTCGGAGCTGTTAACCATGAGGTATCTGGGGTTCGAGTCCCCCAACTGCCTGCCAGGAGAAAGAGTGCCAGCCTGCTCTGTGTAGATGGCAGCTCGGTGCAGGGCGGTGAGCTCCGCAGCAGTGGGCGTGGCTGGCTGTCTTTACACCCCTCGCCATTTCAGGGAGTTCCTCTCATTTTGGAAGACTCTTGCATATAAAAGGCCAGGCTTTGGATTTTCATGGTTGGGCGTGTGTGCGTGTGTACTGAATCATCGCAGTGAGAGGATGGTGCTTTATAATTATGAGGTGTTTGATAATTTCTTCAAGCTCTCCCTTTAGGTATTACACAGAACCCTGGCCCAAGCAGCCTTTAAAATGCACCTTTCCCTTCGTGATGGGGAAAACCCTCTTTGGTGACTGTTTGGTGGCAGTGACGGTGCACTCCTGCAGCTGCCCCTGGCGAACCTCCCTCCTTGCCCCCACAGATCCTTCAGCACAGTCCCGTGCTTTTGAAATGATGAGTGTGTTCTAGATAGATTATTTTGTGGACATCTTTTTGATATTTAATAAAGCTAGTTTCAAAATACATATATGATACTTAGAAAATCTTGGTTGAAACTGTCAGTGTGTGCATGAGAAGTCCCCAAACTGCTGTGTTGAGCATGGCCATTCACCTTGACTAGTTCTGCTGGCTTCCATCCGTCAACTTGGCAATGCCCACTCTCTAGGCCAGAGGTGGGGGTGCATCACAGAGGTGGTCCAGCCAGGTACAACTGTGGCTCCGCCCCAGCCGAGAAGCCAGTTATCAGTTATGGAGTCATCTTTACTGCAGCTTGCTCTTGCTCTCTGTTGGGTCTCTTCATCAGTCTCCTCTCCCCTGCCTGCTGCTGACTCTCGCTCTGAAATGGCTCCGTAGGCGGCACTTACCCAGGCAGCCCCGTCTGGGACAGCTGTGAGTGCCTGGAGAACTCCCTCTGCGGGGAGCTGGCCCGTGGTCACGGTGTGTCATGTCAGTGAGCCATCCCTGTGCTGCTTCTGTTCACATTTCCATTCAGTCTCTCGTAGACCTGATTCTTGTGCTCCACACAGTGGGACAGCCTTCTCTGCCAGGAAGCCCGTGTGGGAGTGAGGGTGATGCGAGGGGGGGACTAGAGCACTCTGGGGATCTGGAGGCCTGAGTATGATTTTTACCCCATAAGCTCGGGGAGTGAGTCTTTTCACTTAAGCTTGTCTTTACATCTCAAGAATGAGATGGCTCTGTTCTGTGAACCCAAGTCTGCTCCTGAATTGTACTGGGGTGGAACTCCAGCATAGGCTTGAACCTAGTGGGGCCCTAAGGGAACCAGACACCTTGCAGCTCCCCAGATTGGGGGGTAGGGGTGGTTCATGGCTGATCCAGACAGGTAGGGAAGCTTTTCCGGAAGCCCAGGAGCATCCGGAAGCATTTTCTCTTGCTGCCCGGGGCCTCTTAGAGACCTGTCCCAGCCTTCCTGAGTGTTCTCCTCTCCCCTGCTTTCCTCCTGAGGGCCAACACCAGATGTCTGCGAGTTCCAACTATCCTGTCCAAGTGTCTTGGTCATTCTAGGTATCGAGAGCTTAGCATAATCCCGACAGTTTGGAATTCATAAGAAGTCTCACCTCCGCGTGTCTAGAAGCACCTTTTACCCGACAGACATGGGGGGACAGCGTCTTTGTTCTCTCTGCTGCCCTTCATGAGAAGGAAATGGATGCTTGGTTTAATTTCACCTCGTCTCTCTGTCTCCTTCAGGTCTTGAACGAAGAGTGTGATCAGAACTGGTACAAGGCCGAGCTCAATGGGAAAGATGGCTTCATCCCCAAGAACTACATAGAAATGAAACCACACCCGTAAGTTGGTCATGGCCCACCTACTTGTTTCAAACTCTCTCCCTTTTTTCATGGGTTTCAAACTCTATCCCTTTTTTCATGGGAATGGAGGGGGTGGGGGGCTATCACCCTTTCATTCTCTTCCCAGCAGATAAACAAAACACATCCATTGGGGTGCAGTTAATGGTCCTGTATGGTGTAGATTGCTCATCAAGGCTATGCGACCCATGGGGGCACTGGGACAATCCAGGCAGGGGACTGCAAGAGCAGATCCCCACCCCTCATCCTAGGTGATGGCTTAGAAGTGTTTAATCAGGAGTGGGGGGTGACAGCAGGGGCATTGAGTTTTGTTTTTTGTTTTTTTTTTCCCTGAAAATGAGTTGGTCAGCCGAATAAGTTTGGGAGCCTATGGTTTAAATCAAAGACTGAAGTCAGAAGTGAGTCACGCAGATCTCCGCACTTCCTTATGAAGCCTTGGGGTCTGGACAGGTTTCATAGTCCTGCGAGCACTTGTCACGCAGACACGCCCTGCAGGCTGGGAGCATCAGCTTGTCATGAGCTAGTGGGAAGAGCAGCCGGCCACACCTGCCTCAATGTGCACCTTGAGTGGGGGCGGGCCGTGAAAATGGCTACAGGCTACTAACCTCAAGGCAGGGCACGTTTATCCCAAATGGTTTGCCCGGTAACTTTCCAGGGCTCTAGATTTCAGAATTGTAGGTAAGGGATAGGTGGGCCTCCCCCTCTGAAGTCCAACAAAAGGCCCGTTCTAAGTGACCTTATTGTCTTTGAGAAGGGGGATTGCCTCCCTTTTCTTAAGTATCAGGGTCTCTGTTTGAAACCACCAGCCCCTTTGTGAGATAGAGACACAGCTTAGGAGTTAGTCTCAAAAAGAGCGACAGTCTCAGAAACCCACAGGGACAATTCTTCCCTGTTCTAGGGGTCAACATGGGGGCCCAGGAACGGGGCCTTCTCAGTGCAGTCATCCACGTTTGCTTTGGCCCCTTCCCTTTGATGGGCCGGGTACCCAAGGTACCAGTCATTATGCCCAGGGCACAGGCCTGTGCTCAGGATGCTGTGCTAGTTGGTGCATTCCCAGTTGTGTGTGCGGGTGAGTGCCCTGTAGAGCCGTGTCTTCATCATCTTTGTGCCCCCAGGCACAGTACTTGGCACATAGTAGACCCTCGGTAGCTGTTTGTTAGAATAGAGCAGCCCTAAGCAGGAGCCAGGGTGCATTCATAACCAATAGCTCCCCACAGTGAGCTCCCCTGGGCCTGTCCCTGCACTCAGTGCAGAGCGGGGTGCTGGGGTCAGCAGAGCACACCGACTACAGGGACACCCAGCAGTGGCACTTTTGTGTCTACTTTCCTCTTTGCCCTACAGATTAGGGACTAACCAGTATCCTTGCTTCCTCGTCAGCCATTTTTGATGCACACTCCTTAGTAAAGAGCTGCCGTGAACCCTCACGCCACGTGTCAAAGGTGACAGGTGAATCGGGGAGGCCTGCTTGTCCAGAACATTGGGGAGCCCCACCGTGAAGCCTCCTATTTGCCTGGAGCCTAGGACCACTGGCCCTATGGGTGCCGGGCATCATTGCGTGTTGTGAAGTGAGGGTTCTGTGAAGTGCTTTGAAACGATGGCCAGGCGAGCTGATAATGAGAGGGTGTTCGCCCCTCCTTGAGCCCGGGAGGCGCCCAAGGAAATGATGTCACTTTACCCTGAGCAGAATCGGGGATCTCCCACTGGCTCAGTAAGAGTTTCCTGGAATCACTTTAACAGTACAAGCCAGTCCCCCACTAGGGGATAGTTCCTAGCTTTTATTTGTAGCTTCTGTGAACAGGGACATGGTTGCTGACTCCTGCCAGACCTTCCTTCCTAGGCCACTCTAGATGAGCCTGAATCTCCAGCCTTCATGCAGCAGGGCCTCCAGCTTCTCCACACTCTCCATCTTAACTTGGGCCCTGCTCCTGCCCACCTCTGTAATCACTTTTAAGTTGATGCTCAGGCCCCAGTTCTTACACTAAAATCTGAATCAAAATGTTGAGGATGATAAAAACTAGAAGCGTGAAAACCTCCAGAGGCTCCTGTTGGAAGAGGGGTGAGCAGATCCTGCCCTCATCTGGCCCCTAAGATTAGGGGCCATCACCAGCCACGCCCAGGCTCTGCACCGGCAGCTCGGTGGCAATGACTAAGAAGAACAGGAGGTGATTGCAGGTTTCCTGTAGGGGTACCGAGCCCGGCTGTGCAGTGGCTGTACCGAGTATGGGGGGGGAGGGGTTCTGTGAGCCCTGCAGAAGTCAGGAGGTTGTGGGTGTCCTCTCCTTCCTGCCATCCTCAGAGTGCGGCCCTCATCATGAATTGGCTGAGCTTTCTGACAGCTCACACCCACCCACCCAGCAGCTCCACAGGAGAACGGCCTCTGGTGATCTGCTCCCTTGAAGGTTAACCCACTGCTCACTCAGTTTCCACTCAGAGTCCGAGCGACCCTGTAAGATGGTGCAGAGGAGCCCTGGTGGCCTCGTGGCTCCAAGTAGGGCTGTGCGACCTGCAAGGTCAGCGGTTCGAAACCACCAGTGGCTCTGCAGGAGAGACAGACCTCTTTCCTGCTCCGTAAAGGGTGACAGCCTCAAGGAGCTGACACCAAGGGCTCGAGTAGAAGGCAAATGTTTCGAGAATGATGATGGCAGCAAATGCACAAAGGTGCTTGACACAATGGATGCATGTATGGATTGTGATAAGAATTGTACGAGCCCCCAATAAAATGATTAAAAATAAGTAAAATAAGATGAACAGTAATATAGACAAAAAGAGTGGCAGCCTCAAGCTCACAGAGATGGGTTTGTGGCTCTGTGCTGACATGCACTGGCTGGCAGCGAGGTTTCTTTGAGTTAGACAGGTGGGACTGCCCGCTGTTTCCGAGGCTGCCAGTCTCTGCTCAAGAGTCCTGGCTGTTCTGGCTGTGTCAGGTCACTGTCGTCGGCGTTTCTAATCGGGCTGTTGAGAAGATGGGGAAGGGTGCCTGCCTCTGAGGGCCGTCCCTGACCAGGTTGACTGGGGACTCTGTAGGCAGACTCACTTTGCGGGTCCCTCCTGGTCATTTTGGTCCCACCAGCACGACGCTGAGGAGCACACTTGATCTGGAAGCTGCCTGTAGGCGCCACTGTCACAGTCTGTAAGTCTGCCGTCTGGTCCAAACAGACCATGGCCTTTGTGCTGTGTCCCCACGTGGGACGGATGGCACACTAACTGGACATTCTAAGTGAAGTTGATGGCTGGGGTGGGGCAGAAAATACTGGGCCAGGGTCCCCCCTGTTCTGTTGGTGAGGCAGAGAGCAGACGGGACAGATCAGGAAGTGACGGCTGGTTTCTTAAAGAGTGTAAAAGCTTTGTTCTGGCCACGAGGTCCCACGATACCACCCGCACAAGAAGCTAACCACACGGCAGCTGGGTGAGGCGCTGCCGAAACGGAAGGCCGTGGGGTGCAGGGTGGCGCTGAGAGTGGCCACTGGTCGTCACACCAGAGAGCCGAGCCAAATACTGTGTGCACAGCAAAGAATTCTTTTTAGATTAAGTGGTCCCCAAACTGAGTTTTGATTTTTTTTATTCTGGGTGCTCAGAATATGCATGACCTTTACCCTGTAAACATTCCAGTAGAGAGCGTTGTTTTCTCTGCGGAGCTTAGACTTCTCCACAGCTGGTTCTCTGTAAAATGGCAGTAGGACTGAGTTGGCTTAGAGCCGGCCTGAGCTACGTCGTCGTCTGTCTGCAGCTGGGGAAGGGTACACACAGACGCCTGGTGCTGCCCTGGGCAGCTTGAGGGGGCATCGCGCTGTGTGTCTCCATCACGAACATCTCAGTCCTTTTTGTCCCCACTGCCAATCAGGGAGGCGGGAGAGTGGGGGGGCTGCTGTGTGGTCACAAGCTCTGCCTGCCCCCACCTACCCACTCTCACTGGGCACCCATACAGCATGCCCAGCTTGTGTGTGGAAAACATCCAACCCCTATGCTGCATCCCCGCCCCTCAGTGCTGTACGTCCCCACGGCCCATGTGACCATACAACTGTAGAACACATCCCAGCACGGCGTGAAGGGCAGCACCCAGACGCCACAGGGAAGATGTGGTCCTGCTGGTTGTCACGTGGAGACATTCTCCCCTAGGGAAAAGAGGCTTCCCTGTGGGTCTTTTTCCTGTGGGGGAGCACGAGAGCGTAGCGCACTAGCCCCACCAGCAATGGGCATCTGAGTGTGCACAGCGAGAAAGGCAGGCAGGGTCGGACAGAGCACCCTTTAAATTGGTGGTCATTCTTGAGCGTGTCCCTCCTAGCAGCTCCCATCTCTGCTGGCATTCTAGCACAGCGGTGTTCTACAAACCTCTTACAGGACAGCTGCTCGTAAGTAACAAAGAGTTGGAGTTGGAGCGTGGCGGAGCTGTCTCACATCTTTGGGATCATAGTTGGCATGGTGAATGACTAGTTGCCATGTAAGGCGTCTACGTTAAGCAGGTAACCCTCCCGACACAACCTCTGAAGACAAAGTGGTTGCATAAGCAAATGTGGTGAAGAAAGCTGATGGTGCCCGGCTATCAATAGAGATAGTGTCTGGGGTCTTAAAGGCTTGAAGATAAACAGGCGGCCATCTAGCTCAGAAGCAACAAAGCCCACATGGAAGAAACACACCAGCCTGTGCGATCACGAGTTGCCGAAGGGATCAGTTATCAGGCATCAAAGAACAAAAAATCATATCATTGGGTGCTTACCTCCATGATAAGATCACTGAAGACAAATGGGTGCATAAGCAAATGTGGCGAAGGAAGCTGATGGTGCCCAGCTAACAAAAGGTGTAGCGACTTGGGGCTTAAAGGCTTGAAGGTAAACAAGCGGCCATCTAGCTCAGAAGCAATAAAGCCCACATGGAAGAAGCACACCAGCCTGTGCGATCACGAGGTGTCGAAGGGATCAGGGATTAGGCATCATCAGAACAAAAAAATCTTACCATAGTGAATGAAGGGGGAAGTGCATCGGGGAGACCCAGAGCTCATTTTTCAGCCACTGGAGACCCCCTCACAGAGGGGTCTAGGGGAGGAGATGAATCAGGGCACCATGTAGCACCGATGAAGAAAGAATACAGCTTTCCTCCAGTTCCTAAATGCTTCTTTTCTCTCCCCTCCCCGCACCTATCATGATCTGAATTCTACGTTGCAAGTCTGGCTAGACCAGAGGGTGTACACTGGTGCAGATAGGAACTGGAAACGGGGAATCCAGGGCGGATGATCCCTTCAGGACCAGGGGTATGAGTGTCTATACTGGGAGGGTAGAGGAGTGGGTTGGAAAGGGAACTGATTACAAGGATCTGTCTACATGTGACCTCCTCCCTGGGGGACGTACAACAGAAAAGGGGTTGAAGGGAGACGTCAGACAGGGCAAGATATGACAAAATAACTATTTATAAATTATCAAAGGCTCATCAGGAAGGGGGAGCGGGAAAAGGGGGCCGGGGGAAAGAGGGCCTGATGCCAAGGCCTTAAGTGGAGAGCAAATGTTTTGAGAATGATGAGGGTAATGAATGTACAGATATGTTTTACACAATTGATGTATGTATGGATTGTGATACAAGTTGTACGAGCCCCTGATAAAACGTTTTTTTTAAAAAGCAGGTAAGTAGTGATTGACCAACAAGAAGGCTGTCTTCAGAACCCTTCTGTCCTCAGAGGTAGCGATGTCGCTCTGGGACTGCGGCCTCCTCTGCTCCGGAGCCTTGTCTTCTGGCAGAGTGTCAATAACTTCAAGAGAAAAATCTAAGGTTGTGAGGACCCAGGCTCCCTCCCCAAGCCACCTCATGCAGTGCCCGCCTTGGGCCACAGCAGTGGTTGTCACCAAGCCCTGCTCCCCTGTTCCAGGCCGCCCAGAGGCCGCTGGTGCCTTGTTCGTCTTTCCCCTGGAGCAAAGCTGCCAGCTTGTCAGCCGGCTGCAGTAGGGGCCTGGCGCTCCCAGTCAGCGTCCTATGCTGCGGCTCCGTGGACCTGGGGCTTTCCCCAGCTTGTCTGATGAGTCAGTAGGAAGCCCAGGAACTCGGGCCTCGCAGGCCCCTTTGCAGCAGTGGCCAAGAGTGTGCCTTGTGAGTCGCCCTGTGCGTGGTGCCGGGTGAAGACGGGGGAGGACAGAGGCCCCCTGTGGTCCTTGAGTTCAGAGACCGGCGCCCCAGCCCTCTGTGGGGAAGCAGATGCTGACTGCTCGCCTTCCTTCTTCATTAGGTGGTTTTTTGGCAAAATCCCCAGAGCGAAGGCAGAAGAGATGCTTAGCAAACAGCGACACGACGGGGCCTTCCTTATCCGAGAGAGTGAGAGTGCTCCTGGCGATTTCTCCCTGTCTGTCAAGTAAGTATTTCCTGCCTGCCACCGCCCCGTGCCTGGAAGCCACACGGCCCCCCTCTGGAGCGCACGGGCTACAGTTCCCCCTTAGTGCCTCCCAAACCAGACCACTTCACAGCACCCGCAGTTCAGTGCTCACCGCACTGGGATGGGAGTCCCATGAGGACACGGTGCAGGCCTCGCCCCTCAGATGGCTCCTGCCCGCCACTTGGCCTTCATCCCTCCCACCTCAGTGCTGAGGATTCCTGCAGCTCCGGACCGGACAGCCGAGCCAGCGCCGGGGGGGGGGGGGGCAGCTGCCTTTGCGCCCCCGCTCTCGCTCACTGGGCCCCTCTCCCTGGTGGTGGATGGGGGAGGGGCGAGGCATGAGGAAGCAAGGAGAACAGCTCCAAGGATGATCGTAACCAATCCTTCCTCCTCCTCTTTGAAGGATTTTGAATTACACCCCGTGGTGTTTTGTTTTAATTCCCTGAGCCCTTCTCATAGTGCGCTGTTTCCCCCGGAAATCTCCCAGCTCTCTTCAGGTGCCCCCAGGATCATGGGGTGGTCAGGTCGGACACGCCGGTCACCATTTAATTGTAAACCAACGCGACACTCTTCAAATGTAAAAGTGAACAGGCTACCTTGCTTGGTCTTGGGACCTAACATGTAGCTTTTCTTAAACGTGCCGGCTGAAGTCTATATCCCCCAGGTTCTTTTTCTCCTGGAAAAGTGTGGAGTTTGTCACCAGGGTGAGTGTGTGAAAGGGTTGTACTGGCAGTGGTCACCTCTGCTTGCTCCAGGGAACACTGGCCTGTCTGTTGTGGTTGTCAATGCTCACAGCTGAGCTCAGTGACTCCAGTCTTTGAGTGTGGCCCCGAGGCTCCAGGCTCCTCTCTGGAGTGGCTCCTTTGGCCTTGGTCCCTGTAGGTAGGTGTTAAGCCCACCGAGGCCGGAGGCTGACGTAAGCACAGAGATGATGTGGTTCTAAGAAGGCTTCAGGGATGCTTTTGGTGTGCAGTTCAAGGGTGATCTGAGGGCAGTCCTTTCAAGGGCTCACGCAGCCTCCATGGCTCCAGGAAGTCTGGGCTCCGGGAGGACTCGGGGTTCCAGTCGGCCTGCTCTCCGAGTTTGGTCAGGGTGTTCTAGGCTCCTGCTGCGTTGAACTAGATGCCCGTGCAGGTGAGGGCCTGGAGACGTGTCCTCGGATGGCCTGGTGCTCCCCGGTCTCTGCATGCGGGCCATCGTCATCTGTGCCTCGCTGAGGATGAGGCTCCCCTCGAGCTCAGCACGTGCTCGCAGAGCAGGTGCCACGGTGCCCGGCGCACAGTAACTTGAGGCGCTGCTGCATTCCTTTCACTTCTCGTGTCTGAGCTCGACCATGAGCTGATGTCACGGCTGCCTTTCGCAGCACAAGCCTCTGAAGGAGGTTCTGGCATCAGCAGTCTCATTTGTTTGTCTCGGTTCTGAGATGGCAGCTCAGACCCTCAAAGGCTCCGCCGTGCCTCTTGGGAGCCGGCTGCTGCGGGGCCTGCGGGCCCTTGGTCTGTGGCTGGCAAAGCAGTGCAGGGCCGCTGGCCTTCCTCGGTTTCTCCCGTGGAGCTCAGTGCTGCCACCTGCTGGCTTGATTTTAAGAAGCATTTGTTCTTTGTTTAAAGATCAAGGAGCTGCTCATTCAGCTAGCGGTATTTATAGTGTGTAGCTCCCTGCATAGGCAGTGAGGACACACAGTGACCAGGACAGAGGGGACAGCCTGCAGAGGGCCTGTGTTCTGACCAGCTCTCACTGACACAGCTGTGGGCTCGTGCTGGGTGTGCTGGCCACTAAATGGGGCTGTGACCAGATGTCAGGGAAGCCTTTCTCTGGAGCCTTGTGCTGCCCCCGGGCTCTTTAGTTCCAGGGCATTCCCCAATGGGAAGAGCACAGACCCCGAGTGGTGGCCATGCCTTTGAGCTAGGCCCTGTCCGGACAAGGTTGGCAGTGAGTCCGGCCCCCTCCTTCTCTCACCTTGTTGCTCTTTAAATAGCCCACAGTGTGTGAGTTATATTTTGCTCAAAGAAATTAAGTCATGCTTCCCACCTGAACTAAAACTCCCTTTTCTTTGCTACAGGGGTGTGTGGGAAATGTCGTGGTTTGGGGCACTTTTCTGTTTCACAGAGAACTCTGGGTCTGGGCAGAGTGACAGGCACCTGTCCCAGTGTCCTCTATGATTTGTGCCCTGTCTCCCCAGGTTTGGCAATGACGTGCAGCACTTCAAGGTGCTCCGAGACGGGGCTGGCAAGTACTTCCTCTGGGTGGTGAAGTTCAACTCCCTCAATGAGCTGGTGGACTACCACCGGTCGACCTCCGTCTCCAGAAACCAGCAGATCTTCCTCCGGGACATAGAGCAGGTGCCGCAGGTGAGGCTGCTGTACACTCGCCACAGCCCGAGTCACGGCACGCGGAAGGGCCCAGCTGGTGGCTCAGCTGGTGAAGATTGGGCTGCTCCCTCGGGTCAGCAGTTCAAACCCACCAGTGCAGTGCACCATGGGAGAGCGATCCCGTCGGAAAGGTTTAATCTTGGACCCTGGGGTGTGTTGCGGGGCGCGGAGTGGGTTGGCAGGCCCCACTACCCTTCTCCGGGGTAGCGCGTACTACAATGAGGAGACAGTCCCTGCTCCTGGGAACAGGGACGGAGCAGGACTGGCCGGGCAGGAGTGAGCACAGGTGAGCTGTGGTGAAGGCGGCCTGGTGGCCTCCATCCATGAGGGTAGGTGGGGACGGCACCCACTCCACCCAGCTAGCTGAGCTGTGGGGGACAGATGGGATGGGGTGCGGGAGGCTGTTTTGAGAGGTTATAGGGATTTCACACTTGTTTCCCCCAGTCTCAGGCCCACTCGGGGGCACTGACCGTGGGGAGAACTTCACCCTCCCTGGGCCTGACAGCCCTATGTGGGCGGGCACCAGAGGTGGGCTGCACTGAATGCCCTCATTGCAGGTGTGACTGCACTGTGTGTGTGTTGTCCCCCCCTCCCTCTCTTGCAGCAGCCGACCTACGTCCAGGCCCTCTTTGACTTTGACCCCCAGGAGGATGGCGAGCTGGGGTTCCGTCGGGGAGACTTTATCCACGTCATGGATAACTCAGATCCCAACTGGTGGAAAGGCTCCTGCCACGGGCAGACCGGCATGTTTCCCCGCAACTACGTCACCCCCGTGAACCGGAACGTCTAGGCAGCGAGCCAGGGTTATTTAAAGAGAAAATGTCAAAACACATCAAGAAGTCAGAGCCCTCAGCTGCCTCTCACGCAGACACCTGGCGGGTTACCTGGTGGCCCGCTCACTGGGGACAGTACTTTGGGGGGGTGGGATGGGAGGGGTTGGATATAAAAATGCCAAAACATACCTATAAATTAAGAGAAGAGTTTTTATTACAGATTTTCACCGCTGCTCCCGTCCTCTGCCCTGTCCTCTGTTTCTGTCTTCTCTCTTCTGTCCGTCAGTGCATGATGCCACAGCCCCTCGGTCTTCCTTGCCCAGGGCAGGAAGAGACCCCCAGTGGCCTGGGACGCTATGCAAACGTCCCACTGACCATGGAGCCCCTCCCCCGCCCCACCTCGGGGTCCCTGCCCTCACAGGTGCGGGTTGCAGTGAGGCGTGTCGGACCGCGCCCAGTCCTCCTTCCCAGTGGCATGGTCACGCGTGTTCTTTCCTCATGGTGCCTTTGTGCGTGTTTCAAGGGCGGCTTCTGATCGGGCGTTCGGTTTGTTTTGTTTGCAATAAGTCAGTCAAGCGCTTTTCAGCCAATTTGTCACCTACTCTGTAAATATCTCCGGCATGGCGGGTGGGGGGCGGGCAGGGTCAAGGAAGAGGGACACGTAGCAGTCTCCTGCTTGATGAGGGCCAGAGGTCTTTGAGAGTCAGCTTTAACACCTGTGAGCCCATTCGAGTGTGGAGGGGCTGCCTGGCTCGGACAGAAACCCTACAAGCTCCAGCCCAGGAGAGCACACAGATATGAGACTGGACTGCAGCCCTGCCTCACTGTCCCCGCACCCGGTGAGGCCAGGAGAAAGGAGATGGTCTTGCCCCTCGCATGAGGGTCTGTGGCTCTCACCTCCCTTGCCGGGCTGATCAGGACCACAGTGGGGGTGGGGCTGTCACACCTCCTTTCACAGCAGTCTGTTCATGCTGCTCCACTGCCCCCGTCCCCCGCAAGTGAAGCCCAGGCCAGAGGCCTTGTCCTTACACGGCTGTGTGCCCTCTGCCAGCCCTTGAAGCCCGCATCTACGCCCCATCCCGCCCCCTTCCCACTGCAGAAAAAGGCCACTTACATTTCTCTCCTTGTGAGCGAGGCTTCTGGTCCTGACTGGGGGTGCCATTCCCCGGGGGATGGGGGGGCTTGGTGCAGTTGGCCCCAGAGGCTCCGGCCAGGCAGAGCCCCGCCTGAGCCTACTGCGCCCCACCCTGCGCCTGGCCCCGGGGCTGTGACAAGGAATCGGGCATTCTACACCTGGACCATTTGATTGTTTTATTTTGGAATTGGTGTATATCATGAAGCCTTGCTGAACTAAGTTTTGTGTGTATATATTTAAAAGGAAAACAAATCAGTGTTTGAATAAAATGACCTTTAACTCTGCGGATAGCACTCGAGAGGCAGTCATTAACTGTGAGTAATAAAAGTGAGTTCTTCACTCTGGGTCCGGCGTGCGTACCTCCATCGTCCTCAGGAAGCATGTGGGTGCCCGCCCCAGACTGCTGCCCCTGATTCCTGTTGGAACCCAGACCTCTCACAGTGTTGCATCGCAAACCAGGGAGCCTCTGGAAGTGTGGCCAGCCTCTCCTGCTGCCCTCGGGGGTCCTGGTGGCACAACAGCCAGGTGCTTGGCTGCCGCCTCAACGATCAGGAGTGCAAACCCATCCAGAGCACTGCAGAAGAAAGGCCTGGTGGTCGCTCTCACAAGGGTGGCCGCCAAGAAGCAGGTCCCCTGGGTGGAAGTAGACTTCCAAGAAGCGCCACCACCCCACTCCGTGTGTGTGGGGGCGGAGGGAAGGAAATGGAGCAGGACTACAGGCCCTGTTTGTTGGGTCTGCTGCAGCCAGTGTCAAGACGGGGCCTGTTTGAGCACACAGCACCCCAATGGCCGGCGGCGTTGAGGTTCCTGAGGAATCGAAAAGTGGAGCCCGTGGGGATCTCACTTGTCTTAACCTCAGACCAAATACGAGAGAGTGAGGGAAGTGGAACTGAAAGTTCACCGGATTTTTCTGACACCTCCTCATCAGCCCCACGGGAAAGTGCCACTTGCGTGTGAGCTTCAGGCTTGTCACAGGCTCTGGGGAACTGCTGCAGTGTCCGGGTGGGGGGAGGGGCATGGTCTTGGGGAGACTTCCAAGGAGAGAGGGTGGCACCCTGCAGCCATTGGAACCCCTCCGGTCTGCCCTGTGGGAAAGACCCATGGACCAGTGGCTGCAACGGTGGGCTTAGAACGTAACGTTTGTGCGGCTGGCGCAGGACTGGGCAGTGGCAGTTCCACTGGGCAGGTCTTTCCCAGCAGGTGTTCGGTCAAGAAAGTAAGCAGCTGAGGCAGGGCCTGGCTGGCCTCCAAGCCTGAGTCTCGTTCCTCTTCAGCCGGCCTTCAGCCCAGCCTGCTTGTGGCTTTGGTGGACTGGTGGTCCTCCCACATGGCCCTCCGCTCCCTCTTGTCCACCCCTTGCGGACTCGGGGCAGGAGAGCCAGCAAAGGACAGACGGGAAATGTACTAAGTCCTGTGTGTTCAAATCCTAGTGTTCATGACAGCAGCTAGATTAACACGACACCCCACCCCACCCCCACCCCCGGGACTGAAATGGAGCACTAACGAGGAAAAGAGAAACGAGAGATCTGGTGATTTGGTTAAGAGCTGTTAGGTTTAGGACAGGAAGCGGGAATGTTCATCATGAGCTACAATTTAAGGAAGCAGCCATGATGGCCAAGCCACAGTAGACGTGCGACGGCATCTGTACAGTTGTGTAAGCAGTCGGGAATCCACCAGAAGCAAAGCCTCTCGCGCACCCTGCTCCTGAAGTCAGCCCGTGTCTCGTGGGATCCAGATTTGCTGGATCAACCCCTGCAACCAACCAGTACCTTAAAATCATGGTTACACTTTAGCCCTCCCAAAAAAATTTCCTTTAAATTATCTGGAAACCAAACTGGAGTTGAGTAAAGACTTCCTTGAGCATTGTGCTCCTTTGAGATCCGCCTCCCTGCTTGCATCATGTCAGTGGCTGCCTAAGGGCAGAGTGACAAGGCTACCTACCCCTGTTCCAACCCACGGGCCATGCTACCCTGTCCCCTAGATGGAACTGACCTGAGGGCAATGGGGTGTGTGTGTGTGTGTGTCCAAAGTGACATTAACTTGAAAGATGAGATGGGGCACTTGAGGCCCAGGGAGTTTGTGTCAACCGGCGAGGACAAACTCGTAGGAGGGGAAAGGTTGTACAACTTGAAAAATCTCACTGGCCCTGGACGATCCCTCTAGAAATCCTTGAATCTGTCCTACTGTGTGCATTCTCGGCCCAGCAACACAAATGACGGTGTGTGTAAGGAGGAGCCCTGCCCCAGTGGTGTCGTGGGTGACGTGTTCACAAGGTCAGCAATGTGAAACCACCAGCCCCTTTTGGGGAAGGATGAAGTTTTCTGCTGTGAAGAGTTACAATCTAGGAAATCCACAGGGCAGGTCTACCCTGGGTTGCTGTGCAGCGGAATCGACTTGAGAATCTTTTCGTGTGTGTGACTGTCAACGTGTACACACACACACAGATGTGTTAGCCCTTGAAGACTGGGCATCTTTCTACTTTGGCTTACATGGATGGGGTCGCCATCAATTGGAATAGACGATCACAAGGAGGTTTGTGTCTTCCACATCCGGCCACACACCTGGGGCTTCACTGCTCAGCAGGCACAGCTTCCAGCCCCGTCTCCCTTCTCAACTTGGCATTTCCCCCAGGTTCCTCCACCCTGGATTAGCTGCTCTCTGCTCCTACCCACTCCCCCAGCCAGTCTGGCTCCCAAAGGCCCTGCCCTGCCTTCCCTCTTTGGAGAAACTTCCCTCAGCTGCCGGGATCTGGAGGACGAAGTCCAAACGCCTGACCCTGAGGAGTGGCCACCACAGGGAGAGAAAAAGGGCGGGAGGCCTGGGCTGCTTTCTGGGCCACACCTTGCTGGCTGTGGCTTTGGGCAGGTCCTTTAATCTCTGTTCCCCTTCAGGCATCTGTTTCTAACACATGTGTGCGCGCACACAGCACCAGACTGATGGGAGCATCCTGTGTGGCTCTGTCGGTAGATGTTTGCACAGTGACGCAGTTCAGTGCCCCAGGCGCTGGCGCTGATGACAATGGTGATGCTCTGAGCCTGGCTCTTCAGGTTCATCAGCACCTGTCTTCTCTGGGACCGGAGGCAAAGATCTCGACTGCTCTCTGTCTCTGATTCATAACATGTCTCCTCCCTGCTCTCTCTGTCTCTGGCTTATCACTTGTCCCTTCCCGCAATGACCTCTCAGCCTCTTTTCTTCCGAATCACAGCCACAGAGCAGAACTGACTGGAGAAACCCCACCTCTTCTGAGAAGCCAGAGGCCAGTTTCCTGTCTTGCTACCTTCCCACCCGAACCCAATGCCCTGCTCCTCCAGTTTCTGGGTCTGGAGTCTGATTTCCCAACGGAGGAGCAACTGCCTAAAGGATGGACAGCTCCTTAACCTGCCCTCCCTGCTTCCTGCTTCCGCCTCTGCCCTGCTCAGTCACCTCGGTGTCGCTGGTGTAGATCTGCAGCCCAGAGGGAGCAGGGCCCAATGGGTAACAGCCTGGGTCTGAACAGAGAAACCTTGGGCTGGGTACTTCTTTCAGGTAGCCAGATTTAGGGACAGGGCTTGCCCCCCCCCATGCCTGCAAAGGCCCCCATACAGGAGGTTGGGTGACCATTAGATGCCTGTGAAGACCCCAAACTGAGCATGCTCCAATCCAAGCTCCGAGACAGGTGGACAGCACACCTGAGTGGTCCAAACTAGGCCCAGGCTCATGACATCACCCAGGTGGGCTCAACCTAGCCAATGGGTCAGCCAATACCATCAGCCACGCCCCCCCCCCCCAGCCAGAGGCTTGCCATATCTCACCCTGCTCCTGGTCCCAGGCAGGTCCCAGGGTGGGGGCTCCCACGTGCCACCAGACATGCCTCCTCAGGGCTCACTCTGAGCTTACTCGGGGCCATGGCCTCTGGGATGCTGAGGCGTCTGGCCTCCCAGGATCTCCCCCAGTTCCACACGCGTGGGGGCTCGCTTCCACGTGGTTGTTCGTGTCCAACTGTGAGCCCCAGCGCAGCTTGACATGCTTCCCCGAAATCGCGCGGACCGTTTCGAGACTGTAACACCTGAAATGTGTCCCGTCCTTCATCAAAACCCACTTAGATCACAAAACGGGCTTCTGCGCGAATTCTTTAGTCATGTGAAGCCAAGAACCGAGGTGTAAGCCACTTGAGAAGCCTTACGCATCCTTTGCTTTGGGAATGGCTGATTAGCCTTGACCAGAGGACCTTTCAGGTTGTGTTTGAGGGGACCCGAGGAGCTAGTGTGTGTGAAGCGGCACCCAATCCAAGCCCAGTGCCTTCCAGGCAATTCCGACTGGGGTGACATGGTGCGCCTCAGAGTGGAACTGCCAACGTGGGATCTTCCGTTGCCGTGGTCTGGCGGAAATTGGTCACCAGGCCTCCTTACTTCCAGAAAGTCGCCAGGTGGATTTGAACCCTCAGCTTTTAGGTTAGTATTGTTATATGCCATTGGGTCTGTTCCAAGCCTCAGTGACTCTCCGTCACCAGAAAGAAATATTGCCGGGTCCTGTATCGTCCTTGTGGCGGCCACTGAGTCACTCCGTGTGGCTAAGGGCCTTTGCCGCTGACTCCCGACTAAGCATTAGGTCGACGACAACACGTCCACAGTCAGGGAGATGAGTCTCACCCCGCTTGCTTCTAAGGAGCCTTCTGGCGGTGTTTCTTCCAAGACAGGTTGGTTGGTTCTTCGGGCTGTCCACGGTATAGTCCGTACTTTTCACGGACGCCCTCGGAATTCACGTGCATCACGTTTTCCCTCTTCTGGCTGAAGTTCACATTGCACATGCTGACCCGGCACGTGCAAATGCCGTGGCTTGGGTGGGCGTGCCACCGGAGGACGGCTGTGGCCGCAGATTCGCCCAGTGTAAGAACACGTGTGATTTCTGCGCTGGTCTCTGCTTGGTGTGGACTGTGGGTCCATGTTTTCTCCCTCATCATCATGTTGCTTACTGGTCCGGTCCAGAGGATTTTTATTTTCTTTCTTTATATTTTCTTCATGCACAGGTTACATTTATTGGGTACTGGTTTTCTTTTTTGTTTGGTTTTTGTTACTATTTTTGATAATCATTTTATTGGGGCCTCATACAGCTCTTCTCACAATCCATACATCCATCCATTGTGTCAAGCACATTTGTACATATGTCGTCATCATTCTCAAAACATTTACTTTCTACTTGAGCCCTTGGTATCAGCTCATTTTCCCCTCCTCCCCTACCCTCCTTTCCTCCCGAACCCTTGATAATTTATAAATTATTATTTTTTCATGTCTTACACTGACCAATGTCTCCCTTCACCCACTTTTCTGTTTGTCCGTCCCCCAGGGAGGGGGTTATAGGTAGATCATTGTGACCAGTTCCCCCTTTCGCCCCCACCTTCTCCTGGTATCGCCACTCTCATTGTTGGTCCTGAGGGTTTAAGTTTTTCTTTTCTTCACCCACGCTGAAGGTGCAGGAAGTGCCTCAAAGCCTCTTCACTTTCCACGAGCAAGCTTGTGTCGTTTGCATATAGCTCCCTGCAGCCTAGCTTGCCTATCTTCAAATGTTCCGTTTAATTTTTGTAAACTTCCCGCCCTTCCTTCCGACAATCCAAGGATTAGTGGATGCGTGCAGCTGTGTCTTCTTGGGGGTCGTGCCCACCAGCAAACGAAGGTCCTGGGAGCTTGACTCCCTCCCCATCATTCGCTTCGAGGAGACAACTCCTCCCATCTCTTTTGAGCAGCGCGTCTCCTGGCACCATATCAGGCAAGGTTTCCCTGCCATCCTTAACCTTGTCACTGGCCGATCACCGTCCTTCCCTGTTTTGTCTGGAAACTGCCGAGATACGCCCACTAAGGGGGCCCTGCTGGTACTTGAAAGATAGAAGGCCTCGCTTCTAACATCACAGCAACACGTCTGACACACGCCGACAGACACACTCGGGGTTGGAGCTCCCATTCCCAGCCGTGGAGTCAAGTCCAACATGGAGACCCAGCGGCGATCTGGGGGGTCGAACGACGTGACGCTTTCACAGGGGTCGCCCGTTTCTTCGCAGTAGCAAAATGACAGTGATGAAGGAGCAACGGAAATAATGTGGTTAGGGGGTCACCACCACATGAACTGCATGAGAGGGTCGCAGCCTGAGGAAGGTGGAGGACCACTGCCCTAGAGGAATGGGGTGGAACTGCCCCTGTGGGTTTCCAAGACTCGCTTGTGATAGAAGTAGACCTCTTCGTTCTCCCCCGGAGCCGCTGGTGGCTTCGAACTGCTGACCTTGCAGTTGGTAGCTCTGTGCTGAAACACTGCACCAACCACCAAGGCCTCTAGAAAGCACGGTGGGGCAGTCCCTGGTACTGCAGGTCCCCTCAATCTGAAAGGAGGGGCGTGCCTGTGAAACTTCACAAGCCCAAATGCTGTGAAGCCAGACAACCCCCCCCCCCCAAATAACCAACTAAACCGTACCAAATAACACACAATGGCTAAAATAACAGCAACCGTCTTCAGAGGTACAGCTCAGGGCCAGGGTGGGGCTTGGTGACCCAGCGAAGAAGCAGGCTCCCTGCTGCCCAGCATGTGAATGCTGGTTTCACCCCACCCCCACCCCATTCTTGTAAAAGCAAAAAAAAAAAAGAAAAATCTTTTAGTGAGCAAAAGCAGGTCCCTAACAGAAACATGGGTGAAGGGAGACAGTGGATGGTGCAAAAATATGAAAATAATAATTCATAACTTATCAAGGGCTCATGGGGAGGGGTGAAAAAAAAACGCTGATACCAAGGGCTCAAGTACAAAGAAAATGTTTCGAAAACGATGATGGCAACATAGATACAAATGTGCTGGATACAATGGATGTATGGATTGTTATAAGAACTGTAAGAGCCCCCAATAAAATTATTTTGGGAAAAATAAGAAGAAGCAGGTCTGGAAAAGCGGGGCAGGAAAAAAAATCAGACTTTTAAAAACCGGGGATGGAGGTGGAGAAGGGGAGACCTGTGTTGAGTCGCTAGGCGACAGAAGGGACTTTCGGGCACACAAGGACAGCCTTCCTCATGTTCCACGCAGCTTCTTCCTCCTCTTTAGCTCTCTGTGGCTAGAAGGACCACCGGTGGCCCTGTAGGTCAGGTAATCGCAAGGTTGGCAGTTCAAGCCCACCAGTGTCTCCGCAAGTGAAAGACGAGGCTCTCTTCCTGTAAAGGTTTGCACTCTCGGAAACCCTCCAGAGCAGTGGATACCGCCTTCCTCACGCCGCGACCCTTTCATACAGTTCCTCATGTGGTGGTGACCTCACAACCACAACATTATTTTCTTTCTTTTTTAAAAATAATTTTATTGGTGACTCATACAATTCTCATCACAATACATCCATCCATTGTGTCAAGCTCGTTTGCACATTTGTTGCCATCATCATTCTCAAAACATTTGCCTTCTATGTGGCTCCTCATATTTCCCCTCCCTTCCTCCTCCCCCTCCCTCATGAACCCTTCATAATTCATAAATTGTTATTATTTTGTCATCACAAAATTATTTTCATTGCTACTTCATCTGTCATGAATCTGGCGATCCCTGTGAAAGGATCGTTCGGCCCCTAAAGGGGTTGCGACCTACAGGTTGAAAACCACTGCTCCAGAGGGAACGGGCTGGATAGGTTGGGATGGGTCGGAATCGACTTAGTGACAGGGGTGTGTGGGTGCCCTCTCTGATCCCTCTGGCTCCCCTGTGGGTCTGAAGAGCCTCCAGACCATTGTTTTTAGAGCCTGCTTCTTAGATTTGGGGCTCCCTGAAGCTGGCCTATGTACCCCTAATGCACTCATCCTTGGGTCAGGCAGAACCCAGTCACAAGACTGGAAGACAAAGTCCGTGGTCGGCATGGGGCCCACAGACACCTCTCCTTGGGGTGTGGCGGCACCCACTCTTCTCCTGTGTGCATCTGGTGTGGAAGTGAAGACCAGCTGCCCCAGATGGAGTTGGCCTCGCACCTCAGGGCAGCAAAGAAGTGGGTGGTGGGTGGGGTGCTATTACCTACAAAGCTGGTTGGTGTTGGAGAACCCATTGCTCGGCCCCTCCCCAACCCTTGGGGCTGACTTTGGCCCCCCACCCCCTCCATCTCCTGAGCAGAGCAACAGAAGCAAGTTGAAATGAAATCAGTTCTTGAAAGGTACTGGCCAGTAAATCCTCTGGGGAGACTCGAGTCGTTTGCTAGTGGTTGACTCATTTGAAAGGACAGAAAAAGGAACTCTTCTAAGAAGCTCCCCAGCCTTTGGCCCCCGCAGCCTGTCAGGACTTCCTCTCGAATTCGCTAATAGTCTGGGACTTTTCAGTGTCTCAAACTGACACCCCAAAGGTAAAAACCAACAGACGTTTTCCCCTGGAAAGCCGTGGCATAGCCGTTCAGTGGAACATGATTCATCCCTGAAGGGAATAGAGGGCCGATGCAGGCAACCACATGCAAAGCAATCCGCTCAGTGCTCGGGAGCCAGACACAAAGGGTCTGAGATTGTGTGATTTCAGGAACCCAACCCACTCATAGGGTCCATAGAGGACAGAGCAGACCTGCCCCAGGGTGTCCTTGGCTGTGAAGCTTACCGGCAGCAGACGGCCACCTCTTTCTTCCCCGGGGATTTGAACAGGTGACCTTTTGCTTTGCAGCAGAGTGCTGAATCACTGCACCACCAGGGATCCTTGGTGTGATTCCCTTTCTATGTGTAGTAAACCCACAGGCGCGCTGGTCGCCGGGGGCTAGGCTGGGGAGTTGTATTCAACAGGTACTGGGCTTCATCTCACAAGCCCTTGCGCCCTAGTGGGTTAGGTATCACACTGCTGGCTGCAAGGTCAGCCGTTCAAACCTGCCCGGTGCTCTGTGGGAGGAAGATGAGGCTTTTCTGCCCCTGTCAGGTGTTAGAGTCTCAGAAACACACAGGGCCAGCCCTGCTCTGCTCTAGAGGCCTGCTCTGAGTCAGAATCAACTCATCGGCAGTGAGTTTGGTAAGTGCCTCAGAACTAGAGCATGGGTGGTGGTGGCCTTGAAGCTTACACTTTAAAATGGTTCTTTTTTTTTTTTTTTAAAGCAGAGGTAGCGTAGGGGAGGGCAGGGAACATCCCTCCGTAAATAAATCACTAGAAGGGAGTCGGGAAGGCGATGAGGAAGTGGTGTGTGGACCTTCTAGAAATAGTGTCTCTCCTCCAGCTGTGGGCCATCCACCACACCGCTGCCTGTTCCCAAGAGTCACCCCAGAATGGCCCTTAGACTCACTCTGAGGCTTAGAGACGAGGGACCGCAGGGGTGAAAGCAGCATCCCAGGTGACCCTGAGACTTCTCCACCCTGCCATGTTTCTGAGGCCTGAGCCAGCAGAGAGGTAGCCCAGCCCCGGGCCCTTCACAGACGGCACAGGACCAGCAGGGAGGGCCCTGGCTCTTGGCCCTTCCACACAGCATGGCTGACAGACTGGCTCAGGCAGCTGTTGAAAGCAGCTTCACTGGGCCAAGACCAAGGGGCTATTTACTCCTGCTGAGGAGGTGGGGGAAGTCCAGAGGCGCTTTTAATAGGCCTGTTTCAGGTAAGTGTGGCTGAGGCCACAGCAGACTTAAGTTAACGGGAACTGTCTTTCTAGCCAAGTTCACTTCCTCAAACTGAAGGGAACCGTTATGTTCCGGCCTCTCTTTTCACATGATCTGATCTACTAAATATAATTGAAATGAAGCGATCGGATTTCCAAATATGCAAAAACACAAGCACATGCTATAGCAGAAGGAGCGGGGAGAAAAATCTCATCCCACCCATTTTCCATCCGACCTTGAGGGGCCAGTGGCCCATCACCCAAGTCCTTCTGCCCCTCTGCTAATTTAAAATGACTTCCAGGCTCTGATGGCCTAGGACTCCCTGAGGCTCACTCTGTCTGCAGTAAGCTGTGGCCACAAGCCCCGCCTTGGCTTACCTCCTGGGGAGGCTGAGCCCACCCCCCTGCGTTTTGGGAGTGTGGCCTAGAAATCTACTTCTGAAGACCTCACCCAGGACAGTTCTACCCGGTTCCCGGACATTGCCAGAGTCAGAATCCACTTAAGGACAATCAACCAGGAGACTCTCAAAGGCAGCTTTGTTCTAGGGCAGGAGAGAGAACACAGGGCCTTCAGAGAGCTCTTCGGCAGAAGACAGGAGTTAGCCATCACGGATCTGAGGAAAAGAGATGTCACACCCAGGCTGGGGCTCCTGGGTAAATCCGACCATCCCTAAGCAAGGCACCCAGTGCGGATAAAGAGATCCCTAAAGGGCAAGGAGAGGGACACTTTCAAGAAAAGCCCCAAATCATTGTGACCCTGCTGCCCAAGTTTCCTGAGACTGTAAATCACTATGGGAGCTGGTAGCCTCATCCTTCTCCCTAGGAGGAGCTAGTGGGTTTGAACTGCTGACTTTAAAGTTACCAACAATACCACCCCAGAGAGGCAGGGCATCAGCGTTCTGAATCAGAGTTTTGAAAGTGAATTTTCTACTATGAGTGAGGTGGAGGAGGAGTTTGTGTTCCATACCAGGAGCTCTGCATTCAGCAGGTCAAACCACTCCCCCGCACCCCACCTCCTTCATTTTCTCCTACCCGCTCTCCTGACCTCTTTCCCCCCTTTCACTCAAATCAATACCTGTCCCCTGCTTCGTCTTCCCACCTGGGCTCCCTCCCCTGGGAGCCTCCAAAGTCTGTTTCCTTTGGCACACGGTTTTTTGACTTGGGTTCTATCCTTAAAGTAGTGGTCTTAGACAGTACTTGTCTTTTTGTGATGGGCTGACTTCACTCAGCATCATGTTCTCCAGGTCCATCCATGTCATGAGGTGCTTTGTGGCCTCATCATGTTTCAGCAGTGCATGGTAGTCCATTGCAGGTATGTGCCAAAGTCTCTTTATCTGGTCTTCTACTGATGGGCATTGGGCTGTTTCCAGCTTCCTGGTATTGTCAGCCGTGCTGCCTTGAACGTAGGCGTGCATGTCTGTGCGTGCTCTGGCTCTTACCTCTTCAGGGTGTGTACCCAGCAGAGGGACTGCTGTCTCGTATGAAGTTTCTATTCCCAGTTTGAGGTAGTGCCATATGGCTCCCACCACGGTTGTACACCAAATCAGGTTCTGCTCACTGTGCACCATTCTGACATTTCCCAAGCTGCCCTTTTCCTGGGTGGGCAAGGCAAGCATCACTTACGTTACGAGTAAAACACAACAGAAGGTGAAATGGTTGGTGTGTCCAGAGGAACAACTGATTTGTGTCTAAGGTGCAGAGGCAATTCAGTAGAAAAAAGGAGAGATTTCAGCAGTGTTCCACGTGCTGGAACAATTGACAATCTGAAGGCAAAAACCTGAACTTCGATCCACACCTCACACCATATACAAAAAATAATCCCAAATGGATCAGAGACCTTAATATAAACTATGAAATAATGAAATCTCTAGTAGAAAACTTAAGTGAAAATCTTTATAACCTTGGGTAAGGCAAAGATTAATTTGAGGCTAATAATTCTTAGGTCTGACACCAACAACATGATCTGTTCTAAGGGGGAATACACCCCAAACTCAGATATATTTCTTAGAGACTCCTTTATTAAGACTTAAACAGGGAAAAGACAAGACTAATCATTCCAATAAGGAAAACCAGGAGCATGAGGTCATAATGTGCCCTAAGGTTTTTGTTTTTTTTTAAATTCTAAAACTAAAAAAAAAAAATTAATTAAAACTTAAAAAAACTCACTACCATCGAGTTGATGCTGACTCATAGCATAACCCTAGAGGGCAGTGTAGAACTGCCCCTGTGTATTTTGGAGACTGGAACACTAGGGGAGTCTAAAGCCACCTCTTTCTCCCAAGGTTAGCAGCAGGATGCATAACCCCTACATCACCAGGGCTCCCCTAGCTACCGATGGAGGATGGAAATTACAGGAAATGTGTCACAAAACCAGGATTGTTGGCACAGTGATTCATCACAGCCACAAACGGCCACGGAAGCAAGAGAACGGTCGTGATTGGGGTCCGCACACCGAAGCAGGCTACTTGCTGCCCCTCTAGGTTCCTCATGTATTATTTTTATTTTTTATCATTTTACTGGGGACTCATACAACTCTTATGACAAACCGTCCATACATCCATTGTGTAAAGCACATCTGTACATTCATTGCCCTCATCAGTCTCAAGGCATTTGCTCTCCACTTAAGCCCCTGGCATCCGCTCCTCATTTCCACTCCCTCCCTGCCGACCCTCCCTCATGAACCCTTGATAATTTATAAAATTATTATTTTGTCACTGTCCGACGTCTCCCTTCACCCACTCTTCTGTTATCCGTCCCCCAGGGAGGAGGTCACATGTAGATCCTTGTAATCGGCTCACCTTTCCACCCCACCCTCCCTCCACGTGTATTATTTTTATAATGAGAACTTAGGAACAATAAACCTTAAACAAAAACTCTCCACTCTGGACGGTTCGCTCTCATATTCAAAACCCCAGGCCCTTCGGATTTGGGGTACGTTTCCAGTCATTCTTAATTTTTGAGGCACGGAGGTCAAGTTCAGCTCGTCCTCTTCTCCCTGCACCGGAGACCGACGTCCGAGACGCGGCACAGTCCGCGGCGTCCTTCACAACCGCGACCAGGCTTCGCCGCGCTCCTACTTCCGTCTGGCTGGCCGGATGCGCGTGCGCCAACAGCGCGCTACGTCCTCCAGGAGGCCCTGAGCCTCGCCGGCGTAAAGCTCTCGGCACGGTACTACATTACCCAGAAGCACCTTGCGGGAGGCGGGCCCTTGGCCCCAGCCGAACAACCATTGGTGCAGCGTCTGTCGTGAGCTGAGCGACGATTGGCCCACGAGCCTGTCCGTTACTGCGCGCTTTTGGGCTGTGCTGTGGGACCGCGTGCGGAGGGCGGGAGAGGAACGCGCCGGGAGCCGGGCCGCGCCCGCTGAGCCGGGTGAGTGACCTCTACCTCCGCCCTCCTCGCCGTCGGCTCGGGGACAGCCCCGTGGCGCCGCGGGGCTGGCCGGAAGAAGCACACTCGCGCGGGTGCCCACGCGGGGCGAGCATGTATGCACTCGTGTCGCGTGCGCGGGAGGCACCTGGATAGAGAGGTGCGCGCCCTCCTCGCCGGCGTCTTCTCAGGCTGGGGGCGCAGGTGAGGCACACCTGGACCCTGTCAGCTCGCTAGCGCGCGCGCGCGCGCGCGGTGATAACCGCAGAGAAGTCGTAGGCTGGGACGTCTGGACACATTGGCACAGAATCGCTCGCTGTCGCCGCGGGACCCCTGTGTACCTGACACCCGCGGTGGCTTAAGCAGAAAGAAGGGGGGGAAGACGATCTCTCTCTCTCTCTCCCCCCCCCCCCCCCCCGTACCGGACAGCTTCCGGGTGCTAGGTTTGGGTGTGTCGTTCTTGTGATTGGGTGAAAGTTTACAGAGCAAATTCTCCATTCCACAATTCATACACGTTTTGTAACGTTGATGGCAATCTCCACTCCTTCCACCTCTCTCTCCTACCCTAAGCCTTCCTGCACTCCTGCATTAGACCTAGATATCTATATAGCATAGGAGCCCTGGGCGTGGAGGGTACTGGTTATGCATTGAGCTGGGATCCACATAGTTCACATAGTTTGGAACCACCAGCTGCTCTGCGGAAAAAGTTACAGGAGCAGAAACTCAAAGCCGGTCGCTATGAGTCAGCATTTGCCGGGCAAGTTCCATCCTTTTAAATAAGCACCAAGACTAGAAGGAACCCAGGTGGCACAGTGGCGGTGAACGCAGGCAGCCACTGGCTGCTTCAGAGAGAAAGATGTGGCTTGGCAAATCCAGTGGAGCAGTTCTACCCTGGCCATTGTAGAAACTGTACATTCTGAACCAGTAGCAAAGTGGCCACTGGTGTACTGCCTTTTTAAACAAGTGCCTTCTTGGACATATATATATATATATATATTATTGGACATATATATATTATTTAAAGGAACCCTGGTGGCGTGGCTTGTATAGCATAACCGTTATGTGTTGGGTCGCTAAGTGCAAGATCAGCAGTTCAAAACCACCAGCCGTGCCTCTGGAGAAAGATGAGACTTTTCTACTTCCAAAGAGTTGCAGTCTCAGAAATTCACAGGGGCAGTTCCCCCCAGTGCTGTAGGATCACTAGCAGTCGCCATCCACTCACTGGCAGTGAGACGTGTGCTTTGTTTTGTTTGGGAATCCACCCAGTGGATTCCGACCGTGACATCACGTGTGCTGAGCAGGGCTGCAGTCTGTCTGTACGGTGGCCGGGCTGGCCGTCTCTTCAGCCACCTTTGGATAGGGCCCAGTGGCCAACCTTCAGCTGTGGTCCGAACGTAAGTGCTCCCAGGTAACATCCTGCATGATGCCCAGCTCTCTGGGCTATCAGGACTGACATCGTGCCCATTTTCCAACGGACAAAACGTAAGCCAGTTTAAAGAAACCTGCTCCGGCCACCCGAGGGAGGCAGTACTTGGACTGAAGCTTCCTAATCCGAGGTCTGAGGTTACAGCTGCTGGGCTGGGCTGCCTATTTGTAGGACTGGATCCTTCCTCCACAACCCAGTGTACCGCCCCCATCACCCGCTCCCCACCAGCAGTGTTTCCTGCCATTATAGGCAGGGCTCCCCCAGTGAGGAGCCTGATCCACTGTGACTGCCCCCTGAAACAGAGCCGCAGCACCTGCTCCTCCCTGGGGCGCCCCTCCCACCTCTGTGACCTCAGAGTCTGAGTAACCTTGGGAGAGGCCTGGCCTCTCAGTGGCCCTCCCATCTCTGAAACTGCACCTCCCAGACTCCTGGGGAGGCGCAGCAGGAGCTGTGTCACAGAGAAGTGGATGGGAGAAGCCAGGTGGTCCAGTCTTCAAGGTATGAGAAGAAGGGGCCAAGATGGGGCGCATTCCTGGCAGCTTTCATGCTGTGAGACTTTGGGGAAGTGCCACACCTATTTTAAGGATGGAGGGAATTTCACTTTAGTCCCTTAGGAAGGTGTCGGAGGACTTGGGACGGGATTGTAAGCCCAGGAGTCCCAGGGTGGGACTCTGGGAGAGGAGGAAGAGCTGCAGGGAGAGATTGTCATTGTGTGGTCGTGACATCCCCATTACTGAAGGTAATCAAGAACTAGGTACCCGGGGTACCTTTTAACTTCATTTTGTATTTAGTTGTGTTTTTTAAATTTTATTTTCTCCTAACAAAATCAAATTGTAGCCGTTTATAAAGGGGTAGGGCGAGATCTCCCCTCCCTTTTCCCTTCCCGACTCCTCCCCCAAAGAGACCCGCAGACCGGATGGCACCAGGGTGTCATTGCAGGCCTCTGTCCATGTGTTTATGCTGTGTCGTACAGGAGCCCTGGTGGAGGAGAGGGTTACAAGTTAGGCTACGAACAGCAAGGTCGGCCCTTAACCACCAGCTCCTCCAAGGGAAAATGGCGAGGCTTTCCATTCCCATAAGGAGCGACAGTCTCGGAAGCCCAGGGGGGCAGTTCTGCTCTGTCTTGTGGCAGGAGTTTGGGTGAGGCTTTGGTATTCTGTTGTACAGAGTGTACAGAGGGCTTGCTGGTTTCCAGATGGGTTCGTACTGTCCGTCCTGTTCCAAACCCTGCTTTTTCATGGTGTCTGTCTGGTTACGCGTTGGGCAGCTAACTCTGAGGACAGCAGTTTGAAACCTCCAGCCACTCCTGGGGAGAAAGAGGAGGCTTTCTACGTCCCATAAAGAGTCATGGTCTGGGAAGCACCCTGGAGCAGTTCTACTTTGTCCTCAGAGGGTCCCTGTGAGTCACAATTGACCTGATGGCAGGGAGTTTGGTTTTGATTGTGTGTGTGTGTGTGTGTGTGTGTGTGTGTGTGTGTGTGTCACCAAGGTGACATAGTGAGCTATGCATCGGGCTGCCAGCCCCAAGGCCAGCAGCATGAGCCCCCCAGCCACTCCTCAGGAGGAAGAGTTTCCTGTGGAAACTTGGAAACCCAAAGAGGCAGTTCCGTTCTGTCGTCTAGGGCTGATAGGAGCCAGAATGAACTCGGCGGCAGGTGGCTGCTTGTGACCCTTTGTCGAGGGAGGCCCTAGGGCTCGGACCATGCTTTGTGATGGCTGGGTGGCATCCGGTGCCAAGCCGTGGCTTCCTGTGGCTAGCCATCAAGCTGTTGAAGAACAAAGGAGCCCTGGTGGCACTGTAGCTAAAGTGTCGGGCTGCGAACCTAAAGGTTGGTGGTTTGACTCCATCAGCCTCTCTGGTTCTGGCAAGAGCACAGAATGGCTCACCGGCAGAGAGGTGGGGCCAGGGGTTGTTGTTGTTTGCTGCGTGTGCCCAGTGTTACAAATAATGAAGCTGAATGTAACAACCTGTGCTCTCGGGGCAGGAGAAGGAGTGCCTCTCCACTCTGGTGACCCACAGGGACAGTCCTGTAAGGTTACCGTGCGTGGATGGCAGTGGGTTTGGGTTTTAATGCTCCCATGCAAAGGCGGTGGCATGGGTTGAGTATTGGGCTGCTAACCGCAAAGTCAGCCGTTCAAGCCCACCAGGCTCACAGGAGACTTCCTGCTCCCGTGAAGATGTCAGGCCCAGGAAAGCCACAGGGCAGAGCTTGCCGGTTGTGGGTTAGTATAGGTCAGAATTACCCCAATGGCAGTGAGGACACGCCCTTGCCAAGAAGCTGCAATGGTGCTGCTGGGTGACTGCAAACCCACTGTCTTCCCTTGGGAGAAAGAAGCCCCAATGTAGGCTTGCTCTGAGTCGGTATCCACCCAACGGTAGTGGACTTGACTTTCTGGTTTATGCACCCAGGCTAGCATTTCCCTCCATCTGTGATTCTCAAACAGGAGCAGTGCTGCCCCCCCGGGGACTTTTCGCCCCTTCTGGTAACACTTCTGATTGTGACTTGGGTGAGGCAGGGCAGGATGATACTGGCATTGAGTGGGAGACACCAGGGAGGCTGTCAAACGCGATGATGATGCACAGGACAGCCACACAGTGAGGGACAATTCGACCCACAGTCAGTCATGGCCCAGGGAAGCTCTGATCTTGGTGGCAAGACTCCAAGGCCTTTTGAAAATAAACATCCATGAAATAACCCCCTTGCTCCACATGTGAGGTGTGGCTGCATGATGGATTGGCCCAGTGCCTCAAACACAACGGTTGTGAGGCTGATGTAGGCCTGGGCAGTGTTTCACTTGCCCAGTGTGGCAGTTACATCACCTGCTGTCAATTCAAGACTGAAGAATGAAGGGGTGGAGTTTGGCCTGTCAGTCAGGTCACAGCGTGATGACCTCATTTGGAGGCGCTAAGGAGATAAATAGCTCACTGGAGGCGGGAAACACATTCACTCCTTGAGAGACATTCCTGTGGAGGAGCCACATGGAGACCCCTGCCAGCGCTGAGATGCCTCTACCTCCACTGGATCCACAAGACTTAGCACCCTCTGTCCAGCCTGTGAGCTTCCTGCATGCAGCGTCATTGCATGGCTGCGTTATTGCATGTGAGTCTAATGAGGAATTTATGGGCTAATATCGGACATATGACTAATATTGGACTTACGGACTTAATCTGGACTGGGCTGGGTTGTTTTCTCCATATCCAATTGCTCTTGTATATAAAGCTCTTTCTTCTTCACCTATGGGTCTCCCTGGATTTATTTCTTCTAGTCTGCCCCGACTAACACAGCTAGATACAAGGTCAAGGTTAGCCAGACACAGGGTCGGAACCCCAACAGGACAGCACCTCGCAGCAGCAGCAACTCGATGGGATGCTTCCGCCGTTTAAAATGACACTGAGGATGATCCTGACGGAAATGCCTCGTGAGCACCGCTTGTATTTATAAAGACAGGAGCAGGCTCCTGTGAAATAGATCAAGGCCATGAGCGGGCGAACTTCCAAGAGGAAGGAGGTGAAGTCAAAAGCATCAGGTGGTTCCCCCCCACCCCACCCCACCCCATCTGTTCCCTACAAACTGAGCTGGTGGCGAACGGTTACAAGTGGGAGTGCTAACAACAAAGTCTACAGTTCAAGTTCAAAACCACCAGCTGCTCCAAGGGAGAAAGACCCGTGGCAGTCTCCTTGGGCCTCTACTCAAGTCCGCCCTCAACGCAAGAACACTTTGTTCTCATAACCTGGCATTCTGTGATGCTCACCTTCCTGACAGGATCACTGAAGTCATAAAGGGTGCATAAGCAAATGTAAAGAAAGCAGATGGTGCTTGGCTATTATAAGACATAGTCTCTGGGGTCTTAAAGGCTGGAAGGTAAACAAGCAGCCATCTATTAGGAAAGCAACAAAGCCCACATGGAAGAAGCACCCCAGCCAGTGTGATCAGGAGGTGTCAACGGGAGCAAGTATCAGGCATTAAAAGACCCCAAACAAATATATCGATGCAAATGATGGGGGTCGGAGTGGAGACCCAAAGCCCATCTGTAGACATTTGGACATCCCCCCACAGAGTGTCCAAAGGAAGGGCTGAGCCAGCCAGGAGACAGTAACAGCACTGACGAGACACACAACATTCCTCTAGTTCTTTAATGCTTCCTTCTCCTCCCTCCCCCACTATCATGGCCCCCCAGTGCTACCTCACAAACCCGGCTAGACCAGAGCATGGACACTGGAACAGATAAGAGCTCTCGACACATGGAATCCAGGACACGTGACCCCCCACAATAATGGGAGTAATGATACCAGGAGGGTAGGAGGAAGGTGGGAGGAAGTAGGAACCGATCTCAATGATTGATTTATAACTCTCCCTGCGGGGGATGAACAACAGAAATGTGGGTGAAGGGAGACAGCAGACGGTGTAAGATATGAAAATAATCTATAGTTTAGTAAGGGTTCACGAGGGAGGGGAGGGAGGGGAAAAGCTGATACCAAGGGCTCCAGTTGAAAGGAAATGCTTTGAAAATGAAGATGGCAGCTGTGCTTGATACAGTTGATGCATGGATTGTTATACGAGCTGTAAGGCCCCCAATGAAATGATTTAGTTACACACACAAACGTCGCAGCCTCACACGCCCACAGCAGCAGTTCTCCTCTGACACCGGTAGGGTCACTACGAGTCAGAATTGACTCGGGGGCAGTGGGTTTGGATTTAGAGTTTTGGTTTCCCCTCAGGTCCCAGTCACTTCTATCATCTCAAAGTGGGCAGACACACTGACAGCTGCCAGCGTGGAAATCACCCCCGCACTGGGGCAGCGGGAGGCCTGGGTGGGTGGTTACATACTGAGCCCTGAGGATGAGGGGGGCCAGTCTGATGACGGGTGGGTGTGGGGGCGCTTTCATCCACAGGGACTGGAGGTGTGTGGCTGTCTGCAGATCCAAGGTCAACAGCATGCAGGAAGGGGACTAGTGGTCCAGGGGGAGGTTAAGGAGAGGCCATTGGGGTCCTGGACATGTCCTGTGACAGGGTGACTCAGCCCCACCACAGAGGTGGCCTGGGTGTGTGGGGGGCAGGGAGGAGCCAGGGGCTCAGGGCTCCTTTGTGGGGTCAGTGGCTGCTTTGAGAATCGGCTTTCTGACTGCCTGTTTGCCCATCCTCACAGTGCCCAGCTGTTATGGGTTCTGTGCCTGCTGGAATGCCACCCAGGGCTTGACCTCAGAACAGGTCTGCCCACAAAGCCAGAGGGCACCGAGGAAGCCCAGTGGTCTCTGGGGAAAGGGAGCCCCTACTAAGCTCATTTTACCAGTCAATCCAAGTTGGTGCTGATGGCACCCAGCCTAGCCCTCGCCAGTCTGGGGACAGAGGTGCTGGGCAGTTGCCAGAAACAAAGGCTTCTCCAAATGCCACATGCTGGAGAGGAGAGAAACGGGAAGGGGCAGCGGGCTGCTTTAGCCGACACTGGGACCAGCTTGCTTGTGTGCTTCTGCCTTCAGCTTGCTACTGATGGGCCGCAGGGATGGTCGGCTATGACCCCAGCACAGACTGCAAGCATATCTCCAAGTTCCAGGTGGCAGTGTCGGGCTCCCTCTCTGGATTTGTCACTCGGGCGCTGATCAGCCCCCTGGACCTCATCAAGATCCGCTTCCAGGTGAGCTGAGGGTGAGGGTGCACAGGGTCCCCTAGCCCTCGGAGTTGTGGGTTCAGGGGAAACCCATTTTCACGATGGCTTCTGGAAGTGCCCATCTCACCTAGGGTCAGAGGGCCCGGCAAGTATGGGTTCCTGGGTGCTCCCTCTCTCGTGCGGCGAACAGTGTCACGAAGGGTGCTGCTCTGGGTGGGGCTGCATCCTTCTCCCCACCCCATGGCCCCTTCCTCCAGAAGCAAAGCCCCTCATCCACATGCCCGCCCGGGAAGCAAGGTAAGCACAGGCTCCCGTGTGCATGCTAACGAACCACATGTGACACTGTTGGCCAGAGACTAGTACATAGTAAGCACATGTGAGCCTGGGCATCCCTTGCCCGTTGGGTCCTCTGCGCCCATTCCCATCCTGCCACCTAACTGCCTTCCCCCAATGCCAGCTTCAGATCGAGCGCCTGTCCCGCCATGACCCCCAGGCAAAATACCATGGCATCATGCAGGCCGGGCGAAAGATCCTACAGGAAGAGGGCCTGGCAGCCTTCTGGAAAGGGCACATCCCAGCCCAGATTCTCTCCATCGGCTACGGAGCTGTCCAAGTAGGTGGCAGGTGGCCTGACCAGGTCCCTGGGGTGATGGTGGCTCAGTGGAGGGACTTGAGGGGGCAGGGTGTGGGGGGAGGAGGCCAGAGGAAGAGGCAGGCCACACGCACGCTTCCTGCTCAGAGCATGGGGACCTGTCCAGCCAGTTGGCAGCTCATTCAGACTGAGCTGTAGCCATGGTGTCTCCCATCCCCCTAGATACCCGGGAGGCTGTCTAGGTGCCAGGGGCCCACAGGCCAGCCGGGTGAATGGCAATACCAGTGCTTTTGATTTTGAAATCTCATGTTCACCTCTGGCACCATTTGGAAGTCAGAGCAGCACTGGAGGAAAGGGGAGCAGGTGACAGGCAGGTCGCCAGGAGGTGACGTGGGGGTTGTCTGAGGTCACACAGCCTGGTGGGGATGGGTCTGTTTCTAGGTAACTGTCAACTCAGCGCCAGTAGCTTTCCCAGTCGTTGCGTAGTAATCGAGGAGCCCTGGTGGCTTAGCGGTTAGGTGCTTGCTGGGTTGCTACCTGCAAGGTCAGCAGTTCAAATGTACCAGCTGTCCCATGGAGAAGGATAAGGCTTCTTATATGCCCACAAGGAGTCACAGGCTCAGTTCTGCCCTGCCCTAGGATGTCTCTGGGCATCTGAACCCACTCGCTGGGAGTGAGTGTGGGTTTTCCTTTTGGGGGCCTTTCCTTAGTCCTGCCTGCATCTGGTTACTTAGATGGAGTCGTCAGCTGGCATCTGATTTCTGCAGGGGGTTTGGGATTGATTCTGTTCCATCCCTGAGTGGGCTGAGTCTCCCCACCTGCTCATCCTTACATCCAGGCTTCACCTGGGTTCTGGACGGGGCCCTGGGGCATTGTGTGGTCTGTTCCAGGCTCCTCCCACCCCACCCCCACCCCAGCTGCCCCTGACCTGGACCTCACCTGCTCTTGCAGTTCCTGTCCTTTGAGCTGCTGACGGAGCTGATGCACAGAGCCAGCCGGTACGATGCCCGTGACTTCTCGGTGCACTTCCTGTGTGGCGGCCTGTCGGCCTGTGCGGCCACCCTCGCCGTGCAGCCCATGGACGTGCTGCGCACCCGCTTTGCGGCTCAGGGTGAGCCTAGGGTGAGTGGCCAGGGGCCCAGGGGTCAGAGGGCCGGTAGGCGGGTGCTGTGAAGGGTTGGGGTTCTCGTTCTTCAGTGCAAACAAAGGGACAAAGGCCACACCACCACGGGCAGGGACCAGGGACTGAGGAGACAGGAGAGCCTGCCGCTGTGCCCTTGTGACACTGTCCGTGCTCCACAGAGTGGGCTGGGCTGGGAGAGATAGAAACACCCTGTGGAGGGAACTTCACGGATGAAACCCTGAAATGGAGCCCCCGCATCTGTTTCCTCCTGAACACCTTGGAGGAGAGCACCTATGTGCGCGTTCATGCGTGTGCGTGTGTGTGCGCGCGCGTGTGCGTGCCCAAGCCAGAGGGAGAGGGGTTGGTTCTCTCTCACGTTGCCAGGATCTCTTCCCACGACCCTCTTAGAGCAGGTGGCAGGAGAGCCGGGCACCATCTACTTCTTCTGGTCTCAGAGCCACGAGCCACGGAGGCAGAAGTTTGAGGGGTCCGATAATCCTTTGGACGAATTGTGCTCTTGCATCTCTTTGCCCCGACGGGAGAGACTGATAGTTACACCTTAGAAGACCACGAAGGCTTTGAGGACCCTGGTCCCCATGCACACAGCACTCAGTCGGAGGTAGACCGCAGTCTCAGCACTAGTGGGACAGCCGACCTCGGTGTCTGTGGAGAAAGACGAGGTCTCTCCTGCTTCCTTTAGCTGTTGTTGGGAAAGGCCTCTTGCCTTACAAAAACAGTGACCTGGGACCCGGAAGAGGAACCTGTTTGACCCCTTGCAGTCTTTGTATTTCCCAGGGCCGAGGAGACTTCCCCGTGACTTTTTGTTGAAGAGCAGAGGCTCCAGGGAAGAGTCTGGAGTGAATGATTGGGGCCTGGGGCTGGCTCAGTCAAAATGGGAGTTTGGGGGTAGGGTGGGAGAGAGGAGGCAGAGAGAGGAAGGGGGAAGTGTTTACTGAGAAAGGGGCAGGCAGACCGCAGCACCTGGTGGCTGCTGGGCCGAAGGAAAGTCGACTCCTGACAGCCCTTTCCCTTCGCTGCCACGGGCTCTGCCATTCCCCTTAGTTGTACGTTGAAGCCTTTGTGGATTCTGTGAGAAAGACGGGTGGGCGGAGGCTGCTACCTTGCAGCCTGGTCAGAGAAGGGGAGGGAGAGGCCCTGGCTCATGTTCTCTTCCTTCACTGGTTAGTTTTTTCAGCACTTCACCCACACGTCATCCCGTTGAGTAATCCAGTCCTGTCAGGAAGCCTCCTACCATGATCACCACAGTCGATCCCAGAGCATTTTTCCTCTGTGCTCGGCGTTACCCACATGATTTCTTCTTTGTTTCTCGTTGTGGCCAAAATCTACACAACGAAACAGTCTCCAACTCCACAGTTTGGTGCCATTGATTGTGCTCTGTGTGTTGGACGACCATGATTGATAGTCTTCTCCACGTTTCCCTCCTGCCTCTGCCTCGCTCAACATCCAAATAAAAAGCCAAACTCGCTGCCATCGAGTCATAGTGACCCCTGTGGGTTTCCGAGACTGCGGCCGTTTGCAGGAATAGAAGGCCCAGTCTGTCTCTCTTCCTTGGAGCTGCCGGTGGTTTCGAACTGCCGACCATGCGTATCACAGCACAACATGTAACCACTAAGCCACCAGGGCCCCTGTCAGTCAGCCTACTTGGGTCCAGCCTCTACTGACTTCACAGTACGCGGAATCATCTAATCTGAGGTTGGCGTCTGTCACTGTGCTTAATGCCCATGGGGTTCCTCCCCGTGGTTCCCCCACGGGAGCATCCAGAGTGCATCTCCTGGAATGCACCCCCCTGTGCACTTGGCCAGTGTGTCTGTCTTGTACCTTCCCGGGATGGGTGGCAAGCAAGCCCCACCTTGGAGTGTTTGTTCAGCACGTTCTGTGACTGGAAGGAGTCCTCCTGTTTGTGGGTCGAGGCCCACAGTGGGCCGAGTGTCTGGTCAAACGGCCTCATGAGTTGTGTATGTGTGTCCTTAGGTCTACAAAACGCTCCAGGAAGCCATGGTGACCATGTACCGGACAGAAGGCCCCTTGGTCTTCTACAAGGGCTTGCAGCCCACGCTGCTGGCCATCTTCCCCTACGCCGGCTTCCAGTTCTCCTTCTACAGCAGCTTGAAGCAGGCCTATGAGTGGGCCGTGCCTGCAGCCGAGGGGAAGACAAACGGTGAGGCAGCCCCCATGTGAAAGGCACTGTCTCCTCCCACTGCTCCCCCCCCCCACCCCTATGTCTCAGGCTCTCTCGGGAGATCTGGGAGCCAGCTCTGCGCTGTCCTGTGGGGTCTTCCCTCCATAGTAGCCCCTCTGCTTGCATGGTGGCTGCGTCTGGGTCAGGCCTAGAGGAGATCCCTCTCTGAGGTCACAGGAGGCTCCCTCCAGCGGCCCCTATTCCTGGCCGGCTGCCCATTCTGACCTCTCTGCCCCCACCCCACTCCCGTGGCTCAGGGAACATCAAGAACTTGGTCTGTGGTAGTGGAGCCGGCGTCATCAGCAAGATACTGACATACCCCCTGGACCTCTTCAAGAAGCGGCTGCAGGTTGGAGGGTTTGAGCACGCCCGAGAGACCTTCGGCCAGGTGAGCCGCCTCCCCACAGACAACTCTGGCCCTTCCTGGTCACCGGGCACCGGAAGACGCTGAGGGTCAGCTCCCACCCACCGGGCCAGGCAGCATTGGTCATCTCGGCCCTCGAGCCCCAGCCCAGCCTCGGGGAGCCCAGCACACAGGAAAGGCTCCAGCAGCCCTGTGCCCTCGTGCATGGAGGAGAGAGCTGGGGGAGGGACACCCAGTCTCTGCTTTTAGCCATAGAATACCTAGATTATATTCATATAGCAGGCTCCAAGCCCACTGCCACGGGTCCACTCTGACGCCCAGCCACCCTGTAGGACAGTGCAGGGCAGCCCCTGTGGGGCTCTGAGACAGCAGCTCTTTTCTCCCTGGGAACAGCTGGGTGCCAGCAATGACGGAGGACGGCCAGCTGGGGCGCCTCTGAGGAGGGGCTCTGACCTGTGGGCACCACCTCTGTGCAAGCAGACAGGGCCCACATGGGAAAGAAGGAATGAGATGAACTTGATCCTTTCCCCCAGCCTGATCTTTGGCGCCTCCTCCCTCCTCAACTCCAGTATCCTTTCTCGCCCCAGGTTCGAAGGTACAGCGGCCTCCTGGACTGTGCCAAGCAGGTGCTGCGAGAGGAGGGCTCCCAGGGCTTCTTCAAGGGCCTGTCGCCCAGCTTGCTGAAGGCGGCCCTCTCCACGGGCTTGATGTTCTTCTGGTATGAGCTCTTTTGCACCATGTTCTACAACTTGAAGAAGGCAGAGTCCTAGCTTGGAGGGGACTCTCCGAAGAGAAGACACCCTCTCCAGTGTCATGCATGGAGAGGTGCTAGCTGGGCTGCCCCTCTCGCCAACCGTCTTCCTCCTGACCAGGCGGTGGCCTCAGGCCCTTCTCGGCTCTGACCCCACCAGAAGGAGCACGGGGAGAAGGTGGGGCTCGCTGGGGGAGCCCTGGAAGTGCCTGCCTGTGCTGAGGACGAGCTTGAAGCAGTATCTCTTGTCTTTCCAGGCCATCTGTCTGAGCCTCGTCGGCCAGGAGGGGGCCTGTGGGTCTAGGGTGGCGCACACTTGGGGGGAGTCTGTGGTTCCCACCAACCGACCTACTTCAGACACTAAAGCTAAAAATAACACATTCCTCCTCATCGTTTTCCTCACACAGATCACCCCCCTGCTCACATAGTAAGGAGGGGACCTGCCACCCACCCCCCAAAGTCAGTGTTTCTCCAGTAAGCCCTGCTACTGCTTCGGTGGGGTCCCCCTGCCGGTGAAGGTGGGGTGTGGAGTGGATGCTGATGGGAAGGGGAAGAGAGATGGGTGGCAGCCATAAGTGGGTTTCTTTCACTGGATGTTGGGCAGGCTGGCACTGGGGTGCCCCTCAGCTCAGAGCATGGCTTTGCATGCCACCCCCTCTGTGACCTTGGAGGCCTCCCAGGAGTCTGCAGCAGCCCAGTGAAGGGGTGGGTGGGAGGAAGGGGTTGACAGCCTGCCAGCTCAGTGAGGACAGAGTGCCTGAGAGAGGGTGGGCAACACACCCAGGCCCACCAGAGATGTCAATCTGAGCACAGACACTGGGGCTGGGGGCTGGAGGGGAGAAAGGGCCCTGCACACAACCACCTCAGCTCCCCTACAGCTCCAGGAACCCAGCATGGAGGTGCAGGCTGAAGCCCACCCAGGGAGCCCACCTTGGCTCCGCCCAGCCTCTGCTGGCAGCAGGTGGAGGTGGGCCTCTGGTCTTTGAGGCATGGCTGGGTGCTGGACGCACAAGAGCCCCTTGACTGGTCCAGGTATTGGAGGCCGTCTGGGACCAGGCGGAGGGCTGCAGCCCCAGCTGCCCAGTGGTTGCAGTGAGGCTCTGAGACCATCGCAGTAAAGTTTTTTTGCACTGATCCTGTTCTGTGGTTTGTTTTGTTTGGGGACTCGAGGTCTCTGCCCCACCCTGTACCTGAGGACGGCTTGCAAAAGGGGGGAGAGCTTCGGCACCAGGTACAAACGTGCATATCTTTAAGCGAAGGCGGAAGGGGCAGTGGTTCCCCTACTTTTCTGGGCCCCCCACAAATCAGAGTGGGCCGTGGCCCTCCGGGGTGCAGCCAGTACGCTGCGCCCGGCCCGGCGCTCGCTGCCCCAGCCCACACGCACCGTGCCCTTCCAGCACACTGCCATTGTGACCCATTTCTTGGGCTGCCCGCCTTGGTTGGAAGCCTAGTTTACCAGGATCTTTGCCCTTGCGAGCAGGCGAGGGAGTGGGTGATGCGGCGGCTGCCCCTCCCGCCCGCGAGGCCACGCCCCCGCAGGCTCCCCCGGCGCCGTGCGGACGGCCCACTCCCTCCCCGACCCTGTCACCCGAGCCCCCGTTAAGCCCCAGGCTTTCAGGCGGGCCGGGGGCCGGGGGTTCCGGCAGGGGGCGCCCGAGAGCCGGCCTCCGCCCCGCCCCGCGGGCCGCGCTAGGACTCGGCCTCAGTGGCGGCCAGGCGCGCCGGCCATACCAGCTGTGCTGCGGACGCGGGCGCGCGCGCCATGCCCGCCGAGCGGCTTCTGGGCGCGCGGGCGCGGCGCGGCGCCGGCAGGTGGGTCCCGGCGCCGGCGGCGCCGAGGAGAGCACTCAAGGCTTGGGGAGCCTGCCGCCGTCCGGAGCCCCGTCTTCTGACCGGAGGGGAGGGAGGCCCCAAGCCCGAAGGGGGACCCCAGCGGGCCTGCCCTCTCGGGGGACACATCACCTCGCCCCGATCCTTCAGGGAGGGGCCCAGGAGTTCGGAGTCTTGGGTGGGTAGGGACGGGTTTCCGCCACTCGGGAGGCCAGTTTAACCAGTCCGGGTCCTGGGAGACGCTGGCGCGGCGCGATTGGCGGACCGAGGGCTGACCCTGAAGCCGGCGGAAGCGGCGTGGGGAGGCGGTTCGGAGCCCTGAAGGGACAGAGGGCCCCAAGCTGCCACCCTCAGCCCTGCTTGCCAGGAACCGGCCTGTGCCGGCAGCTTCCAGGCCGGTTTACCTAAGGCCAGGCTGTCCAGAGGTGGGCAAGTCTCCAGTACCCACTAACCACCCCCAGCTGGGCGCCTGCCTCAGCCCAACGGGCTGTATCATGGCTTTCAACCAGTGTCATCCCAGACGCCTGGGCTTCCCTTAGGCGACGAGCAGGTGCCTGGTTACTGTCCTCTTGCCAAGCTTGCTGGGCTCCCAGCCAGCCTCTGAAATGCACTGCTGGCCCAGGAGCCTCTGGCCAGCCCCACCTGCACCCCTGAGGCTGGTCCCCCCTCGCTTCTCCCCAGGTGCTGCCAGTAACCCCATCCCAGTGAAGAGCTCCTGGGCCAGATGGTCATGGGGGAGCCCAGTAGAGAGGAGTATAAAATCCAGTCTTTTGATGCAGAGACTCAGCAGCTACTGAAGACAGCACTCAAAGGTGAGCGTGGGCACCCTCCCTGAGCGAGCCGGGTCAGGAGCCGCAGAGAAGGGAGCAGGTCCCCGGGGTCCAGAGAGCCTGAGCCTCAGGATGGGAGTCAGTCCGAGGCTGCAGCCTGTGGGCCACCCTTCATAGGCGTCAGCACTGTGACACTTGAACAGCTCCCGGCCTGCAGCTATCTGGGCGTCTGCAAAGTCCTTTCTGGAGCTCTGGTGGTGTAGTGGCTACACGTGGGGCTGTAATCTACAAGGTCCACAGTTCACAACCAGCAAGTTGGTCTTGGAAACTCACGGGCAGTTCTACCCAGCTCTGAAGGGTCACTGAGTCCCCTGCGATTCAACGGCAGTGAGTTGTGCAAAACCCTTTTTAGAAAGGACTTGTGGAGGGAGAGGGGAATGGGGTGCAGAGGAGACCTAGTTCTTGCCCTTTAAGGACCTACATTTGCAGCTCTCTGGAAAGTGCATCGCTGTCCAGCGGCTTTTTTGCTTGGCAGAGGGTAGAGTTCAGTACCCGAGAGACTCAGCTGGCGTTGGAACGTGCCGGCAGGGGAGGCGCTGCCCGCTGCTTCTCCTGGAGGTTGTGTGTCATCCCAGGTCACACACCCCCCACCCGAAACTGCTCACCACCCCCCCAAAAACGCTGTTGAAGACATTCTCTCCGATGCCCACTCAGCGGCGTGGAGCTCCCCTCAGCCGTCAGGGCCATCCAGTTGGTTCTCATTCGTCGCAACGCCCCTCCCCCATCAGAACAAAAACGTCATGTCCTGCGCTGTCCTCTCAGGTGCCCTGCATGCCCGCTGTTGCAGTCCCATGTCTGTCCATCTTGGGGAGGGCCTTCCCCTTTCTCACAGCGTCTTACCAAGTGCGATGCCTTTTCCAAGGACTGGTTTTCCCTGTTAGCACGCCCAAGGTATGTGAGGCGAATCTCGCCATCCTCACCTCCAAGAGGCCTTCTGAATGGACTTCTTCCAACACAGATTTGTGACCCGTTTGTTCTTCTGGGAATACACACTTTGGTCAGGACTCTTCACCAACACCATCATGGAAATGTGGCTCTCACGCCCTGTCCATCGCACACGAGGTGCCTGAAACCAGCGCAGGGTTTGGGTCAAGCGCCCCTCAGTCAAGGTGACATCTTTCCCAACCTTCATCTCAAAACCCCACCGAAAGGTTCCGCCGTGTGTGCCTGCTGGAATTGGAAACACCAGTGGCATACCACCTTCCAGCCCGACAGTGTTGGCACCCAGATGGAAAGCCTGCCCCCCCAGAACACAAGTCTAGCAAAACCACAGCAGCCTCGGGCCTCCCTCTGCTTGGCCGGCCAGGAAGGTGTTCACCCATGCTTCTCGATCGGCCCCTCTGCGTGGTGTTGAGTTCAGTGTCAACAGACACAAGCGGTCCCCACTGGTAGCGTATTCACATTCCAATGACCTGCCCCTCTCCCTTTGTGCATCAGTGGTGCACACTGAGGACCATGTCTTGGTGTGAACTGTGGTTACCAACCTCCAACGACCTAGATGGATCTTGACGATAGCATGAAAAAAGGAAAAATTTGACTTACATCCAAACCGCTTTTTCCTAAGGGTGTCATGGGTGCACCCTCTCTTCAGCTTGGCACGCAGTTTCTTTAGAAGCACGGGGAAATGAAGCGGGCTCAATAGCACCCAACCGCGGGAGCCCACACTCCTCCCTCTGCCCTCAGATCCGGGCGCTGTGGACCTGGAGAAGGTGGCCAATGTGATCGTGGACCACTCCCTGCAGGACGGTGTCTTCAGCAAGGAGGCGGGACGCATGTGTTACGCCATCATCCAGGTGTGCGCATGGAGGGGAGGCGGGGAGGAGCACCAGCAGCACACAAACAAGAGGATCTTCCAGGGAAGGGGAAGAAGGGGACAGGCGGGTATCAGTTGTGAGTATTGGGGTAGGAGGGCACAGTGTCCTGCCACTCCAGCCCCTCTGGCTCTTAGGCGGAGAGCAAGCAAGCTGGCCAGAGCCTCTTCCGCCGGGGACTCCTCAACCGGCTGCAGCTGGAGTACCAGGCCCGCGAGCAGCTGCGCGCCCGCTCCCTGCAGGGCTGGGTCTGCTACGTCACCTTCATCTGCAACATCTTTGACTACCTGAGGGTGGGTGAGGCCCCAGCAGCCACCTGGGTGGCAGACAGCCTATGTCCTGAGGACCAGGAGGCCTGCTCCCGACTTTCAGCTTTGCTCTGGCCCTTCCCTCAGGTGAACAATATGCCCATGATGGCCCTAGTGAACCCCGTCTACGACTGCCTCTTCCGGCTGGCCCAGCCTGACAGCCTGAGCAAGGAGGAGGAGGTGGGTGGCCTGTGGAGGTGTGGGCAGTCTGGTTCAAATCGGGAGCTAGCCTTCAGGGGGCGGGGGGCGGGGTTTGAGGGTTCCACTTCCTGGAACAGGAGCCTGGTGGGAGTGTTTACACTGTCACAGTACCAGCTGTGACATTTAGAGCCCCAACACAAATGGCTCAGGGACTTCCCAGAAGGAAAGCTGACCTGTAGAAGGCACGGTGGGACTGTGGCCAGCTGTGGGGGCAGTTGGCCCGGGAACCAAATCAGGGCCAGGCAGTGGGGGGGAGGCAGTTACACATTTTGTCTGGATGCGAGTGGAGGGCAGCATCCCCTGGGTGGCATGAGGGTGGGGCCATGGGGCGTGAAGGGTGCCACCCTTGGCTGCCTGTGTGACACTCGGCCCTGCAGGTGGACTGCCTGGTGCTGCAGCTGCACCGGGTTGGGGAGCAGCTGGAGAAGATGAATGGGCAGCGCATGGACGAGCTCTTTGTTCTTATCCGGGATGGCTTCCTGCTACCTACTGGCCTCAGCTCCCTGGCCCAGCTGCTGCTGCTGGAGATCATCGAGTTCCGAGCAGCCGGCTGGAAGACCACCCCGGCAGCCCAAAACTACTACTACAGCGAGGTGGCCGACTAGGCCTCCTGGGACGAGGCCAGCACCACCACCCTGTCCTCCCCACCACCCGGCCAGGCTGTGACGTCTTTGCTCCTGGACTTGCACCACCTCCCCAGGTGCTGCCCACTCATGCCATGGACCTGCCCTGAGCACCCCCGGCCCAAACAGGCCTGGTCCCCTAGGATGGGCCTGCCAGTGATCTCCTGCCCCACCAGAGGCCCCTCGGTCCATTCCCATCACCTTCCACCTGCCGGCAGAGAGGGCACCTCGTAGCCACTGCACCATGCAGTTGTTGGGATGGCAGCTGCGTTGGGGCCTATTTCTCCATCTGTAAAGCAGGCGTCTGTGACCACTGGTGCGACACTTTGGAACGACAAGGGCAGAGATCAGAGCACAAGTCACACCAGAAATGGATTTTGCACATTTTATCTGGAGGCCACCTTGGAAACCAGCCCCTTTTCTTCTGTCGGTTTCAATGAATGGTGGCACTGCAGCTCGTGCAGCATTTGTTCAGAATGAAGTTTTTCTAATAAACCTTTTCTGAAACTACTCCTGCTTCCCTTTCTACCAGCCAAAGGCCGGCCCCGAGAGCCTCAGACGAAACCCCCAAGTCAACATGTTCCCCCTTTGTACGGAGATGAGCCACGAGGGGCAAGTTCTAGCGCCTCCCACCAAGAACGAAGCAGGCACACAAGTACTGGCAAGGCCTGGCCTTCCTTACAAAGAAGCTGCGCCTTTAACCTGCGGGGACTTTACAACGACCCAGAGCAGCTTCGACCGCCCTCTACCACCAGCGGTAGTGGGCCAGCGCGCGGTTGGCCTCGGCCATCTTGTGCATATTTTGTTTCTTCTTGATCACCGGGCCCTGGTTGTGGAACGCCAACAGCAGCTCCTGTGACAGTTTCTCCGGCATCAGCGTCCGCCGATGCTTATTCTCCCGGCACTCGGTGATCATCCACTTCATGGCCAGGAAACGGCGGCGCCGGTCGGTTAGGGGCACAGGGACCTGGGTGAGAGAGGACACTGGGAAGCTGGACCTGACAGGACAGACAGACCTCCTGCTTCCCTGAGCTGTGGGAACAGCCACGGGCTCCTCTAACTGAGCTGCCTCTAGGCTGGGGTGACCTCAGTGTGGCAGACACAAGAGGCACCCACTCAGCAAACGCTCCTTGGCCCCCGGAGTGGGAGCTTGGCCACAATGCCACCATCACCAAGTGGGAAACTCCTCTTACTGGGGTGACTGCTCTACTCCCCTGAAGAGCCACAGCCTCGGGGGCCCACAGGGACCGCGGATCCCTGTGAGGGTCAGAATGGACGTGGTGGCAGTGCCTCGGGGCACCGCAAGACACAGGTGCTTCCGAAGAAGACACTCCATCCAAGACCTGTTGGCCAGGCCTCCACTCGGGCCCAGTACCATGCCAGACACAGAATGCAGGCTTGGAGGAAGTCCCTACCTGAATGGATGGGACACTGAGAGGAGAGAAGGGAAGACAAGGAAACCTGCAACAAGAACCCCATCACAACTAAATCCTGGGACAGGGACGACTAGCTCTGAATGGACCAAGCGCCACCTCTGCCAGACACTGGCGTTTACACAGATGGAGTGTCTCCATGGCCCTTTGACTCGAAATGCTGACAGTTTCAGGCAGCAAAGCGTGGGGATGGAGCAGGCCACCTGGCTGGTCTTCTCTCCCTTCCCTTCCCGGCTCTTGCATGGGACACACAGTCCTTGTTCCCTACGGAGTTGTCCATCCTGGCCCAACGCGGGGGGCCCTTCCACCCCAGGGCCCCTCCCCTTCATTTACACGGGAACCCTCTCCCTCCACGCACCTGGTAGAAGTGGCCACCCTTGAGGATGGGGACCAGCCCGATCACAGGCTCGCAGTTTTTCAGAGCCTGGTGGAAGATGGTGTAGGGGTTGCGCTCGACGGCTGCCTGCTCCTCTGCCGAGGCGGCGTGGTACTTCTCAAACTGCTTCCTTTTCACAGCCTCCAGGGTCTGCAGGGAGAAGAGGGTGTGAGAGGCTGCCCCAGGCTGCCTACAGGGGCCAGCTTATGCCTTGCCCTTCTCTCCCCTCGGCCCGTTTCTAATGGCCATGCAGCCTCCCCCTTAGCCTATGCCAGGCACCAGCTCCTTAGTGCCTCCCTAGTGCCAGGCTGGAATGGACTGAAAGGGTGGGTGGAGTTTTGTGATGCGTGGGGCAAGGGCGGCGGTTGACTCTACCAGACTGGAAGCTCCCACCTCACACACATCTGGTTGCAGCTAGGTGCCCTGGCGTGGGTGCTGACTCACAGCCACCCAGTGTGCAGCAGAACAGAACCACGGCCCGTTTCTGTGCCATCCTCTCCTGTGGTGATGGCCTCTGCTGAGCGCCGTCCCGCTACTATCCAGAAGGTTGTCACGGCCAAAGCACTAAGCACCAGCTGACCAGGCCCCCCTCCTCCCTAGTCTGCTGAGACCTGCTCACCACGGGTGACCCTGGCAGTACTAGAAACAGCAGCATCAGTGACACACAAGCCTCTGCTTTATGACATGTTACACATGCTTACAGAGAAGCTAACTTTTAAGGTGCAGGTATGAATCTATTCTCTTGCAAGGTAAAATGACAGCCGCAAACAGCTCTAGCTAGGTAAGGGGGAGGGGGGGCAAAAGAGGCCAGGGCGCTTACCTGCTCCATGAGCTGCCTGGCCAGCACTTTGTTTCCTCCCTTCATCATCATGTTGGTGAATTTACTTCCGGAAGAAAAGGATTATGTTTAGTTCCCTAAGGTGGTCTCACAGACCCCCTCCCTGGGGCAAAAAATGGTAGTCTGCAAGAAGACGAACGCTGTTAGTGTTCCACTAACCTGATCACTGGGTCTTCAAACACGGAGCCCGTCTTGGTGGCTGGGGCCGCTTTGATGAACTGAGTCTTCCGGAGATCCTGCTCATACCGCTCTTCTTCGGTCAGCTCGGCCGCGGGCTTTCGGAAATACTCCTTGTCGGTCTGGGGATCCTGGTATTCGGGGCCGTAGCGGCTCCACCTGACCGGGGTTAGCCTGGGGACAGCGGGGAGCTGGGTCAGAGCTGACTCAACAATATGGGCTTGTTGGCCGACCTGCCAACGAGGGCGTCGGGGAGGCCGCTAGACCTGACCCGCAGTTAATCCTGGCTCGCATCCCGAGGTGGGAGGGCCTCCCCGCACACAGGCCGGCGTTTTCTTCGTTGTCACGTCCCTATGGTAGGGCAGGCTCAGGCGAGGCTTCCCGCCTATGCAACTCTCCGCACGTCCCAGCACGGGAGAACGCGGCTCCGCGCTCTTTCCGCCCCGAGGGAGATACCCAGGGCAGCCCGACCCCTCGAGCGGGCGCAGCCTCCAGGCCTTGAGCACTGGCTCAAGGTCAAGGAGCTACCCAAAAGGCTGGACCAGGTTGCTGGCCGACCCCTCCGGGCACTGCTCTCGCCTGGGCGCCACGCGGCCTGTCTCTGGCCCCCTTCCTTTCCCACGGGCCCCTCCGCCAGGGCCCAAGCGGCGGTCCCAGCTGTCAAGTAACCGCTCACCCTGGAAGCCGCGGGACCCCGCTCCGTGCGCTCAGGGCCAGGCCCGACCACCCTCGCACGGCAGTCAGCACGGGGGCAGCCATGTTGGCTGGGCGCGCGGGCTGCCCTCGGCGCGCCTGAGCGAGTGAAGAGCGACGGAGGGGGAAGACGCCCCAGGGTCCTAAGTCTGTATCTCCCCGAATTACAGGACGCCCAAGCCCGGGCGTGGGCTCCTCCCGCTCCGAGGCCCCCCGGAGACGGCAAAGGCAGCGCAGGCGCGTCCCGGGGAGCCCGCGCCCGCGGCTCGCAGGCCCCCGCCGGCCACGCCCCGCGCCGGCTCTCGCAGGATCTCGCGGGCTCTCGCGAGGCTGCGGGCCGCGGGGCCGGCCCGGGCGGCGGCAATATGGCGGAGGCCGAAGGGGAGAGCCTGGAGTCCTGGCTGAGTGAGTAGCCGCGGCCGCTTCGACCAGCACCCCTCGCTGCCGAGCCTCCCCGCTCGGGACCCCGCGCCTCCCCCGGGCTCCGCGGTGGCGCCGTCGGGCAGCCCGCGCCTGGGCTCGCCCCTGCCGGGCGCGCTCGGCGATCACACCCCTTCCCCAGCCGGGCCCCCGCCCGCACCCGCACCCTCGCCCTCGCCCTCGCCGCGGCGCGTCCTCCGGCTGCTGTCCGGGCCTCGCCCGCTCGGGCAACGCCACGGCGGGGCTCCCCGGGCTGAGCTGCGCCGGCGCCTTGGGAAGGACGGCTGGGGGGCTGCGCCGGGCTGCGGCTCCGAGAGCCTGGCGCCGCGTCCCTGACGGAGGAAAAGGCTCCCGACTGTGCCCACACTCCGGGAAGGACGGCTGCCGCTGCCCGTGTTGGCACGCCTGGCAGCTTCCGAATCGGGACTGGGTAGGGGAGGAAAAGTGACCTTCGCGCAGGCAGAGTGACGGGAGAGCGATTTCCCGAGAGGAGCGGGATATATGGTGCCGGAGCCTGGGGGGCAGAGCCCTGCCTTTCCTCCTGCAGGGGCCCAAGCAGGGTGAACGCTGTGTCCTTGTCCGCCCCCCATTCTTGCGCATCCTGAGGAGTCCTCAGGACTGAGTAAACTGCGCACAAATTGGGGGGCAGAGTCAGGCGCTGTACCTGGAGCTTGCTGTGAAGGGAATGTGGGTTAACCTTGCGGATGGGGCTTTGAGGAAGGCTGGATGAGAGCCCTTCGCTGCGGAGGAGCTTCCCCGGAGGCTTGGGCACCGCGGAGTCAGAAGCCGGACGGGCTGTTAGGAGAGAGGTCAGATGCTTAGCTACCTCGCCTTGTGCTCTGGCTCTTCTCTTTGCCCCAATGACCAGACCTTTTCTACACGAGAGCCCCCCACCCTCTTCAGGAGGGTGAGTGCCTGCGGGGTGGGGGAGGGGTGTGCATCCTCCCAGGAGGCAGAAAATACCAAATTCCCCCCTTTTTTTTGGGGGGGTAGTCCACAGCTGCAGGCAGGTCTTTGCATACTGTTCTCCAAGGACCTCACATGGCTCTGCAGACACCCGTCAGCAGCATCCCGGGAAGTAGGCTCCACTGCCTCTGTTCACAGCAGGAGGACGCCTGCCTCCAATCAGGCAGCCTGCCCGGAACCAGCCGGCTGGCTTACCCACAGCAGAATTGAGTCCAGCCACAGACGTTGCTGGGGAGAGCCGGCTCACATCGGTTGACCACATGAGTTTTCAGAGGCTCTCTGGTGGTGCGGTAGCACTAGGCTACCGACTGCACTCTGGGTGGTTCACACACACCCGTGGCTCTGAGGGAAAGGTGTGGTGCCTTCAGAATGAACCAATGAAAGGCTGTGAGGCAGCTCTTCTCTGTCCTACAGGGTGACTGAGTCAGGAATTAACTTGGCGGCCCTGAGACTGAGTTTGCTAGACTAGGATTGTGTAGAGCCCACCGTGTATAATTTTCCCAGAGCGTGAGGCCCCCTCCTGGGGATGCATCTATATTGTTAACATTGTACGTACTTTTGGCAGTCGACACACCCAAACATGGCCATTCATGGCTCCTACATAAGTCGGTCAATGACACTGGTTACCGCTGTCACAGTGTACCACCCTTCTCGCTAAGTCTCCCTGGACTCTGTACCACGGTCAATATGAAAACAGGTGCGCAGCCCCTTAAAGTTCTCATGGACGCCGCAGACCACTGCCGTCCGAATGAGCTCATATGGGCCTTACTTGAGTTCCGCATTCCTTTTCTTTATATTTTGGGCTAACTAATGGTTGCTTAGTTTAAGGAACCTTGGTGTAGTGGTTATGTGTTGGGCTGCAAGTACAAGGTCGGCAGTTTGAAACCACCAGCCGCTCCTTAAGAAAAAGGGATTTTTTTAACCCTTTCCTTAGACGGCCCTTACAAATCTTATAACAATCCATCATTCAATACTATCAAGCACACTTGTACATATGTTGTCATCAACATTTCCAAAACTATTTCTTTCTACTCAAGCCCTTGGTATCAGCACCTCTTTTTCCCCACCCTCCCCACCTTGTGAATCCTTGATCATTTATATATTAATAGTTGGTGAGGAAAGGGATATCTACTCCCATCCAAAGTTAATCTCGGAACCCCACGGGGCAGTTCTACCCTGTCCTGTAGCGGTGCTGTGACTCAGCCTCGACTTGACGGCAGTGAGTTTGGTTGGGGCTGGTTGATTAGTTTAGCCGTGGCTTCTGGAGACAGTGTAAGTTCCAGGTTTAAAGATGGTTCCTGGGCCTTAGATTTGGGGGCTTGCAATATATTTGGAAGTCAGAGTGGACCAAACCTGCTTTTGAGGAGTGGAGAGATGCCAAGGGCGAATGAGCTGGCTCTGTGGAGACGGGCTCAGTCTGGCCACTACCCTTTCCAGTTACAGAGATGCCTTCTGGGAAGTGTGCAGATGCCTTCCACGTTTGCTCTCTGGTCACCTGTGTGCTCTTTTACCTTCAGGCTGTGCACGGGACCAGATGGACAAACCCTTGTTGGCATTCCCCATCTTGGTCTCAGTCCTTGTCACCCCTGGGTTTATTGGGGTCACTGCAGAGGCCTCCTTTGGACTCACTCCTCTGCTCCTCAGCTCATTCCACATCTTCCCAGACAAGTCTAAAAACTGCTGCCAACTTGGCTCCTGGTGCCACCACTGCCACTTGGCCCTGGGTCATGCCCTGCCTGCTCCCCCGTGGCTTCTTGGTTCTCGTCCCTTCCTGGTGAACACCTTCCTGGTGTTCTTGACCCACCAAGACACGTGGCTCCTTACCTGAGGAGCCCCACGCCTCATTGTTTAACCAAGTGCCTTAAGTCCTCCCAGGCTCTCCTTGCCGGGAGCCGTCCCATGGTGACTCCAGCTTCCTCTCAAGTGCTGAGTTACCACACTTGGGCAGCAAGCACTGTAGTGGAGCAGTGGGTTAAGCATGGGCTGCTAACTGTGAGGTTGGTATTTTAGGCTCACCACCGGCTTGCAGCCCTAAGGAGGCCTTCTCCTCTGTTGGGTAGGGTTACCGGGAGTTCAAATCGACACGGGTTTTAGGTTTTTTTGGTTTTGATTATGAGGTGTCCTGAGACCAGAAATTCACCTTCAAGAGGTCTCTCCCTTGAGTGTGGGGGTGGAGAAGGCATTCTGACAGAACAAGGTAAAGGCACAAGGCAGTCACCTGCTTGCCCCAATGCAGGCAGCTTCTTGGGGAACCAGGGACATAATCCGTGACTCTCCCTCCTTGGTCCAGGAGGAGAGGACACTAGAGCTGAAATAGTGAACATTGGCTAAGACACCGCCCTGGAGTGGTGTGGAGCGAGGAAGAAGTTTGGCACCTGCAGGCGGTGTGTTCCCGTGGGGCACTGGGGGAGGGAAAGCTGCGATGGGAAGACCACATTTTAGGGAGGCTGGATCTGGTCTGCAAAGCTTCCCTTTCTCTAAACAAACCAAGCCCAACTTATTGTCATTGAGTCAATGCCGACTCATAACGACCCTACAGAACAGGGTAGAGCTGCCCCTTGTGGGTTTCTGAGACTCACATTAGGAGTAGAAAGCCTGGTCTTTCCTGAGAATCAGGGAGTGGTTTTGAACTGCTGACCTTGTGGTTAGCATCCTAGCACATAACTGCACCACCGCCAGGGCTCCTTTGCATCCCCACAGGTAGCAGCTATTCCCGCTCCCCCAGAGGGGTTTTAATAGAAATGGCGCAGGGCCTCCATCTCACCTGAGAGCACAGTTGGAGGCTGGCCCCTGAGGTGGCGGCTTTGCCAGTTCTGCCCACGGCGCTCCCTCCCACAGCACTCTTCCTTCTCTGCTCAGTTATTGGTTGCAGTGGCTTGCACACACCTCACTAACCCTCTTCACGTTTCTGAGGAGTTCAGGGAAGGGAACAGAAACCAGACCCCTCCCCCACCCATGGGCCCCCCATGGATTAGGATAGGGCTGCCTGCATCTGCTGCCTTTCCAGTCCAAAGAATGCACTCCACTTCCGCCTCTTCCCACTTCTGTCTTGGGATGGCTCGTGTTAAGCCCAGTGCAGTGACAAAGCCAGGTACCAATCAATCCCCTGGGTACAGTTTCAGACACTAATCCTGCTCCGCAGCAGTGCTGTGCACCTAGTTTGCATTGGTAGTAAACTGACCAATACCCTTGGTGGGTCACAAACACCTGTTTCACATAGTCCCACTCAGCTGGCAGAAGACCAGGGCAGACAAGGCCATAGCAACCCGACCCATCTGTCATATAGCCTGGATTGGAACAGAGTTCTAGAAGCAGGTGGGCAGTCAGGAAGTTGGGTCACCTTTGGACAAGCAAGGAAAGGGGCCACGGGCAGAGGGTGTGCAGCTTCTGGGAAGGCAGGGTCATGGAACTGAGGAAAATGGGTGGGGGGAGAGAGGAGGAGCCAGGGGTGGAGTTTCAAACCTGGATGCCAGGCGAAGGGCCAAAGGGTGCTCTTGAATAGCAGTCCACGGTCCCACTGAGAGAGACAGGGAAGCCTGAAGTGGCGTGGTGGCTTTTAGACGTGGTTCTGTGCCGAGCTAGCAGCTAGGAGTTGCATGCTGTCTGGCTTGTGGACCGGGAGGTTGTGGCACCTCAGGGAGGGGAACTGTGTGGTGGCCTTTTCTAGTCTCCCAGAGCCACACGGCAGGGCTTGAGGTTCTCAGGGCACTGAGCAAAGGCTGGGAGGCGCCCGAGACTCCCTTTTTGATTCAAGCCCTCGTGCTGGGGGTTGTGGATTGCACCTTCTCTGGCCCACGTTCCGCTGTTTCTAAGTCATTGGCCACGTAGATGGTGTGTCTCCGGGATGTCAGGGCGATGGCAGCATGGGGTGCAGGCGCTGTGACTTGACTTGAGAAGGTTCTTCGGAGTCAGAGCCCAGGCGCTGCTGGCCCCAGGGTGCACTGGGAAGTTGATGGAGTTGGGGAGGCAGGGTGGGGGTGGTCACCCAGAACTGTCCCTAGGGGTCTGGAGAACTGGGAAGGGGCTGCCCAACCCCAGAAGCAGAGCTCTCGGTGCCCACGTATTCTGAAGCCAGAAGGGAGGGGATTTGAGAGGAGGTGGGCACACTGACAGATCTGGAGGGGTGTTCTAGGAAGCCGCCAGGCTAGAGGACGCTTGCCAGGCTGTGTGATAAGGACCTAGGTTGGGGGTGGGGGAAACAGTGGGCATGATGGGCTGGCTTCTCTTAGGCCTTGAGGTCTGGGCAGGTCTGAGGGGTCACACCGATGCAGGTAGGCCTGGCTTTGTCTCCTGCTGCCTCTTGTTTTGAGAAGCGTCTCGAATGACAGGGAGTGGTGACCAAGCCAACACCTGATGAGATTTCCGACAACGATGGACGGCAGGGCTCTCGGGGGCTTCTCGGGAGGTGGCCACTCGGCCCTCACAGCAGGCGCTTCTTCGCAAAGGGTCTCCCTGGGCCCAGTTCCTCTCCTCCCCTCAGTCTGACATCCCGAGGGCCTGTCAGTTCTCTTTTCAAGAGCAAGGATGGGCACGCCGCCTGCCCTCCAAATGTGACCAGAAACCGTCCAACTGGTCCCCTCTTGGGCAAAGCCCGAGCCCCATGAGTCTAGCCTGGTGCCCAGTCCACCCAGCCACCATCCTGGCCCTGACGGAGCAGCTGCTGGCTTTTTACAGCTCAGAGCGAGATGCCCAGCTTGGAGCCTGGGAGCCTCCATTAGGGTTTGGTCATCCAGCTGGTGGTGGCCAGTAGGGCTGCTTGTGGACAGGAAGAAGCTAAGAAAGCATCCACTGGGACAATCAGAAACAGAGTGCGGAGCTACCAGCAAGACCCCGCTCTGTGGCCACGCCCTTGCCCCTGGTGGGAGACTGCAGAGAGAGCAGGTGTTTTGAAAGGAGGTGCGTCTTTGTGCTTCCATTTGTCTTCTGAACCTGCAGCCCTAAATTTAGCAGAAAGCTTGGGCGTGCTTTGTGGAAGAGATGGGCTCGAATCTGAATCAGGGCAAGGTGTCGTCAGCTGAGGCCATCTCGCTTAGCGCGGGTTCTGGAGAGGACGGGCAGTGGCTGTGAACATGCAGGGCCTGCGTTCCTGCTCCCCTGAGGACACCCAGACCTTTGTCTTTGGTGGTGGGGATCCCGCCCATCAACACCCGAGGGGCCAGTGTCAGTGATGCAAGACAGGTGCTTCACGCTGTCCCCTCTGAACTGCGGTGTAATCCGCGCTCCGGCATAAGAAAGCTAGACCAAACCCACTCCGTGCACTCGATTCTGACTATCAATCCTCGCTAACTATCGATGTGACAGACAGCCTCATCTTTCTCCCACAGAGCAGTAGGTGGGTTTGAACTACCAACCTTGTGCTTTTCAGTCCAGTGATTACCCGACAGCCCCACCAGTCTAGAGATATCTTTTTTGAAGGTAAAATAAGAATCATACTTTCAAAGACGTCCTGGTGGCACAGTGGTTGCTAACTGGAAGGTTGGTGGTTCGAACCCACCCCACTGCTTCTCTGAAGTACAGCCTAGCATAAAGATGGTGGTGGCCAGGAAAATCCCACCGTTCGTCCCCCTTGGTCACAAAGACGCCCTGTGGGTCAGAACCCACCTGGCTGTCGGCGACCAGCCCAACTGTTTCTGCAGTCTGCATATTCTCATCCAGTCCGACTTCGTTTCTCCAAGAACTGCCTCCTCCTGCCTGCTCGGTTAGGGGTGATGTGACAAGGGTTCAGGTGGCTGCGGGTGGTCTGTCCTTTGACTGCAGTCACCGCATCTCAGTCACTCGCTCTGTCGGGCTCCCTGTGTCTGAGGAGGCTGCCGCTTGCCTTTGGGACTCCCAGAGCCTCACACCTCCCCTCCGTGGGGGAAACTTGAGAGCAAACGTCCTCTCCCTGCCGTGTCTGGATATCGGCTTCCACATAGTGGAGTGTGGAGACGCTTGAGCCGACATGGTTGGGTTTGGGGTTTGCTGCTTGACTACGGTTACCCTCTTTGTTCTCCCCCAAGATAAAGCCACCAACCCTTCCAACCGGCAGGAGGACTGGGAGTACATCATCGGCTTCTGCGACCAGATCAACAAGGAGCTGGAGGGGTGAGCCTGGCTTTCGGGAGCGCCGAGGGGGCCGGGCATGGGTGCCCCGGGCCAGCGCTCACAGGGGCCCCACTTGTCCCCAGGCCACAGATCTCGGTCCGGCTGCTGGCCCACAAGATCCAGTCCCCGCAGGAATGGGAGGCGGTGCAGGCCCTGACGGTAGGTGCTTGCTGTTGGAGACAGGGGCAGTGTTGCCTCCTCTGGCCCAGCCCCTGCACGTGCCCAGCGGGGCTCGGCACTCACGCTCCAGGACAGCAGGATGTGTGCACACACTCGTGGTCACGGACAGTCCCACGCCCTGGTGCCAGGCATGAGGCCTCAGGTGACCAGCATGTGTTCCTGCCGGTGTGACACCCCTGGGCTGGGGCACGAGGCTGAGGTGCTGGGGAGGGTCCCCTACTGGGGAGATAGCCCCACCGGCAGGGGCAGCGTCTCTGCCTTGCCAGTTCTGAGAAGCAGTCAGCCTCATCTCCCCACCCCCGAGCAGCTGGTGCACTGGTCGCGGGGACGGGGATGTGTGAGGTGAGTGTGATGGATGCTGAGACGGGGAAGCGTACTGCTGCTCGGGAAACTGGCGACAGGCTTGCTGGTACACGCTCGGGCCGCAGCTCCAGTGTGTGCTGCGCCCGGGGGAGCCTAGGCTGGACGCCTCCCTGCAGGCCCTGGGCTCCTGGTGGTGGACAGGTTAGAAAGGCCACAGTCCCGACCGACCGTGGGGTGGTACCACTCGAAGGCTGTGTCTGGAGCGCGGTGGCTCTGCAGGGCCCAGGGGCTTCTCCTGGCCCCAGAAGGAAAAGGCATGAAGGGGTCGGGGTGGGATACCAGACCAGCGAGGTGGAAGACAGTGTTGGAATTCAAACAGCAGGCCCAGGAGAAGTGCCCCCCGCCCCTGGGCCCTGGGCTGTCTGTTGTTTTAATGGGAGCTGACCGGTCGGTCTCTCTCCAGCCAACTGAGGGCTTCAAACCACCGAGCACTGAAACCTCATGCCGGGCCACCTGCCAGTGGGGCGTCTCCCTTTATCTCCTGTTCCCCCGCCCCCCAAGAGCCCCAGAGCATGCATCAGAGAGACTTCCTCTCTCAGCCTCAGTTTCCTCACCTGCAAAGCTCGAGAGCAGAACCTTGTAGACCCTGGTCGTGGCCTCCTGACATCTTGTTCAGCTTCCCCCAGCAGAGTTGGGACATAGGGATGCGCCGTGTAGCTGCTCTGTTGGTATCCCTGGCCCGCCCCTGAGCAGCCTGCCCCCTCCCAGGTGCTGGAGGCATGCATGAAGAACTGCGGACGGAGGTTCCACAACGAAGTGGGCAAGTTCCGCTTCCTGAATGAGCTCATCAAAGTCGTCTCTCCCAAGGTCAGTCCCGGGCGACGCCCTCCCTCCATGGCCCCTTCTCAGGACACAGCCAGCATCTCCATCGGCCAGCCGATCCCCGCCCTCCCTGTGCAAGGCCTGGCCCTGGAAAGACTGCCTTTGCCTCCCGCCATGGAGCCCGGTGGGGGGAGGGAGGTCTGCAGCCGGAGGGGCTCCCATGCTCGTAGCAGAAGCCTGCACATAGCTCTGGCTTGTCCCCGTGGGGACCCGGAGCCGGCTTCCCCATCAGGGAGCCGCCGGCTGGTCAGCATCGTGTAGCTCTGGGCGCCCTGGCAGAGGGAGCCCTCGTTCCTGCTCAAGATGTTAAACATGGGCCTGCTTCTGGCAGTTGGGCATGTGCCCTGTGTCGCCACCCCCTCCCCACCTCAGACGGCCTCCCAGCTGGCAGGGGTGCGCCTCAGCAGCCTGCCCCTCCCCCGTCTGTCTTGCATGCACCTACTGGTTTGGGTTTTGAGTGGGCTTCCGGAAGGGCGCTAATTAGCCGTCCTTTAATGCCTATGAGCTGTGAAGAAAGAGCCTTCAGCACCTTCCCGGGCTCCCTGCCACGGGGCCTCCCAGTGCCTGTGCCCTTTCCCCTCAGTACCTGGGGGAGCGGGTCTCGGAGCGAGTGAAGACCAAGGTGATTGAGCTGCTCTTCAGCTGGACGCTGGCCTTGCCCGAGGAGTCCAAGATCAAGGATGCTTACCACATGCTGAAGAGACAAGGTCCGGGCGGCCCCCTCAGCTGTCTAGCCAACCAGCGGGAGGGGCTGCAGGTGGGGGGCGAGTTCAGGCTCCCTCTCTGGGACAAATAACTTTTATCAAAGGGGGGTGGGCTGGATGGGGCTGTCATCCTGTCTCCTCGGCCGGTCCTGCTCGCTGGGCTAATTGCCCAGGTGGGGGTCAAACCAACAGGGGCCGACGTGAGCTCGTGTCCTGTCTCCTTGCAGGCATTGTGCATTCTGACCCCCCGATTCCTGCTGACAGAACCCTCATCCCTTCTCCACCTCCTCGCCCCAAAAACCCTGTATTTGATGATGAAGAGAAGTCCAAGGTACAGGGGTGCCCATGATGGATTTTCTCAGGCTGGGGCAACAGTAGGGGGGGGCTGTGGCCTTGCCCAAGGACTGCTGTTGGCCCAGCCTCTCTGGTCCCCTGAGTATGGTTGGCGGGGGCGGGGAGGGGTGTCCCGCTTCTGCCCACCTTTAATACCCTCCTGTTCCAGCTCTTAGCCAAGCTGCTGAAGAGCAAAAACCCAGATGACCTGCAAGAGGCCAACAAGCTCATCAAGTCCATGGTGAAGGAGGTGCGTGTGCTGGCACAGCGATTTCTTCCCCTTTGCCCCGCCCCCTCGCTGGAGAAGCCGAGTTGATGAAGCCCAATGTGGGGGCCCCACACGGGCTGGGATTGTTTTACTTAAGAGACAGGATGGAATGAACCGTGCCTTCCAAAGGAGCTCTCTTCCGCTGACCTGCAGGCTTCTGGGAGGGTGTAGGAAGGCTGTGGGTGGTGAGCTCTGTCCTTGTTCTCGGCCGTGGCACAGGATGAGGCCCGCATTCAGAAGGTGACCAGGCGGACACACACGTTGGAGGAAGTCAACAACAACGTCAAACTGCTCCACGAGATGTTGCTGCACTACCGCAGAGAGGACTCCTCCGAGGCGGACAAGGAGCTCATGCAGGTGGGCCGCCTCCGCCGAGGCTCTGCGCTCACTGGGGCACATGGACTCACGGGTCTGCCCAGCAGCTAGGCACCCGGGTGTTGGCATCCCTGTTTAGCATGAGAGGTAATTCCTCTGGGTGGAAGGGGTAGAATGTGAGCCTGACTCTGACATGCTCTCAGCGCTCCCTGCTGCCCTCAGGCTCAGGTCTGTGTCAGGCAGTGATGCCCCAGGCACCACGGTGCTCTGTGCTGCAGGGTACAGTGTGGGAGGGGACACTCGGGACGCCCTGCTGTGAAGGGCCTCGGTGGGTCTGCCTTTCACACCAGGCTCTTGCAGGAGCTCTTCGATCGGTGTGAGAACAAGAGGCGGACATTATTCAAGCTGGCCAGCGAGACGGAGGACAACGACAGCAGCCTGGGTGAGGGGCAGGAGCAGTGGCTGGATGACGGACGGCGTGAGTGAGGAAGGGTGTGTGTGGTCATGCAGTGAGCAAGGCGGTCCGTGTGGCCCCCAGCTACTTCCTGGGAGGAAGCCCAGCCAGTCTGCTGCCATAGAGTCTGCTGGTCACCCTTCTGAACTCTTCATCAGAGTCTGTAAAATAATCCTCATCAAAAGGGAGAAGATGTCGGACAAAGACCTTACAGAGCCTGGGAGACCAGGCGAACCCAGCAAAGTATTGCCCTGAGATTGTCTTTGAGCCTCAAACCAGAAATATTCCCTCAAGTCTTCTGAAAACCAGCCTGTAGTTCAGCCAAGAAAGAACAGTGCCTTTGAGCACCGTGCTCGTCCACGCCTGTCTGCGTGGCTCCCTGTGACCGTGGCACCTGGAGAGCTGGACGAGAGCAGGGCAGGGTGCGGGTGGTTAGGGTGGAGGTTTGGCTGAATTGTATGGGTGCAGAGACCGGGACTGTTTGATGTTTTGTGAGTTCTCAGCAACATCAATGCTTTTTTTTCTCAATGTGAATTGGAATTGACTCAGTCATGGGTTTGAGTTTGGTGGAAACAGTCCTGGCCAGGAGTGAGGGTTCTTTCTCGGCTCTAGGGGACATCCTGGAGGCCAGTGACAACCTGTCCCGGGTCATCAACTCTTATAAAGCAATTATCCAAGGGCAGGTCGTTAATGGAGAGATGGCCACCACAGCCCCACCTGTGCCGGAAGGTAAAATGTTTTGGTTTCTCATCTGGGCCACTCAGACCAGCCTCATCATCTTCCTTCTCACCCCAGCCCACGGTACAGGGTGCAGGCTGACCATTGGCAGCTCCCAGGGGCGTCCAAGCCATGTCAAGCCGTCTCCCGGAGGCCGGATGAGGGGGCACTTTCCCTGCTGCCTGCCCCAGCTGGTTGGCCTTGTCCCCTGCAGCGACTGCCCCACCTGGGTCGGGGTGGAGGGTGCCCGCACTGCTCGGCCCAGCCCCTGGAGCACCCTCTCCTGTGTGTGTCCAGGAAACGACAGCCACGGCACGCTCATCGACCTGGCGGAGACGGACCCCCCGAGCAGCTCACCCCCGGCCCCCACTCTCTCTCCACCCTCCTCGGGCATCCCTATCCTCCCGCCGCCCCCACAGACCTCAGGCATGCCACATAGCCGCTCCTCCAGCCAGGCCGAGGCCTCTGGGCCCACCTGTGGCAGCCACGCCCTCTCCCTGCTGGACGAGGAGCTGCTCTGCTTGGGTAAGGCCCCACGGCAGGCTGAGACTCCCTGTGTCTCCCGCCGGGGCGGGCACTTCGGGCCCCAGACTCAGCCCCATCCCGAGTGCACCCGGCTCAGAAGGCCAGCCCATCTCTGAGAGACTGCTGGGCCCCATGAGCCCACGCTGTGCTTTGTGCACGGCCCTGCTCAGTTTCCGTCTCCGTCTCAGGCCTCGCTGACCCAGCGCCCAGTGTGCCACCTAAAAACACCACTGGAAATGGCCAGTGGCACCTATTCCAGGTAGGGGTAACACAGCCCTCCAGTGCATAGGTCCTGGGCTGGCTGCTGGGGGCCTGCGCTCACCCACTGTCTCTACCCCAACAGAATGAGCAGCCAGACCTGGACTTGTTCGGCCCCAGACTGGGCCCTGCTTCCCAAGGCTCTGCAGATGGCCCTCCCTTACAGCCAGCAGCTCTGCAGCCCCCTCCCTTCCCCATGCCAGTCATCCCATCCAGCCTTCCTGCCCAGAGTCCAGGCTCCTTATTCTCCACGGGACTGGCCCCGGCACTGGGCCCAAAGTACCCTGGCTCAGTTCTGGGTGACGGCGCCCCAGCCCCACTGGATGCACCAGACCCACTTCTGGACCAGGCCCAAGTGTAATCATGCACCCAGGGCACGGGCTGGCTACCGGGTGGGCCTGGGCACAGATGTGTGGCCTCCAGTGGGAGAGTGGGCTACCCTCTGATTAGCCTCTGCCCTCCTAGGACTTCAGGCTCCCCCAGCATCTTCCCTGCGGCCACACCCTCCCCGCTCCTCCCCACCGCTGCCTCGGCCAGACCTCTGCTCTCCTTCCCAGCTGGGCCTGGCAGCCCCCTCTTCCAGCCCCAGAGCAGTCCCCCAAAGCTGCCTGAGCTCTCCCTGGCCAGCGTTCATGTCCCCCTGGAGTCCATCAAGCCTAGTAGGTGCTGCAGAGGAGGAGTGGGAGAGGGGTTGGCTCTGTGACACGGAGGAGTGGGGCCGGGGTCCGCTCCCCACGTCCACACACTACCCTCTTGGCAGGCAGTGCCCTCCCTGTGACTGCCTACGATAAGAACGGCTTCCGCATCCTCCTCCACTTCGCCAAGGAGTGCCCGCCCGGGCGACCCGATGTGCTGGTGGTGGTGGTGTCCATGCTGAACACGGCCCCACTGCCCATTAGGAGCATCCTGCTGCAGGCCGCCGTGCCCAAGGTACCACCAGCCGACGCCATCTCAGGGCAGCACCCACGTCCCCACCAAGAGTGTGGCTCAAAGGAACTTCCCCCTCATTTGCAGTCCATGAAGGTGAAGCTGCAGCCGCCCTCGGGCACAGAGCTCTCCCCGTTCAGCCCCATCCAGCCACCGGCAGCCATCACGCAGGTCATGCTGCTGGCCAACCCACTGAAGGTCAGCCCCTGACGCCATGTGGGATGGAAGTGAGGGTGGGGGTGGGAGCAGGGGCCACCCCTCCAGTACACGAGACATGTCCTGTGGTGCCAGGACTCGGGCTCTGCTCTGTGGCAGGAGAAGGTGCGGCTCCGGTACCGGCTGACGTTCGCCCTTGGGGAGCAGCTGAGCACCGAGGTAGGCGAAGTGGATCAGTTCCCGCCCGTGGAGCAGTGGGGCAGCCTATGACCCCGGAGCCTGCTGGCCTCCACACTGCGAAGCCCACAGCTGGCCGTGCCCGAGTTGCCTGCAGCCTGATCTGAAAGGGGGACCAGGCACCTCGCTGCTACTGTCATCTCTCCTTTTGCCCCCAAGAGGACTTGTTTTTACTGACTTGTGTGAGTTAAAGTGACCATAGGCTGTCGGGTGGGAAGTCACCCGACACACACCAACCTCGCCCCAGGCTTGGAGGCTCCCGGCACCTTACTGTCAATCCTAGTTGCTATGGGGGATCTTCAGGGAAACTAGCAGGGCCTCCTCAAGAACCCCGTCTTAGCACCCTGCAAAGAGAGGTTCAGCCTGAGCCGCCTCTGCCCCTTGTCCTGCCCCATGGCCAGCAGGGGAGCAGGACCTTGGAAGGGTCTGTGAGCCTGAGTTGGAGGACGTGCTGGCCTGGAACTGATGCCGGCCTGGCGTGGTGGGTGCTGCTCGCTTGTCCCAGGCTGCCGTCTAGCAGGCGTGGAGCCCAAGCTCCTGGAAGCTGCTGCCTCAGCCTGGGCACAGGCAGCAGGGACCTCGCTTCTCTGGAGGCCCAGTTCGGCTCTCGGAGGAGTGCGTGGCCTGCCCTCAGCCAGGCCGCCCAATTCACTACCTCTTGCTTGGCATGAAAGACCACCCAGCTCACCCCATCTGAGGGGAGGACAGCCCTGTCTGCGCTCCTGGTGGCTTTGGTGCCGCAGCACAGCAGGCAGAGTGCACTAGACTAGTCGCCTTCTCTTAAATCAGCCCCGGCTGGACTCCGACTGCTCAGGGCACTGTCAGCGAGATGAGGGCCAACCCTACTGCCTCAGTCTCAGCCCGCCTGCTACTCGAGGCCCAGGGACTCCAGGCTCAACAAGCCAAGTGGGGAGTGAGCTGCCCACTGACAAGCTAGGGAGGAACAAGTGGCTTCTCTGAGCTCAGCTGGAGCAGCAAGCCAGGCCCTCTCCACCCCGTCCTGGGCATCTTTATCCTAAATCTAGAGGGCCAAGGCCTCCCAGGCAAATCCAAAGGTGAGTCCACTTCCGTGCTGAAGGAGTAAACCCCAGGGCTGTAGACATTCAGATGGAGTGTGTCCCTGTCGGTGGGCAGTGCTGGACAGACCGAGGTTCTGCCGGCCTTGTCGTGCTGCATGTGAAATAAACTGTGTCCCCCTCTGTGCACTCCTGCTGCAGGCACCCCACACCCCCTCCCTGCGGGGAGGGCCAGGGCTACATAGGGTTCCCAGTGGGAAGGTGTGGGGCTGTGCTGGAGTTGCAGGAGTGTTTTTGATAAAACCGTTTCCTGAATTCATTTTACACACGTTCTGAAGATTCTGAAGGCAGCCAGACTTGGAAGTTTTGAGTGGGTTACCTAGGTTCTTATTCAAATTTCAAATCATAAGCCGACTCTAGGAGCAGTGTCTTGTAGATGACACATCAACTCACATCTCTGCTTCAGAGAGGGTACAGCCAGATAAGAACTTGCTTTGTGTTTTCAAAAGGGGACATTTATTCTTTTGGAAATGTATATACACAGCTAGAGCCGTTCTCGCCAGCCTCAGGAACCTTCCAAGGAGCCTTCTTTGATGATTGCCCGGGCGAGGTTTCGGGCAAGCGCCAGTCTCAGCATCTCCACTTTAGTGGTCTCTATGTCGTCATCCTAGAAGCAGAGAGACTGTGAGGCCAGCAGGGAGGAGCTAGGATCTGCCCACAGGGAGGGCACTTCAGCATTGAGGCGCTTTCTCAGTGGAAGGAACGAGCATGGAGCGGACCCTGGTGGCGTAGCGCTCGTACAAAGCACGCCAGCTGCTCCGAGTGGGATGAGAAAGGCAGATCTATTCCTGCAACCGTCTGGGAAGCGCAGCTCTGCCCTGTCCAATCGGATCGGTGGCTGCGTTGGCAGAGAATGCAGAGGACCAGTGTAAACCAGTTCTTAGGCTCTCTGACAGCTGGATGGGCAGGAAGGAGGGACCAGAACATGAGCACCCCACTTTCTCAGCCTAGCAGTTAGAGGTTAAGACACCCAAAAAGCTCATGAGTTTGGGTAGGGCTTGGCTTGGTTTCCAGGAGGGAAAGGAGCCCACTACCTGGGGCCCCAGGCCATCAGGCTCGGTGCAGACAGGTCTGCCTTCAGTTAGGTCTTCCAGGCACCGCATCAGCTCATAGGTCTGCTCTGCGGAGAAGATCACCTGGGGACAGAGCAGAAGCTGTGGTTCCGACTGCGTCAACTCCAGGTTTTCCGGCGGGGGCGGGGGCGGTGGAGCCACCATACCTGCTTCTGTTCCAAAAGGGGCAGGGCATCGGTCAGGAGGGTCATCCAGAATGACCGGGGGGCGATCTGCGAGGTCATCAGGGACAGGAGGAGGGAGGCGCCAGCCACGAAGCGCTTTTCCCCGTAGAGCCGGTGAAACTCTCGGTACTTCCCTAGGGAGAGGGGAGCACCCTGTTGCCTCGTGACACCTGCAGCTGCCCTGGCCCTAAGCAATTAGACACCCCAGACTTCCCCTGGAAGAGCCCTCTGGCAACTTTTCCAGAGTTCTCTGCACATCCACGAACAAATCAGGGTTCCACACCCTCTGAAGAGGCCCATGAGTCTGGGAAATGAGAGCTGCCAGTCAGCCAAGTCACAGGTGACAGGGCTCCATGCTGAGTCTGCAGAGGGATCCCACGGAGAGGGTGATGGGACAGCAGTTCCCCTCTGAGCAGTGGGGGAGAGCCAGCACACCCAATCTACCAAACCACTGGCCTGATGCCGTTACCACATGAGAGCCGAGGCAGTGACAAGCGTAGGGTGCGTGAGAGGACTCCCACGAAGGGTCCGAGGAGGAGGAGGTGTCTCCTGTACCTACTCAGTCTGAATAAAGTTCTTGACCCCAGTCAATATACAAGTCTGGGCAAGCATGTCGGGGTGTCCTCGTGGCTGGTGAATGGAAAGGTGCCCAACCTGGCAGGCAGGGTCCTCAGTTTGACGCAGGCATCTCAGGAAGGCCACCCTTGGGGAGTGGGCAGGTGTCCCTCAGCTCATCCCCACTGTCCCCTTGTGCCCAGCGGCAGGGCACAGTGAGACTTACCCAGGAAGGTGAGTCGGTCGCTGAGCATCATGGCCGGCCCCAGGTTGTCGATGAGATCCAGGTCAGAGAAGCAGCCCCGCTCACAGTAGCCCCTGAGGAGCCTGCGGGGCACAGGGGTGAGCGGCAGAGTGGCCTTTCCCCACCAGCCAGCCCCCTTCCTTCCCCACCACCCGCGCACCTGTCAGACACCAGGGTGGCAAAGGCGGCATCTTTGGCTCGGATGCTCCAGGAGAGGGCGGAGCCCAGGCGGTTGTTGCGGACGGCGTTCATGGCCAAGATCTTACAGATGCTGCGCACTGGCCAGCAGAGAGGGGCGCCCGGTCAGCAGGCAGCCCCACAGGACTGGCGCCAAGACCCAGTTTTCTCCTTTGGGTCTTTAAGGCCTGACACTTACAGAGAATGGGGAACATGCAGAGGCCTCTGGGAAGTGCAGCACCTGAGCTCGGTGTCACCCAACAGGGAGCTTACTGGTCCGCAGTGCTACCCTGCCCCCACCTGCGCTGATGTTGGAGAGCCTATTTAGTGGCAGTCCCAGCCAGCCCCGCTCAGCCCGGCCAGCTCACCTTGCTCAGTCATCCCCCGCTGCTCACAGACCCGCAGCACCTTGAGGGCCTTCTGCTCCGTGTTAAGGGGGATGCGTTCAATGTGCAGCTCCAAGGAGACGCGGCCCAGTTCAGGGCAGTGGTCGAAGTAATCCACCCCCAGCTGCCAGAGGCTGCAAAAGCAAGCCCAGGCCTGAGGGGTCTTGGACAGGCAGGCGGTGCTTCAGTGGCACCCAGGGCCCCTCACCACACCCACCTGTGATGTGCGAACAGCCCGGAGGCATATTCCAGCAAGATGAACTCTCTCATGTTGGACCCGAAACTGGAAGGAGAGGAGCCGGAGCTGAGTCCAGCCAACCCCTGCCAGGGGCCCTCCCTCAGCGGCCCTCGGGGACCCAGACGCAGGCGGGGCTGGGCCCACAACTCACTAGAGGCTGTGGGACTGGAGCAGCTGGCAGTGGTCCAGCAGGTCGGTCAGATGGGCCACAAACCACCAGTTGCTCAGGGCGATGCTGTGGGTCAGACACAGGCAAGGGAGTGGGCGGGGTGCCGCTCACTAAGGAGGCAGTGGCTGTGAGGATGGGGGCCTGGCCTCCCCCTGTCCCCCACAGCTGCTGTGACCCTGATGGCCGACCAATGGGACTCTCATAAACAGGAGCCTGAGGGTGCCCTGTCCGCACAGAAAGGCTGCCCGACACAGAACCAGAATCCACCTCCGGCAGTCCCCAGAGAAAAGGCTGCATGGCGGTGGACGCGCAGTGGCCCTGGAGGCAGGAAACCACTTTCCACAGGCCGACCAAGCCTCAGCCAGAGCCTTGTCTGCACTCGGCCACTGTCCTGAGCCGACCCCTCGGAGTGAGCTTATGTGCGCTCCTGAGTGGCCTCTGCTGGCAGTGGGGGAATGCCCTGAAACAGACCAGCGGCTCTAAGGCTAGAGCCTGAAGGGACAAATGTCCTCCCTGGGGCGGGCCCTGCTGCGCGCACCCCGCTCCACGCCTCGACACGGTGGGCCCTGCAGTGACTGACTGCGCTACACCTACCCCACACATCCCCACCCCCTACGGCCAGGACTATCAGGAAAGCCCAGCTAAGGATGCCAGAAGCAAGCCCACGGCCTGCCAGCAGGGGGCCACCCTTCCGTCCCTGCAGGCGGCCCCGCTGCTGTGGGGACCATCAGACCCTTGAGAAACCTCCTTGGGGCACCGCCTCCACCTTCGCGGAGCAGAGGCACTGGAACACGTGATTGGGGCTGCTGAGAAACAGGCCCACTGGCTGGTTTAGATTGCAGATGCATCGACTGTGGTGACTGCCCAGGCAGGTCTCCCACCCGCCCTGTCCACAGAGACACCATCGTTTGCCTGCCTCTGGCTGGGCAGAGGCGCTGGTCTGCAGGGAGGCTGGGACACCAGCAGGGTCGTGGGGACCGGAGTCCTACCTGCACTCCTTGATCACCTGGTGGATGTCAAATTCGAAGACCGCCATCAAGATGTTGTCCAGGGGTTCAGGGCTGCTCTCCCCACCCAGGAACAGGTCCAGGCTGGACTATGGAAAGGTGACCACCTGCTCAGTCCCCAGGATGGAAGGGAAGAGGAGATTCCAGGGGACAGATGGGTGCTGAGTGGGACCCTAGAGAGGGATCACAGGCCAGTCCCTCCCTGCGGTGACCCGGCGCCATGTCTGTCTCAGCTCACCTGGGCATAGCTGTGCAGCTCAGTGGGCTTCACGGTGGGGTGGGAGTACAGCAGCTGTGTCACCATCAGGTGGTACCAGTTCCCCAGCAGCTCCTTCTGCTCCAGTATCACAGCCTCGTTCCCCAGCAGGATCTGAGGGAGGCTGCTGCTCAGTACCAGGGTGGGCTCAGTGCCAGCCTGTCCCAGGACCCCCACTTTCCCCTCATCCAAGGCTGCTTCCTTCAGCAAAGCAAGCTCTGACCTTCGCAGCAGGGCTAATGGGAGCCATGCCCAGGAGGATCGAGCCTGCGGGGCAACCTGAGTATTCAGCCCCAGCCTGGCCATGCCAACAGACCTGACAGAGCACACTCCTCAGACACACAGTCGGAGCTGACAGTGCACACTCACACAGTCAGACCTGACAGAGCACACTCCTCAGACGCACAGTCAGACGTGACAGAGCACACTCCTCAGACGCACAGTCAGACGTGACAGAGCACACTCCTCAGACGCACAGTCAGACCTGACAGAGCACACTCCTCAGACGCACAGTCAGACGTGACAGAGCACACTCCTCAGACGCACAGTCGGAGCTGACAGTGCACACTCACACAGTCAGACCTGACAGAGCACACTCCTCAGACGCACAGTCAGACGTGACAGAGCCCACGGCTGACGCAGTCTGACCTGACAGAGCAGGCTCAGGTGCGGGCTGGGGGCGAAGGTGCCGTCCTGCAGGTATCGCTCACACTCCTCGTGCCAGTGCTGCCACTTCAGCTCCAGCTCTGTCAGTGTCTGCGTGTTCCCAGGCTGCAGGGAAAGGCCACGGATGTCAGGGTCACACGGGAGCCCCAGGGCGCCCCACCCCTACCCACCCCCACTTACGCTGAGGATGGGCATCGTCCTCATCAGGTCCCCCAGTACGCGACACATGGCTGCTGAGGCGGGGTTGGCATCGGCCTCCTTGGAGAGCATCTGCCGGGCCTCGTCCAGCCGACCCTGAAGCACTAAGATGGTCACCTGGGGACACACACACATCACTTGGGAGTGTGAGCTTGTCCCGCAAGCCCATGGATCTCCTGTGCCCCAGACACAACTCCTGCCCAAGAGCCGCCGGTCACCTCGGGACCACCTCGTGCCGCTCACAGCCAGTCTACCCCAGTGGGGAGTGGCCCATCTAGTAGCCTCCTGAGCATTGGCCCCTGGTGTGGTGACGAAGCCCCACGCTCTCCTACGCCACAGCGAAGAGGGAAGCCCAGTGGACGCTCTTAGCCACAGGCCAGGGCACCATCAGTGCCCACAGCCAAGGGGAGGGGAAGGCGGCCAGCCACGGGCTCCTACCAGATTCCAGAACTTCTCATGTTTGCTTGGGTTTTCACTGCCTAGGACGTCTGCTGACAAACTGTCCGCCTCGCATGCGTGCAGCTGGACCCAGTCAAGGAGGTGCAGGAGGAGCGGGCCGGCTGGAAGGAGCGGCGAGTCACCCACCACCCCCTCTGCTGCCGGTCCCCCTCCCACAGCATGGGCAGAGCCGCCAGGTGGGCACACTCGGAGGGGTGTATCCCTGGCGAGGAGCCCACACAGAGCCCTCGCTGACAGACCCAGGCCGGACCTGGAGTCTGTGCTGTCGCCCTGCTTTAGCAGGAGGGAAGCAAATGTCCTGGCTGCAGAGAAGGGCGCCCACATCGGGCACGGCCTCCACCACCCAGAGACGCCGACACGCCCACGGCCCCAAGAGAGCACCCTGGAGGCAGCACGGCCTGACCACACAGCTCAAGCCGAGAAGACAATCCAATCGGACGGTGTGTGCAGGGGGCCAACCCCGTCACTAGCAACAGGGCTCTCCAAGCCACCCTGCCCTCCATCCCCAGAGCCTTCTGAGCCCTGACCCTCAGCGATCGAGCCTGCCCACCCCTTCACAAGGTTTGGTGGTGTTTATTTGGAGAGTCTAACAGTTTCAGCCTCCAGAAGGGCCCTCTGTCTAAGGTCCTATTTGCAGACTGGACCAAACAAGGCCTTCTGGGTGTTCCGTGCTGTCTCTGAGGGTTATGTGCACCAGTTGCCCAGAAAGTCACGCCGTACTCACCCGGGGCGACTTCAATGAAGAGAATCTCACAGAGGTTCCAGATGAGCTCCACGGCAGACAAGATGGAGACCTGTGGAAGGGCGGGAGACCAGCTTCCCGCCTTAGAGCAGCCCCGGGCTCTGCCCTGGGAGCAAGACGCCAGGGCAGGCTCTGCGCCTGTGCTGCTGCTCTCCCTGCCACGCCCCCCCCCCCCCCCATGCAGCCTGCGGGCCCAGCTTCTGGGGGCAATGGTGGCGGCGTCAGCTTGCAGTGCACTCGGGAACTGTGAGTAGCTCATGATCTAGAAGGAGGCTCTGTCTGAGTAAAACGAGGAGAGGGTGTCTAGAGGAAACATCCAGCACGTCAGGATCAGGCCTGAAGCCTGCCCTTCTGTGCAGACAATTCCTCTGCGGGGGTGGGGGGGGCGGAGTCCTTTGCTGACTTCAGGGGCAAAGGGCTTGTCCCCGTTCGTTGCCAAGTTTGGTAAACAGTAACGCCCTCCACCCCTGCCAAAAAAAGAGGGAATCCCTGAAGTCGTCTGCCGGCTCCAGTAAAGGGTAAGGGCGCAGAGCAGCCAGCTGGGACTGCCTACACTCTGGAAGGCGACGTGGTGGATCCTGCAGCTTCCCTCTCCCCCCGGGGGACACGGCCCCACCACGCACAGCACCGCCAAGCACATCTCTGTCCTGCCACATGCCAAGCCGTCAACTGAGGGGGCATCAGGAAGCTGGAGGTGACCCCACCACCCGCCCCCCTCCCCCAACTGGCCCGGGGCAGAGGAAGCCTGTGGCGTAAGCAGCGGCCCACTCACCTGGCTGCTGAACTGGCAGCTACCGGCTGGATCTTTCGCAGCAGCTAGGGAAGCAGAATGTCTCCGTGAGTCCCGGCCCCACTAGTCTTGCTCCGACAACACGCTCGCACCAGGCTCGCGCCTGGCCCCTGCAGTGACCACCCGCTGTCACCATCTCACGTCCTTTGCTGCAGACCACAGGTTCCCGATCTGACTGGCCAATGTCCCATGCCACAAGAAAGACTAAGAGCAGCCAACAACCTAGAGGCTGCCCGTAATCCAGGGCAAAGTGGAGGGAACTGCTTTTGCCCCCAGGGGCAGCACCACAGCTTTGGACAGCATGGTTCCGAAGACGAAAAGTTCCCAAGCTGAAGTCCTCAAGTGACAAGCAGCCCCTTTAACTGCCTCGTGGCACACACCAGCAATGTCGCCCAAGACCGCGCCGGACGGCCGGAATGACGCCGTGCTCCGGCTCGCCGAGGATCCGCCCTGCCTGACGCCATAAGCAATGCTCACGGAAGCAGCAGTCCCGAGGCCGAGTGGCACCTCGCGTTAGCAAACCTGCTCCACAAGGCCGCGGTCGGCGTTGAAGAGCAGGGATGCCACTTGGAGGGTGACAGCAGAAACCAGTCCCTGGAAAGGACATCAAGCGTGGTCAAGTGGAAGGGCAGCAAGAGGAGAGGAAGACCCTTGATGAGGCGGTGGACGATGTCCACAGTGGCTGCAACCAGGGCCTCCAACGGAAAAACTGTGAGGGTGGCGCAGGACCGGCCAGTGTGCATAAGGCCACTGTGCATAAGGCCACTGTGAGTCGGCACCAACCGGCTGGCACCTAGCACCAACCAGGCTATGCCGACTGAGACGCCCACGTCAGCGATCCCGTCCGTGGCCCTTTGGGCTCCTATCCTTCCGCCAACCAAGTCAATGTGTACCAACTCGAAACACCGACTCAGGAGGCTGACCACAAGGTGAAGACTTGTGTGAGCAAGGATGAAACCATACACCACTGCTCGCCAGAGGTGGCGGCGGGAACCCTGCTGGGCGGCCAGGACGCTGAAAATCCCAGAGCACAGCTTCCCTCTGACCAACACGGGGCCATCAGGAACTGGGACCGACTCAATGGCAGCTGTCTTTTGGTATTGGGTCTTTTTGAAGGAGAAAGCTGAGAGCGTGGGTTCAGCGTGTCAATCGCATTCCTCTTATGATACACGCACAAGACACTCTCACTCCAGATACCGATGTAACGGCTCGACAAGGAAATGCCGTGACCGTCCTTCATCAGTCCCCCACCACCGCCCTTACTTGCAGCCTGGTGCATCTCCTCCATGCACGCTCTGACGACCGATCGGTAGTTCTTGCTCACTCGAACCAATCTGCAGAAAAGGAAACCGTGTCTGACATGAGCCTGGCGCTCCCTGTGGTGCCAGACCGTTAACCAGGCACAAAGACAGGTAGGCGCCCGCCCCAGACTGGGGGGCCAGGGCTGGGATAACACTCTCAGGGGGGTAAATAAAAGTGGGTTCAGTGTTGGGCTGCTCACCACAAAATGAGTGGTTTGAACCCTCCAACAGCCCCACAGGAGAAGGATGAGGCTGTCAGCTTCTGAACAGCCTCAGAAACCTTCAGGAGCAGTTCCACTCTGCCAGGGGGTCCCTGCGAGTCAGAATCAACTTGACAGCAGCGGGCTCAACCAACCCAAATAGAGAACGGCTGAGTCAAGAAATGGAGAGCAGACAGCTCTTCCCTGGAGCAGAACTCCAGTTCACAAAGGCAAGAGACAACCCGCCCCAGGCACACACCATCAGGTGGGGTCCCGGGGCAGACGCTCAAGTTCATGGGTGAAAATCTGAAGAGAAATGGGATTTGCAAACATTGATAAGTCTCTACCTTTCCCAAGAGATAGAGGTACAAAGGGAGAGGCGGTGACAGGCCCGTGGAGAAGCCCAGCAGACACCACCGGCCCTCGCGGTCCAGGAAAACCATTGGCAAAACACTGCCACCCCCAACGCTGGGCTCTGCTGCCCTGAGGAGGGCACCTCGAGGTCGCTGGTGCCCTGCCAAAGGCAGGCCTGAACTCTTCCAAGACAAGAGAACTGTCCAGGTTTGGGGTTTTTATGGTTAATTTCCAAATCTTCCAACCCTGGGGCCTCAGGTGGCCTAACGTTGCCCCATGGGAGGCAAGTGAAGTGGGACCACACACAAAGGTAGTTGCCAAACCAGCAAGTCAGTCCCCAGCTCTCCCAGCCTCCAGAGACACTGCGACTCCAAGGCACTTGTGCTGCCCCCACTGGCACCCCAGAGCAGAACCGGGGCCCCCCACTTCTCCGGGCAGCCTGTCCGTCATGCCAACAGGCGCAGAGGCCTTTCCGCACCATCGTTGAGAGCTCCGGCACCCTCAGCAGGGCCTTACTGCGCTTTGCGGGGTTTGCCACTCAGTTCTTCTTCCAGCCTCTGCAGGCCCACGAAGATGCCGTGGGACTCATTGAAGAGCTTCCTCAAGACCGGAGAGTGCACGTCCATGTCCTTCCGGAGGATGTAGATATAGGGGCAGCTGGGCTCTGCCTCTGGTTCCGCTGTCAGGAAAGAGGGGTGAACATTTTCATAGCCATCACCACCGCTCCCTGAAGCAACCCACGCCACAAACGTGAAACGCGGACCTGATTCACTAACACGCTGGCCAAAACGGGAACCATGTGGTCAACAAGACTGGCAGTTGATTGCATGAATAAGAACTGAAAATGGGTGGAATTACCATTCGCCAATTACCAACATATGGATTTTCAACACAACTATCGATCTCCTCCACTCGGCTCACTAGCAAACTTTACGACAGCTTTCTGCCTCCACCCCGTGAAATAAAACTGGAAGGGACCAGCTCATGTAAACCTCGGGAAGCCAAACCTCCAGCCACGGTTGAACAGAACCTCCAAGCCAGGTCAGAATTCCTTCTCAGTTACTTGGCAAAGGCTCTATCACGAGAAATTAGAAGCCTCCAACTGGTGGAAATATCCCACTTAACAAGCTGCTGGAGAAAATGGAATGGTTGATCTTGAACATGACTTTAAAAAACAGAACAAGACTGGGGTTCCAGCACTCCAGGCCGGCTGATAAGCCCCTCCCATGAACTATGAGAAGGTGTCACTCAGACATGTGGACAGAAGTGTCTGTGTCTGTCCTGAAAAACGGACTCTTTAGCAGATGCCCCAGCTCTGCCAAGTGTGTGACCTCCATCCCCGCCTGTCCCTGGAGGACTTCGCACCCGAAGGGGCAATTCCTCTAGAATGCAGAGTCTCCCGCCCTTTAAGATGACATAAGTATGATTTGCTAAGACGGTATGACTTTTGCTGACTCCATCTGCTCCTTAGAAAGGGGAAGAAAATCTTCCGCGGGTTTTTAGAGAAAGCTCCTGTCAAGAGATTTGCAAGAAATCCACTTTACCATCTCCTGACCCCCTCCCTCTTCTAATGAAGAGACAAGGGCCTCACAGCATGTTCGTGTGCGTGTATATCTGTGTTGGGTGGGGGAGCCAGGGCACCCTCCAGCCCATCTGCCCAGGGGGCTCAGCTCGGGCTCCAAAATGATGCCGCCTTGTGGGGAATTCCTGTTTAGGCGTCAAAGTACCAGGCACGGACTCTGGACCCTTCACATAGAGAGCGGGCTGCTGCCGTGAGCGATGGAGGCAATGGAGACAAGAAGGGGCGGGAGGGAACATGATACAAATAGCGTTTTCAAATATGGAGAAAGCCCACTTTTACTTCCGGGAAGTCGACCAGTCATCCACCCCGCCCCCCCCACCCCTCAAGCTTTTCTCTATCAGGGCCTCATGAATTGACAAAAGTGGAAAACGGTGACTGTTTCCCAAAAGGGACTTCCTGTGTTTAGAGCCTGCTCCAGTGGGTCTCGGAGACTAAGGGAAAAGGAACGAAAGCCACCCACTGGGCCCCAGGGAGAGTTTGCAAACAAAAAGGACAAGCTCACCTGTTTTGTTGAAGGAGGTTTCACACGTCAGCATCTCCCCAGGGCCCCAGTCAAAACACAGTTGCTTCTTCTTGGAGTTCACCTCTGGAAGCAACTAGCAAGACAGAGGCGGAGAAGCTGTTACTCCTCCTGACCAGCCCCAAGGCTCTCACAGCAGCCCTGAAGGAACTGCCCACAGGTGCGCAAAGTTGTCTACCTGGACAGAACCCAGCGGCCCCAGCTTTCTGCTGCAGAGTGCTTCAAGCCACCAACCTTGTGGTGAGCAGCCAACCCTTTTAGCCACTGCAGCAACAAGGCTCCTACTCTTACCAAGAGCCTTGCTTAATCAGGTGATTTGCAAGTATCATCTCCGAAGGCCAGGGCCAGGAAGGCGGTTCATCAGGAACCTCTCTGTGCAGCCTTGTTGCGCCCGATCAGCCCAGTCTGATGGACCTCGGCCCCAAGGAAACCCTCTGCCACTGCGTGGGAATCTGCTAGCCCTCTGCGGGGGGTAGAACGGGCCCACAGGCACCCTGGGCTGGCTAGAGCTTTACAGGAATGGAACGCTCCATCCTCGACCTGCACAGGCGCTGCTGGGTTTGAACCGTTGGCTTATGGACAGCAGCCCAGTGCTGAATCCAATGTGCCACTAGGGCTCCTTGAACAGTTCCCTGAGCAGTGCTGAGGAGAAAGACAGCTGTACCTGGGACTACTGAGAGGTAGTGATGGGTCCTTCAGAAAAGGGAAGATAAGAAACAAAGAGCCATAACCTTTGTTTGTTGTGCCCTGAACAAACAAAAAACACACCCAGAGACATCTGCAAACACTGACATAGAACTTGATGGACACCATGCAAAAAAAAGCTTCAAAGAAAATAACAACTCACTTTGGACCCCATGTCCCATTTCTAGCTTCCGGGCTTTGAAGTGATCCCCCTTTCCCACATTTTGCCTTTGTCGATGACTGCTTTGCTATTCAGTAGTTTGAGCTGAATACTGTTAGCATGTTAACTTGACAAGCACAGAGAAGTAGATTAACCGATTCATAGGCCTAGAGGTGCAGGGCGTCAGGGTTGGGCTGCTCTGCACAACAGCAGAGGTGGTTTGGAAAAGAAGTGGCAACTTGTTTCCATAAAGAAAAAGGTCTCTATGTCAAAATAATAATTTATGAATGATGAAGGGTTCATAAGGGAGGGGAGGGAGGGAGAAAATGAGCAGCCGATATTAAGGGCTCAAGCAGAAGGCAAATGTTTTGAGAATGATGATGGCAACAGATGTACACGTGTTTGACACAATGGATATATGTATGGATTGTGATAAGAACTGTAGGAGCCCACAATAAAATGATTAAAAAAGAAAAAAAGGCGTCAGAAACGCTACTGGGCAGTTCTACTCTATCCTACAGGGTGGCTGTCAGCCAGAATCTACTTGGTGGCGGTGGGCTTGGTTTCCAGGTTTAGTGGTTACGAAGGGAAGTCGCTGGGTGACGGATGACACAAATGACTCATGGCCACCCAGCAGCTCCGTGGAAGAAAGGCCTGGCGATTTAGAAGATTATGAGCACGAAAACTCTATCTACTCAGTTATACTATGTAACGCCTGGGGTCCTCTAGAGTGAGAATGGAAGACTGCAGCAGCAGCAACGGGTTTGATGTTGTGATTTTGTTGTTTCCAGAGGTTTCCAAGAGCTAAAAGGTGCAGAACTCTAAGCCTCGAGAAGAGGCCTTCCCGAGAAAAGGTGATGGGACTTGGTTTATAAAACACGAGGGAATAAACAGAGAGAGAAAGAAAGGGGTTAGAAAGGGCAATGGAAACACAATAGCCAAAGACGGTCTAGTATCTAACCCAAGGATCGCTTCTAATCATCACGGACCATTCACGCTTGATACAACCCCTTGAGGGCGCAGCCTGAACGGAAAGCAAGCACAGAAGTACAACTAGAAGTGTCCACGGGGAATAAATACGTTTAAAAGACCTCAAGCCCGCCTGCATGACCAGCAGAGGCCAACCTCAGGGTGCTTCGGTTGGAAGAAAACAGGCCAGCCCTGCTCGGTCCGAGCCCGCTCCGGCGCCCAAGAGGAAACGGGTAGCCAAGTAAACTGGCAGAGGAGACAAGGGTGGGAGCGGGGCCGAATGGGATCTCGGGGTAGAAGCCCAGCGGCCCCTGGAGCCGGACTCGGGCACCCAGTTCACATCGCGACCTCTCCTCGGCCGTGGCTGGTGAGCACCAAGGAAGGGGGTCTGGCGCCTCGCGAGCCGCAAAGAGGGGGGCAAGCCTGCAGCGACGGCGCAGACACAGCCCTCAGCCGTGAGGCCGAGGCAAGCGTGCTCGGGGCGTCCTTACAGTGACCGCCGGCTCCCCACCGAGCTCCTCCATTGCACCGCGCCTCCGACTCCGGGAGCTCGAACAGCCGCCGAAGCTTCCCGGGCCTCCCGCCGCGCTCCGGCTGGAGACAGGACCCTGCCTGGGCGTCTCCGGCGGCGCCTGTCAGGCTCGACGCCATAACGCTGCACGGGCCTCTGCTTCCAGCCCCGGGACCCCTCTCCGAGTGTCACTATGTCCTGAGCCCCACGGCGTTTAAAGGAAAAGGCGCCAGGTGCAGCCCCTCCTCACAGAAACTCTCCCGCCGGGTCAGGCGCCGCCGCGGGCAGCCCCGCGCCGGAGAGGAGAAGGCCCCCGGCGCGGCCGCCGGCGAGGGAAGTAGCCCGGCGCGTGCGCTCGGCCTGGGCCGGAGCCCGTTCCCTCACGGAGCCCCCCGAGCTTGCCCGAGGCGGCTCTCCTCGCCCCCCGGTGTCCGCAGCATCATGCCCTCCTCCGGCCACGTCCAGCGTACGCGAACCCCTCCCCCTCATGCCGCCGGCCCGGAGCGTGGAGTTGGGGGGCGGGCAAAGCGGTGCCCTGAAACCACCGTGCAGTTGACCCAACCGGCGGGGCATCCGTGCGCCACTCCCTGCAAGGTGTGGCCTTGTTAATCGCCCTATAACGCACCAAGTAAGAGCAGAATGCCCATTTTTAACTTCGTGTGTAAGCAGCTTTTTGAACGAACTGACATAGGTTGTTTTTTTAATTACTTTGATCACACTCCGTACTTCCATCCATTGTGTCAGGCCCGTTTGTACATATGTTGCCATCGTCGTGTTCAAAAGCATTTTCCTTCTACTTGAGCCCCTGATATCAGCTCCTCATTTTCCTTCGCTCCTCTACCCTCCCTCCCTCCCTCATGAGCCCTGGATAAGTTATAAATCATTATTTTCATGTCTTACCTCATCTTTTTTTTTCTTTTAAGCGTCTGAAAATATTAGTTTTTATTCTGTTAGGAAATTGATCTGGAAAGAAAAAATTGTGAATGACATAAGTGCTTTTTCTGAAATCTTGAACCATTTCTATAAATGAGTACAAATAAGGTTTCCCATGATGGTTAGGAAAAGTGTTGATTTTATCGGATTGCCTATCACAAGTCAACCCGTTGCACAAAATTCTACAATTCTCCCTTCTACTCTTGCTGCATTTTCAAGTTGTGTCACTTTTGAACTGATCTGAGTTTCTGATACCAATGGTGTAGCTTATAAAAATCAGAGAAATTAGAAATTCATGTCCCTTGTCTCGTGGCCTTATATCTTCCAAAAGCAAAGTGAGCATTCACTCAGTAGCAAATAAATGAGGTTTTTGGAACTAGTTCTTATATCTGCTTTGGACTCTTCAAAATTCTTGGATCAACCAAACTTAAGACCAAGTGTAAGCTTGATGGTGAGCAGTCCTGCCTGATGTCCCTCAGAGAAAAGTCTGGTGAGGGATGACAATGAAAGTGGAGGAAAAGTCACCTCACAAAAGGACATGGGGTGGGGGTGGAGATCATCTGAATGAAGGAGACAAAGGGGCGTGGAAAGCTCTAGAACAGGGGTTCTCCACCTCATGCCGGCGACCCTTTCATACAGTTCCTCATATTGTGGTGACCCACCCCAACCATACAATTATTCTCATTGCTACTTCATCACTGTCGTTTTGCTACTGTTAAGAATCAGGCGACCCCTGTGAAAGGGTCGTTCGACACCCAGAGGGGTCGAGAACCTGTGGGTCTAGTGCCATGTTTTTTTCCTTCAAAACCATTTTTGGGAGTTAATACAGATATATCCTTCCACAATTCCATCACATCAAGCAGTATTGTACGATTGCTACCACAATTAGCTTCAAAACTTTCTTTTCTTGAACGTCTTGACATCAGCTGCCTTTTATACCCCCACCCCACCCCCCACTGTACCTCCCTGAAACTCTTACTCTATTTGCTGTTCCTAAAGGTTCATCAATCCTGGATACCCTGGAGTTTCTCCCCCCGCCCTCCCTGTGGAGTTTCTTAAGTGATATTTAAAGGCTGGCAAAATGTCATTTGAATGTGTTAGAAATAATGAAACTGTGTGACTCACACCTTGATATTGGGAGTCCTGGTGACATAGTGGTTAGAGTTGACCTCCTAACCGAATAGTCAGTAGTTCAAAACCGTCAGATACTCTGAGTGTGAGAGAAAGATGAGGCTTTCTATTCCCGTAAAGAATTACAGCCTCTTCCCGATTAGAGCAGCCAGTCCACAGAGAGAACCAAATGGCCGGTCCCACTATGAGACATGATGTCCCTCACTGACCCATAGCCCTACAGGGGACAACACCGGACACACAGTATGGGAATTGCGCCTGATCTGATCCCGACACACCAAGGCAAAACACTAAGGGGGTGCAACAGAACAGCAAGGGAATGGAGCGGCGAGGTCCCCAGGGAATGCTGAAGGTGGACTTAGGGGCCAGGGCGTGGTACCCCAACAGACTGGACTGGAAAACATTCCTAAAGGCCAACAAACAGTCCTTGAACTAAAAAAAAAAAAAAAAACAGAATCACAGTCTCAGAAACCCACAGGTGCAGTTCTACCCTGTCTTATAGGTTCTCTGTGAGTTGGTATTAACTTGATGGCAGTGAGTTACACCTTGTTAATATAAGGAACAAATATTGAAAATATGCTTTAGACTAAATGCTGGCCTATACCAGCTACCTTATGAAACCATTTGAATACACGCAGCCAATAGAGCTGCTTATTGCTGTAAGTTGCTCTGGAGTCAGCTCTGACTCGCACTATCTTTGTGACCTATGTTGGAGTCCACTGTGTGTCTACTGTGTCACTGCATCTCATCGATTGTTTCCTTAGTTTTTGCTCACTCTCTACCAAACATGATGTCCTTTCCCAGCAATTGGTCTTTCCTCCATTGTCATGGTTAGCAGCATCCCTAGCCTCTACCCACTAGAAGAAGCCAGTAGCACTCCTCACTGATTGTGACCACTAAAATTGGCTCCAGATGTCCTCTGGGGGGCAGGAGAGTGCCTAGTCAGAACCACTGGCAAGGCTCAACCAGAGAAGAACAACTCATCGCAATTGAAATATTAACCTATTGAAAAAACCACAGAGGCTGACAAAACACAGAAAAACCTTTCAAGGGGCTTTAAGATGGTCCCCGTTTTTCCCCCATAAATGCTCTCAGGAGCCCTAGTATTGCTGCCAATTAAATACTGGATCACAGTCACGAGGTTGGCAGTTCAAACCCACCAGCTGCTCCTCTGGAGACAGCTGAGGCTGTCTGCTCTCATAAAAACGCACAGCCTCAGAATGCCATATTACGATGAATCAGAACTGACTCGATGGCAGTCGGTCCCAGGAGCACGGGAAAGTGAAAATGACCTCAGTGTCCCACGTGCGTGACTTCATGTTATATTGTCATTAAAGCCCACTCCACCACCACGCAGTTGATGTGGATTCACGGTGACCCCATCTAGAGTTTCTGAGGCTGTAAGTCTTCAGGGAAGCAGATCGCCTCATCTTTTGGATTACCAACCTAGCAGCTAGCAACCCAATGCTTAGCTGTAAGCACCACCAGGTAATTTTATGTGAATATTTGTATTTGTGATGGTTAATGTTACGCGTCAACTCTTGGCTAGGTCGTGGTCCCCGATATTGTGTGGTTGGCCTCCATTTAGTGATCTGCTGTGAGGACCATCCATTACGTGATATGTAATGTAATTATCCCTTTTTTACGTATTGTGAATCTGAACTGGTGTGTTAATGAGTCAGGTTTAGTACCGTGTATCTTGAGTCACAAATAGATACTGAAGAAGCCATGACTCAAATTACATTCTTACTCATCACACAGTTAATCTGATATGTATTAGAAATCAGGGGAAAGAACTGTATCCAATATGGGGGGGCCTCCAGAGAGTTTGTGGGATACAGAAAGGTCTTTCCCCAGGTTGTCCCCCCAAATATATGCCAAACCTAGAGCGCTGCTTGCCAACACATGGTAGATGACTGCACACTTGGAAGTCAACACTTTAGAGGCCATCTCCCTGAGGGAATCAGCCACCTAGAGCAGTCAGACTCTAGTCTGTCCCACCCTGCGTAGGTCCCAGTCCCTGCTGATAGGATAGTAGGGCACTCCCCCAAAGGAGAGCCCAGGGACAAGGTCAAGCCAACTCTAGGAGGACCAAGGTTAGGCTGCAGTCCTGACTCTAGGATCCGCCCATCTTGTCCCATGTGCACCCCTAGTGCCTCCTCTTCCTATGGCGTGCACACCCCTAGCTCGTCCCCCTCCTGTGATGTGTGTGCCTGTTGTACAGCCCCTTCCTGTTACATATGTGGTCACCTGTAATTGGGGGCTTGCACATCCCCGAAAATGTATATAAGCCGTGATTGGAAATATATCCTCTCTCTCTGGTGACCTGACTACTGGGAGTGTGGCCGTCCTCGAGGTGAGCAATTGCAAACTTTATCTTGTCTGATGTGTCTACAGTTTTACCCCTCACTTACACAACGGCCCTTGGACCCGTTTGATTGTGGAGGTTGGTGCTCCACATTCCCACAAACGTTTTGAAGACTCTTGGTACATTTAGATAGGTTCTGGCAGAGCCATTGGTTCCTCGGGCTGCCTCCTGCATGTGGTTCTTAATCACCTGAGTGGAGCTTGGGACGTGGCTGGTCCTGCTCTCACTGGACAAAGTGAAGAGAGAAATCATCCCACTCTAGGTGGCCTGTGGGCCCAGGGGCTTCCAGGGGTACAGCACGCCCCCTCCCCCTCTGCCAGTCAACCACCTGGTTCCCACACATGGCACCTGCGCCCTCTGCTGGCAGAAGCCTTCTAGTGGATGGAGAGCGCTCCCTGGAGACAATGGCAAGATGAAACAAGCAAGTAATGGCCACAGATTTCAAACATGGGAAGCCAGCTCCCCTGCTGTGATGGCATGCAAGCAGCCTCTGGGACAAGGGACTGAGGCAGACAGTCAGCACTGACAAGTGTCCTTGAAAGCAGATCCTTCGACCCCAGCCAAACCTTCAGATGACTGCAACCCTAATCAACATATTTTTCCAACAGTTTTTTGGCATGTAATGTGCATATCACACAATTCAATAGTTCAATCACTTCAAGGAGCGTTTTTACACAGGATAGGCCCCAGTCTCAAGTACGTGGACACCCCCTCTCCCTCCAGAAGAATGCACTTCAGAGGACAACAGTGAAGCTACAGCTCAGGGAGAGGGACACGTCTGATAAGAGCACACGGGAGCAAAGAGGGAAGGAGAGAGAGTGGAGCACATCCTGGCCCACCGATCCCTGAGGACCATATTCCTGCTCAGAGCAGCCAATGCACAGAGAGGACCATAGGGCCGGCCCCACCACAAGACACAATGTCCCTTGCTGACCCATAGCGCTTCCAGGGACAACTCTGGAGGTACAGTGTGGAAATTGTGCCCAACTGACACCACTACACGGGGATGAAATGCTAAGGGGGTACAACAGAGTAGCAAGGGGAGCAAGGCAATGAAGTCCACAGGGAATACCAAATATAGACTTTGGGGCCAGGGCGTGGCACCCCATCAGACTCAACCCTAAAACACTCCTAAAGGTCAACACACCTTTATAGGCTTTTATTTTATTTTTATTTGTGTCTTAGTTTTGTTGTTGTTTTGGGGGTTTTGTTGTTTTGCTTTGCCTTGTTTTTATGCTTATTATTGTCTCTGCATGTCTATCTAGATAAGCTAGGCGGGATAAGCAATCCACAGGAGGAAACAATGGGACCGAAGGTTTGGAGGGGACGTGGGAGGCAGGAAAAGGAAGTGGGTGTTAACCCAGGGACAAGGGAACAACAACTGATCTGAACTCGGTGGGGCAGAGGGCACTGGAGTCCTGGCAATGTAACGGAGAAGAATTACTGAAGCCGAATGGAGGTCGGACATTGCTGGTAGGACAAGAGGAAAGTAAAAGGAAATAGAGCCAGTCAGTGCGATGTAGCAACGGTGAAAAAATGCAAAATACAACTTTCCTCTAGCTCCTAAATGCCTCCTCCCCCGCCCCCACTATCATGATCCCAATTTTACTTTACAAGTCTGCCTAGACCAGAGGATGTACACAAGTACAGATAGGAACGGGAAACACAGGGACTCCAGGGCGATGATCCCTTCAGGACCAGTGGTTAGAGTGGCGATACCGGAAGAGGAGAGGGAGGGTGGGTTGGAAAGGGGGAACGACTACAAGGATCTACACGTGACCTCCCTGGGGAACAGGCAACAGAAAAGTGGGTGAAGGGAGACGTCGAACAGGGCAAGATATGACAAAATATTAATTTATAAACTATCAAGTGTTCATGAGGGAGGGGGGACTGGGGAAAGGGGGAAAAATGAGCTGATGCCAGGGGCTTGAGAGCAAATGTTTTGAGACTGATGAGGGCAATGAATGTACAAATGTGCTTTATACAATTGATGTATATATATGGATTGTGATAAGAGTTGAATGAGCCTCTAATAAAACAATTTAACAAAAAAAAGGAAATAGAGAAAGGAACTAGGAGGCAAAGGGCATTTATAGAGGTCTAAATACAGGCATGTACATATGTAAATGATGATAGGGGAGTATATCTATGTACATATATTTATATGTTAAGTATCAAAAGTAGCAGATGGACATTGAGCCTCTACTCAAGTACTGCCTTAACACAAGAACACTTTGTTCTAATAACCTGGCATTCTGTCATGCTCACCTTCCCAACACGAAGATAAATAAGCAACCATCTAGCTGAGAAGCAACAAAGCTCATATGAAGAAGCACACCAGCCTGTGTGATCATGGGGTGTCGATGGGATCAGGTATCAGGCATCAAAGACCCAGAACAAAAAAATCATATCCATGTGAATGAGGGGGAGTGGAGAATGGAGACCCAAAGCCCATCCGTAGACAATTGGACATCCCCTTACAGAAGGGTCACAAGGAAGAGATGAGCCAGTCAGGGTGCAGTATAGCACCAATGAAACACAACTTTCCTCTAGTTCTTTCATGTGGCCTTCCCGCCACCCCTCCCCCCATCATGATCCCAATTCTACCTGACCAATCCGGCTAGACCACAGCATGTACATAGGTACAGATAAGAGCTGGAAACACAGGGAATCCAAGTCATAAACCCCTCAGAGTAGTGATACCAGGAGGGGAAGTGGAGGGTGGGGTGGAAAGGGGGACCTGATCACAAGGATCTATCTATATATAACCCCCTCCCTGGGGGATGAACAACAGAAAAGTGGGTGAAGGGAGACACTGGTCAGTGTAGGACATGAAAAAATAATAACAATTTATAAATTATTAAGAGGGAGAAAGGGAGGGGGAAAATGAACTGATATCAAGGGCTCAAGTAGAAGGAGAATGTTTTGAAAATGATGATGACAACAAATATACAAATGTGCTTGACAAAACAGATGGATGTATGGATTGTGATAAGAGTTGTATGAGCCCTCAGTAAAATGATTTTTTTTAAAGAATTGAGCAAGAAAACAAAATTAAATAAAATAAGAGTTGTACAATCATCACCACAATCCTGTACTCATCGTTATTAGTTCCCCACCCCCTGCCATGACCTCAAGGAACCATTAATTAAGCTGCTCTCTCTATAGATTGACCCATCCCGGTGTCCTGGTGGTACAGTGGTCACGCATTGAAATACGATCCTCATGGTCGGCAGTTCAAAACCACCAGCAGCTCCACAGAGAAACACTGGGCTTTCTTTTCTTGTAAAGAGAGTCCCGGAAACCCACAGGGCTGCTCTGGCCCCATAGCAGTGAGTTTGGTTTTTTGTTTGGGATTTCATATACAGGAAAACATTTTTTAAAAATACCCAAGTAAAATAAAATAATAACCAAGTAAAACAAATAAAAACCTTAATCGCAAAAAAAGCAGAAAAAATATTAAAAACTAGAACAAATGTAAATGGAGCTTCAGGGAGATCAAATGATAGGGCATGTTAATTGCCCTCTCATGAGAAACTCTGAGCCAGAACCACAGCTAAGATGTCGCTCAATTCTTGACCCCCAAGACATTTTATTTACTTATTTTAAACTGTGTCAAAGCACTGAATTAAAAACATAACAGTTGTATTATTAACCTGAAGGTTACCATTTGTGCAGGGGTGGGGTTGGGGGAGGTGGCTTATAGCCTTATTTCTTGCCGTAGCAACGCTAATCTTGTCAAAGTCTTCGTGGAAGAGTGGCTGAGTTACACCAATCGAATGCCTCCCATTGATTGGTATCTGAAGCTAGAGTGAGGGCGTTTCTTGAGAGAGATGGGATCCTGAAACGTGGGAAGGGGACAGTAAGGAATAGGAGTCTGTAATATTTTGCCCAAGCAGGGAACAAACTCCTAAAGTCTCTTCGCAGCCTTCCCTCCTGGAAGGGTCGAGGCCGGTGCAAGAGAGTCTGGAACACAACGCACACTCAAAACTCGGATGGTACACACCGTGTTTGAGAGGGCACAGCTGCTCGTTCCTGAACCCCACATCTGCCTGTAAATCCATAGCTTCAGTTACCGAGAACCCAAAAGGTAGCATATAAAGCGTACCCAGGAGGGGGTACGCCACACTCCCGAGCACGGTCTGACCGCTGGTGGTGTAGTGGGGACCCATCGGACTGGGAGCCACTCCGTTGGCAAGTCGTAAGCACCGGGTGCTCCACAGAAGAATGACTGGACTTTCTACACCCGTAAAATGATTACAGTCTTGGAAAGCCACATTGAGGACGTGATACCAAGGGCTCAAGTAGAAAGAAATTGTTTTGGAAATGTTGATGGCAACATATGTACCAGTGTGCTTAAACTACTATTGAATGATAGATTGTTATACGATTTGTAAGAGCCCTCCAATAAAATTATTCACACACACAGTACAAGTAAACCGAAACCCGGGGAACCTGTGGGAGTGGTCGAGTCAGAATGTTGGCTAGTGGAGCAAAGAACGTAAAACTGTGTCCGTCTGAGTGGACTGCTGTGTGTTAGCCGGACAGCAGGTCCTGGTAACAGGACGACTGCTGCCTCCTGTCATGAGGTTGGTTCCCGCTCTTAGTGAACCAACAGAGAACTGCCCCAAAGGATTGCCCACATTCAGCGTTTGCAGCAGCAGCAGCAGCAGTACACAGCCCCCAGGTGACTGCCATCTTCGAGCGGGGCAGCACTGCTTACTTCCTAAACCCCCAAAGCAACCCCGCTGCCATAAGGTGGTTCCAATGTGGAGCAGCTGGTGACCTTAGCGTCAGCAGCCCGTCCCACAGCCCACCGTCCTTCCAGAACCCACCACACTCACCGCCATTGAGCCAGTGGTGACGCACAGGCACGCCCTGTGGGCCGCAGGGACTGTCAGTGTTTACAGGAGTAGAAAGTCCAGTCTCTCTCCGCAGAGCTGCTGGTGATGTCGAGCTGCCGACCATTTGGATCCCATCCTACGCCTAAGCACTACGTCACCAGGGCTCCTGTTTATTTTTTCTTTTCTTTCTTTTTTTTGTGGAGTCAGCCAGTGAGTGAGACAGTGAGTGAGTGGAGTCAGTGAGTGAGTGAGTGAGACAGTCAGTCAGTCAGTGGTAGAGTAAGTCAGTATGTGCAGTGAGTGAGTGAGTGAGTAAGTCAGTCAGTCAGGCAGTCAGTGGTGGAGTAAGTCAGTGTGTGCAGTGAGACAGTGTGTGAGTGAGTGAGTCAGTGAGTCAGTCAGTCAGTCAGTCAGTCAGTCAGTGGTGGAGTAAGTCAGTATGTGCAGTGAGTCAGTGAGTCAGTGAGTGAGTGAGTGAGTCAGTGAGTGAGTGAGTGGAGTCAGTGAGTCAGTCAGTCAGTGGTGGAGTAAGTCAGTATGTGCAGTGAGTGAGTGAGTCAGTCAGTCGGTCAGTCAGTCAGTGGTGGAGTAAGTCAGTGTGTGCAGTGAGACAGTGTGTGAGTGAGTGAGTGAGTGAGTCAGTCAGTCAGTCAGTCAGTCAGTGGTGGAGTAAGTCAGTATGTGCAGTGAGTGAGTCAGTCAGTCGGTCAGTGAGTCAGTCAGTGGTGGAGTAAGTCAGTGTGTGCAGTGAGACAGTGTGTGAGTGAGTGAGTGAGTGAGTCAGTCAGTCAGTGGTGGAGTAAGTCAGTGTGTGCAGTGAGACAGTGAGTCAGTGAGTGAGTGAGTCAGTGAGTGAGTAAGTCAGTCAGTCAGTGAGTCAGTCAGTGGTGGAGTAAGTCAGTGTGTGCAGTGAGTCAGTGAGTCAGTCAGTGAGTGGAGTCAGTGAGTGGAGTCAGTGAGTCAGTGAGTCAGTCAGTGGTGGAGTAAGTCAGTGTGTGCAGTGAGTCAGTGAGTGAGTCAGTGAGTGGAGTCAGTGAGTCAGTGAGTCAGTCAGTGGTGGAGTAAGTCAGTGTGTGCAGTGAGACAGTAAGTGAATGAGTGAGACAGTGAGTGAGTGAGTGAGTCAGTCAGTCAGTCAGTCAGTCAGTCAGTCAGTCAGTGGTGGAGTAAGTCAGTATGTGCAGTGAGTCAGTGAGTCAGTGAGTGAGTGAGTGAGTCAGTGAGTGAGTGAGTGGAGTCAGTGAGTCAGTCAGTCAGTGGTGGAGTAAGTCAGTATGTGCAGTGAGTGAGTGAGTGAGTCAGTCGGTCAGTCAGTGGTGGAGTAAGTCAGTGTGTGCAGTGAGACTGTGTGAGTGAGTGAGTGAGTCAGTCAGTCAGTCAGTCAGTCAGTCAGTGGTGGAGTAAGTCAGTATGTGCAGTGAGTGAGTCAGTCAGTCGGTCAGTGAGTCAGTCAGTGGTGGAGTAAGTCAGTGTGTGCAGTGAGACAGTGTGTGAGTGAGTGAGTCAGTCAGTCAGTCAGTCAGTGGTGGAGTAAGTCAGTGTGTGCAGTGAGACAGTGAGTCAGTGAGTGAGTGAGTCAGTGAGTGAGTAAGTCAGTCAGTCAGTCAGTCAGTCAGTCAGTCAGTCAGTCAGTCAGTGGTGGAGTAAGTCAGTGTGTGCAGTGAGTCAGTGAGTCAGTCAGTGAGTGGAGTCAGTGAGTCAGTGAGTCAGTCAGTGGTGGAGTAAGTCAGTGTGTGCAGTGAGTCAGTGAGTGAGTCAGTGAGTGGAGTCAGTGAGTCAGTGAGTCAGTCAGTGGTGGAGTAAGTCAGTGTGTGCAGTGAGACAGTCAGTGAATGAGTGAGACAGTGAGTGAGTGAGTGAGTGAGTGAGTGAGTGAGTGAGTGAGTGAGTGAGTGAATGAGTGAGACAGTCAGTCAGTCAGTGGTGGAGTGAGTCAGTATGTGCAGTGAGTCAGTCGGTGAGTCAGTGAGTCAGTGAGTCAGTGAGGGAGACAGTGAGTGAGTAAGTGAGTGAGACAGTGAGTCAGTGAGTCAGTCAGTGGTGGAGTAAGTCAGTGTGTGCAGTGAGACAGTGAGTGAGTCAGTCAGTGAATGAGTGAGACAGTGAGTGAGTAAGTGAGTGAGACAGTGAGTCAGTCAGTGGTGGAGTGAGTCAGTGTGTGCAGTGAGTCAGTGAGTGAGTGAGTGAGTGAGTGAGTGAGTGAGACAGTGAGTGAGTAAGTGAGTGAGACAGTGAGTCAGTGAGTCAGTCAGTGGTGGAGTAAGTCAGTGTGTGCAGTGAGACAGTCAGTGAATGAGTGAGACAGTGAGTGAGTGAGTGAGTGAGACAGTCAGTCAGTCAGTGGTGGAGTGAGTCAGTGTGTGCAGTGAGACAGTCAGTGAGTCAGTCAGTGAATGAGTGAGACAGTGAGTGAGTAAGTGAGTGAGACAGTGAGTCAGTGAGTCAGTCAGTGGTGGAGTAAGTCAGTGTGTGCAGTGAGACAGTCAGTGAATGAGTGAGACAGTGAGTGAGTGAGTGAGACAGTCAGTCAGTCAGTGGTGGAGTGAGTCAGTGTGTGCAGTGAGTCAGTCAGTGAGTCAGTCAGTGAATGAGTGAGACAGTGAGTGAGTAAGTGAGTCAGTGAGTCAGTCAGTGGTGGAGTAAGTCAGTGTGTCCAGTGAGTCAGTGAGACAGTGAGTCCAGGGCTCCTATTAGGACACATTCTTCTGCCGGCTATCAAAAGAGACAGCGTCTGGGGTCTTAAAGGCTTGAAGGGAAACAAGCGGCCACCTAACTCAGAAGCAACAAAGCCCACATGGAAGAAGCGCACCAGCCTGTGTAACCACCAGGTGTCAAAGGGATCAGGTATCAGGCATCACAGAACAAAAAATCAAGTCATTGTGAAAAATCAAGTCATTGTGGAATGCAGACTGGGGACCCAAGATCCATCTATAGAAAACTGGACATCCCCCTACAGAAGAGTCATGGGAAGGAGATGAACCAGTCAGGGTGCAGTGTAGCAATGATGAAACATACAACTTTCCTCTAGTTCCTAAATGTTTCCTCCCCACCACCCCAACCACTATCATGATCCCAATTCTACCTTACAAGTCTGGCTAGACCAGAGGATGTACACTGGTACAGATAGAAACTGGAAACACAGGGAATCCAGGACAGATGATCCCTTCAGCACCAATAGTGAGAGTGGCAATACCTGGAGGGTAGGGTAGAAAGGGGTAACCAATTATAAGGATCTACGTATAACCTCCTCCCTGGGGGACAGACAACAGAAAAGTGGGTGAAGGGAGATGGCAGACAGTATAAGACATGACAAAATAATAGTATCAAGGGTTCATGAGGGAAGGGGAGCAGGGAAGGAGGGGCAAAATGAGCTGATACTGAGGGCTTAAGTAGAAAGCAAATGTTTTGAGAATGATGAGGGCAACAAATGTACAGATGTGCTTGATATACAAGGATGAATATATGGATTGTGATAAGAGTTGTATAAGCCCCCAATAAAATTATTTTTTTACTGTAAAAAAAAAGACATTCTTCATTCAATGTTTCAGCCCAAGAAGTTTGGAAAGAATCTAATCCTTTATTAGGTTGGTTCAATGAAACATGGATTAGGTGGTGACTCTGAATCATCAGACCCAACCCATGCCATTGTTTAGTTGCATCATATGCACATGAAAGCTGGACAGTGTCGGGGAGGAGACAAGCCAGTCAGAGTGTGATGTAGCAACGATGAAACATACAACTTTCCTCTAGTTCCTAAATGCTTCCTTCCCCCCACTATCATGATTCCAATTCTACCTTACAAATCTGGCTAGACCAGAGCATGTATGTACAGATAGGAACTGGAAACACAGGGAATCCATGACAGATGATCCCTTCAGGACCAGTGGTGAGAGTGGCAATACTGGGAGGGGTGTGGGGAGGAGAGGGTGGAAATGGGGAACCGATTACAAGGATCTACATATAACCTCCTCCCTGGGGGACGGACAACAGAAAAGTGAGTGAAGGGAGACATTGGACAAGACAAGATATGACAAAATAATAATTTGTACATTATCAAGGGTTCATGAGGAAGGGGGGGAAATGAGCTGATGCCAAGGGCTTGGGTGGAGAGCGGATGTTTTGAGAATGATGAGGGCAATGAATGTACAAAGGTGCTTTACACAATTGATGTATGGATGGATTATGATAAGAGTTGTATGAGCCCCTAATAAAACGATTACAAAAAGAGAAAGAAAGCTGGACAGTGAAAAGAAAGCACAAAGAAGGAGTGGTCATGTGAATGACAATGTTATCAAAGAATATTGAAATGACCTTGGACTGGAGGAAGAACAAGGACCTCTGAGTTGGAGGAAGTTCAGCAGCATGCGTCTTAGAAGTGAAGATGGTGAGACTTAGTTGCCCTAATCAGGAGGGACCTAATGCTTGGTAAAGAACAGGGGCAGCAAAAAAAACGAGGACGACCCTCAAGTTCAAAGGTAACAATTATGCGGATGGCCCAGGCCCAGGCAGAGCTTTGTTCTCTGGTACAGAGGATTGCTGTGGGTTGGAACTGCCTCAACAGCACCTAACATCAGCACTGAGTCAAGTTGAAGTGCCAGACTTTCCCTGATAGACTGCAGAAGAAGGTTAGAGACCTAGAAAAATGGACATTTTAAGGTGGATGTAGAGTTAGACCCACAGATCCGCCCATGGAGTGCCCAGAGGACACACACCTTTCACCACCCTGACGAGGAACACATTTGTAAAGGGGTCCCAGCACTTGAAGAGGCTTGTGGTTGCTCTTTTATGGAAGCCAAAATTGACAGTGGACACTTCCCTAGCTAAGTGAGAACTTCTAACTGCAGTGGGGGGGGGGGTGCATGGACCCCTTGGTGGTAGGGGTCTACTGACACCACTTAATTCAGACACAAGGTGGACATGTTTACCATCATGGACAGCGGAGTCAACTCAGCCGTCAGAATAAACTGCCTTAGGAGGCCGTAGAGCATTGGCTACGTCGTCTCTGCATCCCAAGAGTGAAATAGAGTGGACATCTACTGAATAGCATCCTCAAGCTGTAGAAGCAGAACTGCCAGGTCAAATCAACAGCAGTGTAACCTGCATCACCAGAATAGAAAGCCGTGGGCCAGTTTACCCAACAACAACCCCTGGAATGAAGGGGAAGCTAGATTTCCCAGGAAGGAAGGACCTACTGCATCGCCCAATGTTACTATCTCCCAGCCTTCCCCAAAGGGAGCTATGGCTTTTACAAAAAAATCATTTTATTGGGGGCTCATACTACTCTGATCACAATCCATCCATCCATCCATTGTATCAAGCCCATTTGTATATTTGTTGCCCTCATCATTTTCAAAACATTTGCTTTCTACTTGAGCCCTTGGTATCAGCTCCTCACTTTTACCCCTTTCTCCCCTCTCCCCCTCACAAACCCTTGATAATTTATAAATTATTATTATTTTGTCATGTCTTACACTGTCCGACGTCTCCCTTCACCCACTTTTTTGTTGTCCATCCCCCAGGGAGTTGGGATTATATGTAGATCCTTGTGATCAATTCCCCCTTTTCCCCTCTACCTAACCCCCTACCCTCCTGGTATCGCTCCCCTCATTGTTGGTCCTAAGGGGATTATGGATCTTTAGCTTTTTTATGAGAGTGACTGTTTGTTCATTGGGGAAAAGGATTACTAGACATTGGCTTTGATTCGACAGTACCTCCCACCGCCTTTGAGTTGATTCCAACTCATAATGATCTTAAGAAGGCAGACAGCAGGCTGGCCCCAGCACCATAAATTAAGTGGATTCCTGCCCCTCCCCCAAAAAGAATTTGTTCCAAAGGACGACATTGACTCTGCAGCTCCAGGAGATGGACATATCTGATCAGAGCACACGGGAGCAGATGAAGGGGCAGGAGGAGAGAGTGGAGCACAGCCTGGCCTACCAGGCCGTGAGGATGATGTTCCTGAGTAGAGCAGCCAGTCCACAGAGAGAACATGGCTGGCCCTACTATGAGACATGATGCCCCTCAGTGACTAAGGGCGATACAGGGGACAGCACCGGAGACACAGTGTGGGAATTGCACCTGACCTGATCCCACCACACCGAGGCAAAGCACTGGGGGAGTGCAGCGGAACAGCAAGGGAATGGAGTGGCAAGGTCCCCAGGGAATGCTGAAACTGGACTTTGGGGCCAGGGTGTGGTGCCCCAACAGACTGGACTGGAAAATGCTCCAAAGGGCCAACAAATGATCCCTGAACTAACTATAAGCTTTTCTCTTGTGAAGTGTTTTGTTTTGTACTTTGTCAGTGGTTTGTTTTTGTTGTTTTGTTGTCTGGTTGTATACTGTTGCTTTGTGTTCCTCTGTCTTGTTTTCGTGCATGTTAGTGTCTCCACAGGTCTGTCTGAATAGGACAGGCTGGATGAACTATCTGGAGGAAAAACAACGGGACCAACAGTTCCGGGGGGGACTTGGGGTGGGGGTGTAGGGGGGGGGTAAGGAAGTGGTGTTAACAAACCCAGGGACAAGGGAAAAACATGGGACCCAAAATGGTAGAGAGGGCGGAGTGGCAGGCCTGGTGGGAAATGATCAAGGGTAAGGTTGCTTAGAGAAGAGGTATACTCTAGCCCAGGTGGCGACGAAGCATGGTAGTAGGGCAGGAGGAAAGTCAAGGGAGATGGAGGAAAGAGCTAGGAGTCAAAGGGCATTCATGGAGGTCTAGACAAAGACATGTACATGCAAATATATATAGGAGGATGGGGAAATAGATATATGTGTCTATATTTATAGGTTAAGTATTAAGGTGGCGGAAGGACCTTGGGCCTCTACTCAAACACTCCCTCAATGCATGAATACCTTCTTTTATTAAATTGGAACTCTATGATGCTCACTCTCCTGACACAACTGCTGAAGCCAAAGTGGGTGAACAAGTAAATGTGAAGAAAGCTGATGGTGCCCGGCTATCAAAAGAGATAGTGACTGGGGTCTTAAAGGCTTGAAGATAAACAAGCGGCCATCTAGCTCAGAAGCAACAAAGTCCACATGGAAGAACACACCAGCCTGTGTGATCGAGTGGTCCCAAAGGGATCAGTTACCAGGCATCAAAGAACAAAAAATCATATCATTGCACACCTCCATAATAGGATCGCTGAAGACAAATGGGTGCATAAGCAAATGTGGTGAAGAAAGCTGATGGTGCCTGGCTATCAAAAGAGATAGTTTCTGGGGTCTTAAAGGCTTGAAGGTGAACCAGCGGCCATCTAGCTCAGAAGCAAAAAAGCCCACATGGAAGAAGCACACCAGCCAGTGTGCTTCTTGAGGTGCCAAAGGGACCAGGTATAAGGCATCATGCAAAAAAAAAAAGATATATGTGTGTGTGTGTATATATATATATATATATATATATATATATATATGTGTGTGTGTGTGTGTGTGTGTGTGTGTGTGCATGTATGTGTGTGTATGTATATATACACCATATTGAATGAAGGGGGAAATGCAGAGTGGAGACCCAAGGCCCAAGTGTCGACCACTGGAGGTCCCTTCATAGAGGGGTTTAGGAGAGGAGATGGGTCAGTCAGGGTGCAATGTAGTACCGATGAAGAACACAGCTTTCCCCTAGATCCTGGATGCTTCCTCCCCCAACTACCATGATCTGAATTCTACCTTGCAGGGCTAGATAGGGCAGAGGTTGTACACTGGTGCATATGGGAGCTGGAGGCACAGGGAATCCAGGGTGGATGATACCTTCAGAACTAAGGGTGTGAGGGGTGATGCTGGGAGAGTGGAGGGTGAGTGGGTTGGAAAGGGGGAATTGATTACAAGGATCCACATGTGACCTCCTCCCTGGGAGAGGGACGGCAGAGAAGGGGGGGTAAGGGAGACTCCGGGTAGGGCAAGATATGACAAAATAACGATGTATAAATTACCAAGGGCACATGAGGGAGGGGGGAGCGGGGAGGGAGGGGAAAAGAAAAAAAAAGAGGACCTGATGCAAAGGGCTTAAGTGGAGAGCAAATGCTTTGAGAACGATTGGGGCAGGGAATGTATGGATGTGCTTTATACAATTGATGTATGTAAATGTATGGATTGTGATAAGAGTTGTAAGAGCCCCTAATAAATTGTTTAAAAAAAAGAAGGCAGACAGCCTCCCCCCCCTCCCCCCCCTCCATAGGCTGGTGGGTTTGAACTGACAACTTTTTGTTTAGCAGTCCAGTGCTTTCCCTACACTTGAAAAGATTCTTAAACTGACACTAATGTCAGTGGACGACAGCATCACCATGGCTTACCATTCAGACTGAGGACATATGGAGGTCAAGTCTGTCCTGTGTCCTCTTACTGTGGTCACCAAGCCCTTCTTAAAGTGCTCCAGCTCCAGAACACACCGTGGAGCAGACAAACCCAGCCACCCAGCGTAGGATCCCTGACGTGGAGTCGGGCGCCTGTGGTCGGAAAAGCCGAGCGGAAGCCATGAGAACTGCCTCTACCTCAGAACATAGTAAGCCTGATGCAGTGCCATGTTGCTGAGGGGATCGTCACGATTGCCGCTTACCACCAGGGACTTGAAAGAAGCAGGGGCCAGTCCCACCACAACCTCAGCCAACTCGCCTATTTGCTCCGGGCAACAGGCTGCTGGGTCTTGGAGAGTGCGTGTGGCGGTCACAGGATTCATGTCAAGCGGAGGGGTAGAGTTTAGCCTGATGGTGACTCCTTGTGGGCATGGCCTTCTCATAAGAGGGCCCTAGGGACACCCCACCCCCACCCGCCCCCGCCTCCACTTTTCTACTGAGGAGCCACTCTGAGACCAGCCAGAGCCCTGGAGATTGGGTACCTCCCTTGGATACACGGGACTGTGCCCTCACCGGCCTGTGATCTTCCTGCACTCTGCGCCATTGCATGAGGCTTCGTGGGTCACAGAGGGACTTGTGGACTCGTATCAGACTTGTGGACTTCAGTTGGACTAGGCTGTTTTCCTGATGTACAATTACTTCTTGATAGAAAGCTCTTTCTTACACAGAGATGATTTGTTTCTCTAGTCCACCCAGCCTAGCCCGGTGAGAGTGGCTTATTGTCAGCTTGATCAGGAGGTGACGCCCTGCAGCTGCTGCACCAGGTGTGGCTTCACTGCTTCTGCAGGTGAGCACGTCTGGTACCTTGTGTGTAGCTGTTGATTTGGCCAGGCCCTTTCCTGGAGTTTCGAAGGAACGCCGGAAGCAGGTGACTTGAAGCGCCCGGTCAGCAGTACAGCTTGACTGTCCTGCCCACGAGTACATCAGTTCTCCTCCGTCATCATTGGTATGCAGGGCTGGATCACCTTTCTCTGCCACAGGCCATCGCACGAACGCTAGGCCACTGCGTGGACGGCACGATGTTGGCGGGGTCCGGTCAGAAGAAAAGAGCCGCGACGTCAGACCGACTCGTCAGAGATTTGCATGCTGTGGTTGCTAGGTGCTGTCAAATCTGTTCTGGCTCATAACGACCCTGCGTACCCCAGAATGCAACACTGCCCAGAGTGCGTCCTCCTCACCGACGTGTGGCGGCCCTCCTTGTGACGGTCTTCCTCTTGTTCCCGGAGCATCTACTTTACCAAGAACCAACCCGTCTCTCCTGAGTACAGAGCAAAGGCCATGCGAGGGAGTCCCACCACCCTCTCTTCTCAGGAGCACCCCGACGCCACTTCTTCCAGACTGATGCTATTCTTCGGCCGTCAGGGTGCTCTCCCCCTTCTTCATGGAGACCACCATTCAAATGCAGCCGTTCCCGTTGGTCTTCCTGGTCCAGTTTCCACATGCGCAGCAGACAGTGAAGATGCCAGAGCTTGGGTCGGGCCGACCTCAGTCCCCAACGTGACAGCTTCGCTCCTTTGCAAGCTACAGGGTGAGAAATTTAACCTTTCAAAAATCCAGACACTTTCCACCGCAGTGAAACTTCAGGGGGGGTGGTGGGATGAGGGGGTGTCCAGTGGTGGGAGGCATGTTGAGAAATTCTGAATACAGTTAAGGATACTTTGTTACAGCTGACCCTTCTGGCAGCTGAAAGGAGGCCCCTGTGCCTTCTGGGTCTCTCTGGAAGGTCAGCAGCACATCCCTCCGTTGGGTGGGCTGCCCCAGGCGATTTCTCCCATGACCTGGAAAGATGATCCTTTAAGGGGGACTCAGAGCGAGAGGAGGCCCTGGCACAGGGTCAGGCTGCCCCTCAAGCTGCTCTGCTACGTGGACCACATGACCCAGCTGGTCCAAGGGGGATCAAGTGACAGTGGCAGCTAGAGGAGCTCTTGGGTCCTTGGCAGGTCCCTACTGGGTGAATCAGTGCAGACCCGGATGTTGGAAGATAAAGCCCTACCATCCTATGCAGATAACTACTGTCCTTTGGAGAACTACTTTAGCTTGTTAGTGGGCCTTCCAAAAAACACTCAAACTGACTGTCCTGGAGTCATTGCTGACTCATCGCGACCCCCTGTGCATTCCGAGACTGAAACTGTTTACAAGAGTAACCCCCCCCTCCAGAGCTGGTAGTGGTTTTGAACTGCTGACCAAGCAGACTGCAGCCCTAGGCATAACCACGACACCACTGAGCCTTAGCAGAGACTACATTGCTGACCTTGAGCCACAGAGTGCCCCCCAGACTGAGCTGCCCATTATGGACCATGTGTTGTCTGCCCCACAGAGTCATCGGGTTAGGCAGGCATTCCATCCTTAGGTGGAAGTGGTACATTTGACATCAGACACTAAACCGGACCTGAGGGTACACGCTCATTGCCCGAGGAAGTGGCCCAAATAGCCTGCTCTCCATTGCTTTCCCGTTCGTGTTCCTTTCGCAGTCGGCACCTGGGACCTCGCGGAGGGCTTCCTTAGGAGCGAGCGCTTGCCGGAGGAGGAAAGCACGTGTGCCCTGTTCCCCGACGGCTTTGCATGATCGCAAAGGCACCCCTCAAACGTGGACAGCGCTGTGACCCCTTTCTGAGACCTCACTGAAGGATGGAGGTGAAGAGGCAGCCTCCCGATGGGCACCTCTCCCACCAGGGGACTTGGTCGTCCACTTTGCTTGAAAGGGGACATGGGCAGATGTGTGATGACATACCGACGCTCGGGCTATAGCCAGTGTGGCCTGGCTGCGTTGGCTGCTCAGAGACTTAGAAGGCATGCGATTGGAAAATGGAGAGCAAGATGGCATTGGTTGTATGCCTGGTGGGGAGACCCACACCTTCATCTCTGAAAGGTCTAGGTTGTTAGGAATCATGTTGGAATCGCATTGCTGGTCTTTACATTGGCCATCAGCACCGGGCGTCGTCGTCGTACTAAGAGACACACAAAAGGATTTCCTGGATTCCATACCCACCCTTCTTCACCAGAAGCCCCCCGGGTGAGGTGTGGCATTTGCATTTCTGACTAGAACCTGGGGGAAGCTGAGGCTGTTACTCAGAGGACCACCTTGGGAGATCCAAACCATCTCCCCGGCCTGCAGGCCCAGTGATCACAAAGGAGAGCGGGGAGAGTGCACGGTGCGGACTCCAGCTCTGTCCTGCTCATTTCACGAAACAGCAAGCAGCTTCAAGCGGCTGGTCCTCATTGCTTGACTCCAACGTCATGTGGCCAACGGGCACGATCAGATCACGAACAGGGTTGGGAAAGCCCGGATGTTCTGCCCTCGCGCTCGCTGGGGAGGCTGCGGGACTGACAGGCCTGCGGGCAGAGGCTTATGTAGCAGGGTCAGGAAGGTGTTTGCCATGCTCCGGACTTACAATGACTGCCCTGAGATGGCTGATCTTTTTCTTCTTCTTCTTCTACGTATTTTTTAATGGTTTTATGAGGGGCTCATACAACTCTTATCACAAGAGATAGATGATCTTTAAAAGTTAAACCAAAATACTCCCCCAAGGCTACAATAAGTTAGCTGAACTCATAAACCCATTAAAGAATGTCTACCCTGGGAGGCACTGAGACCAAGCTTGGAAGCTCCTCTGCCTATCACAACGCGTGTTTCCCAGACACGGCCACAGACCTGCCAAGTCACCCCACCTGTAGCCACAAACCATGCATGTGTGACCGTTTTCCTTGAACGTTCTGCCCATCAGCCATCCCTTGGATACCATTCGGACCCCAGGTCAATGGTCTTCCCCACCTGGATCATCTGCTTTAGTCTTCCCCTTGTCCTGCTTAGGATGATAACAAACGTTCTCTTAAGGGCAAACCAAATTAAAAAGAACGTCTGTCTTGAGCATTATGATCTTTGTGAAAAATCATATGATGTGAAAGTGACAAGAGCAATGGGAAAGATTAACTCAGAACCTTAGGGAGCAGTGCACTTGTGTCGCGGGGGGAGGGCAACTCAGAAAGGTGGGGAGTCAGTGGTTGCCCCGCTGGAAGACTAGCCTGCGTGCCACCAAATGGTACTGCATGAATCCACCCACTGTCGAAGAGTCAGTGCAGAGCTGGTTCCTGGGAGATGGAGGCTAAGGATGTCTCAGTGTCTAACTTTTCCAAACTGTGAAATCATTCCACAATCTCTAACATCAACTAGCGCCCCTCCTCTCGGCCCGCTCCCTTCCATTGCTGTGGTCTGCGATTCACTGCAATATTTCACAAAGCTCAGGCGAAATCTAGAAAAAGGCTCAGTCAGTGTGGAGGCTGGCAAGTCCCAAACCTCTAGGTCAGGCATCAGTCTGGAGGCTTCTTCCAACTCATCTGTTTGCTGACAAACCCAAAGGGTCATTTGAGACAATACTTCCAACTTACAAAGCTGCAGGAGCTATCAAACCAGTCAGACAATAAACTGGATGCTGGCTCAAATTTCAAGGTTTGGAAGTCAGATGAGGATGAGCCAGGTGCAAGGTCCAGAGCAGGAGAGGGGATTTTCCCAGAGCCTTTGCAGATTTTGGATGCAGACTGCACCTTCGGGGAAACTCCCGTTATCTGATCGGAGTTGAACAGGCTGTGAAGTGCTATGACTTGAGTCACATCCTCCGGGGAGGTGGTGACCCAAGACACATTTCACCTTAACTCTGCCTCAATCACCCTATTCTGGCCACTTACTCTCAATTGGGACATCACAACATGGAGGATAATTACATCAGTCTGTTACTGCTCAAAGGATAACTGCCAACCCACTGAAAATCATGACTCACTCAAGGCGACACGTGACTCTAAACTATCACTCACGAGTCAGTTTGATAGACCTTATTTGCATTATCAGTAAGCTGTCCAATCCCCTTGGTGGGTCCCAAGTACCTTATTTGCATAGTTTCATCCAATCATGATGAGGGAATCAGAAAGAATGGCTAGAAGGGCCCTGTTAAGGAATTCGCCAGCATCTCCGGTACATGTGGAAACAAGTGAATTGGTGTGTACCTTACTGTGTGCAGTCTCAGTAACAATAAAACAGATGAAAACCATGAAAAAGTTACTGTAACGATAAGTCAGTGAACATTTTACTCACCACTGATTCCCAAAACTTTGCTATATGCTCAGACTATAAAGATGGAGAGTAATGAATGACACTTGGCCTCAGGAAAACTTCTAGGACCATCGAGTTTCTGCAACATAAATGCCAATATTCAGGAAACAAGGAAAATCTTTCCCTATGTTCTATGCCCCAACGGACACAGCCAAAGTGCCATTTCCCAGGCACTCGGCCCTGGCTGCTGGTCCCATTTTGGGTCGTGGTATCCTCCCTGCCATGACTCAGGCACAGAAAGCTGGGTGGTTTCCCCGGCGCCATTCTGCCCCCGGACTCACCCTCGCTGCAGCAGTCAAAGACAGTTCACGCACGCAACTCCGTTTTCTCCTGGCAGAAGCCCTGCCCAGCCCGACATCTGTATTATAAGGTCAGGGACAGCTTTCTCGGGTTTTGTGTTTTGGAGTTTTTGCAAGGTTTTTTTTTTTTTTTGCAAAGATTTTACTCTTTAAAAAGAATGCTCTCAAGAAAGAAAGAAAAATGCTCTCTGTACTGCTTGCTCTCCCATCCTTTTTGGGACAAAGTTGTTGTTTTCATTTCTGTGAGGTTTCATCCTGAGGAGCACATCTGGTGAGTTTACTCCATTTCTGTTAGGTTGTTAGGGACCCCGGAGTCCATTTTCGACCCACTGCAAACCCCACGCGGCAGAGCAGGACTTCTGCGGCTTCAGAGCGCACCGACTCTCGCGGCACCGCGCTTGACCACTGTGCCACCAAGGCCTCATCTCCTTCCTCCTACCCACCAGTTACTGTGATTTCATTTGGCTCCAAGGGGAATTAGGTCTTGTTTGTTCCAGGTCCATCCACCTTGGTACATGTTGTGTTGCTAACCTAAAGGCCATCAAGCAGTTCAAATCCACCAGGCGCACCAAAGAAGGACAAGGCGGTCTGCTGCCGTGAAGATATGCAGCCTTGGACACCTGGAGCAGTTCTATTAGCCCCATAGTGTTGTGCGGGTCTGAGGCAGAACAGGCTCCACAGCAGGGTGTTCAGGACTTGGGGCTTTGGACCCAAGTGCCTATACAACCCCCAGAGGTGAAAGCTGCCCACTGCATTATCCATCCTCATCCTTTCCTTCTCTGGCGAAGGAGCCCTGGTGGTGTCCTGGGTTCCAAATTGGGCTGCTAACCGCAAGGTCAGCAGTTCAAAACCACCAGCTGCTCCTCAGGAGAAAGATGAGGCTTTCTAAAGAGTTACCACCTCAGAAACCCACAGGGACACTTCTATGCAGCCCAGAGGGACGCCATGAGTTGGAATGGAGTGAATGGCAGTGAGACGCGTCTGAGACTTGAGACTGGCCCACAAGGCGCCTCCCAGACACTGTGCAGAGGAGAGTCTGGGAGTAAGACCAGAAATAGGAAAGGTAGGTCTCCGCTGTTTCCGGAGAACTTCCATTCTTCTGGGAAGACAGGCAGACATGAATTCAAGTAGAAGCCACTTGCCCCTCACGCTGTTCTGGGATTTCCACACCCCGCCTTTGGTTTCTTTCCTTCCTGCAGCCTGCCACAGCCCTCTCTCTGCAACCATACTCATTAAGGGCTCTGAGTCAGAAGGCTGAAGTCCCACACTGGCTCAGCCACTTTCAAGCCGGTGACCAAGTCACCCAACCGCTCGAGGTCTCACTCGATCAATAAAATGGGCTAATCGTCATAATGCAGGCTTTGCAAGGATTAAGGGCTTAGTTCAAAATCACGCAGTGTCAGTCACTGTTCGTCCTTTCTGTCAACTCTTTTCTTTTTGAAAATCATTTTATGGGGGAGCTCTTACAGCACTTATAACACTCCATACATCAGTGGTACCAAGCGTGTTTGTACATGTTGCCAATCATCGTTTTCTAAACATTTACTTTCTATTTGAGCCCTTGGCATCAACTCCTCCTTTTTCCTTCTTCCTTCCCTCCTCCCGTGACCCCTTGATAATTATTTTAATTTCTTTCACCGACCACTGTCTCCCTTCACCCACATTTCTGTTGTTCATCCCCCTGAGAGGATGGAGGGGGCTATGTGTCTATCACTGCAATCGGTTCCTCCTTCCTCCCCTCCCCTTCTCCCTAGCCTCCTGGTATCTCTACTCCCATTTGTATTCCTGAGGGGGTTATCTGACCTGGATTCTGTGTGTCCTGAGCGCTCATCTGTATCAGTGTACATGCTCCAGTCTAGCCAGAATTGAAAGGGTCTGGGGTCATGATAGTGGGGGTTAAGGAAGCCTCAAAGAACCAGAGGAATATTGTGTGTTTCATCAGTGCTACAGTGCATCCTGGTTGACTCATCCATTCCTTGTGACCCTTTTGTGAGGGATGTCCCATTGTCTACAGGTGGGTTTAGGGTCTCTGCTCCAACTCGCTTTGTTCGGAACAATATATATATATATATTTGTTTTGTTTTCGATCTTCTGATGCCTGTTACCTGATTCCATCAACACCTCATGATCACACAGGCCGGTGTGCTTCTTCCATGGGGGCTTGTTGCTTCTCAGCTAGATGGCCGCTTGTTTAACTTAAAGCCTTTAAGACCCCAGATGCTATGTCTTCTGATAGCCGGGCACCATAAGCTGTCTTCACGTTTGCTATGCACCCATTCTGTCTCTAGGGATCATGTTGGGATGTTGAACACCACAGAATGCAAGGCTGTTAGAACAAAGTGTTCTTGCATTGAGGGAGAGCTTGAGCAGAGGCCCAAAATCTGTCCACTACCTCAGTTTATTGCCATATAAATATATGTACCTATGCCAATACCTATTTATATTAATTAATATATTTACATAAGTGTACACCTATGTTTACACCTCTATCCATAGCTTTGCTTCCTAGATTTTTCCTGTTTCCTTTTACCTTCCTCCTGCCCCACCATCCCACTTGCCCTTCTTCTGCCTCCTAGTAATTCCTCTCAGCTAGATTGCTGTTGCTCCAACCCCACCGGGATCTCGAAATGATGGAGGCGTGAAATGCACATTGGGAGATTTCTATCTTTCACACTCTCCCCCTGGAAACTCAGAAAAGATTCTCAGTGTACCATACTGTAGTAGAACCTCTCAGCCCAGCTCTTACCATCCAAGGGGGCCATGGGAATACATGTTACACAGAACTATTTTAGGAGCCTGTGGCATTAAGGTTATGAGTTGGGCTGCTAACTAACTACAAGGTCAGTGGTTTGAAACCACCCAGCTGCTCCTTGGGAGGAAGACGGGGCGTTCTACTCTTGTAAAGAGTTACACTCTCAGAAACTCCCCAGGGGTAGTTCTTCCCTGTCATATAGGGATGCTATGAGTGGAAGGTGGTTTGGCCTGAAGGTAATTTTGAAATTGAACTTCACTTTGGAGAGAGGGGGTGGTGTGGGACACCCTGTGACCTGAAGCCAATGGACTGCATAGCCACCTGACTACTGGAGGCCCCTTGTTACTCACGAGGGTCGGTTTATCAGGGCCTACTCCTCTTGGCAGATTCTGTGTCCCACAAGGCTAGAAGGGCATTAAGGTGGCAAGGGAGGGATGTGGATTCTGAAGCATCTCAAGGGCGAGGATAGCACCTCTTTCATGTCTGTCTCCCCAGGACTGGGCCCTGGCATCTCATAGATGCTCAATGGGCACCACTTTCCAGGTGTATGATTTGGGGCAAGTGGGTTAACCCCTTCACGCTTCAGTAGCCGGAGCTGACTTGGCAGTGTCTGTGCAAGGAGGAAATGAGCTAACGGTAGCAAAGCCCCTCGGTGCCTGGCACAGAGCAGGTGGGAGAGCAGTGGTGGTTTTCTTCCTCTTTCATTTCTTGCATTTCCTCTCTGCTTGCCCCCATGACAAGGGACTGAAAAGTCAAGGACTTTGCCTGCCCTGCTTTGATTCCCCAGCATCTCTCATGGGGCCGGACACAGAAGGGTCCATTCCATGAAGCCGATCCTCCAGGGAATCTCTGCACACCTACCGATGGACCAAAACTTAAGAGCGGAGTGCAAACAGGCACATGCAGGTAGCCCGGGAGTGGTGGTGGTGGTGGTGGGTCGGGGCTGCTGAGTTCAATCAGGTCTGACTCATAGTGACCCTAACGCACACGAAAGACAGGCCATCCTCACAGCTATGTTTGAGCCTGTTGTTGCCCCACTGTGTCCATCCATCCCATCAAGGGCCTTCCTCTTTTTTACTGCCCTTCTACTTTGCCAAGCGTGATGTGCTTTGCCAGGGACTGGTCTCCCCCATAACACATCGTCCGTCCAAAGTATGTGAGATGGAGTCTCTCTCTCGCCGTAATCCCAGGAAGGGTGTCTGAAGCTGAGGCTTCAAGGAGAAGCAAGCAAGAAACCATGACCCCTGGATCAGCGCTCACGGCCTTGGTAGATCTTACAATAACTCTTCTCCTTTGTTTCATAAAGTGCTCAGCTGCTAACCCGAAAATCTGCTGTGGGAAACGATGAGCTGAGCTGGCCACTCTGTGCCAGCAGCCCTCTCATGGCGACTGACAGGCTTGGAAACCCCATGGGGCCGTTCTACTCTGTCTTCCCAGGCTGCTTCGCGTCGGAATCAACTAGACAGGCTGTGTGATCCTGTAAGGCTCAGAATTGCCACTGACCTAGGGAGTGGCAGCAGCTTCTGCCTATTTTTGAATGGCCTATGGTTTTGGAACCAGAGGGTGCTTAAGAATCACTAGGGGAACTTGCTAAAAGGCACATCCCAGAACCGCACTCTGCTATAGTGCTCTGGACCACGCCCAGGACCCAGCACCCTAGGTGGCTACTAACTCACTGAAATACTCAGGTGTGTGACAGGTATTTTAAAACTAGTGAGGCCAATTAGGAGGCTGCGGCAGAAGCCCCGGAGATAACTGGTCCGAACTAGAAAGTGGGCTGAAGTAGGCCTCCTCTTTCTTTCGATTACCTTCCCAGGCTCTGCTCCTGCATAAGGCCGGCGTAAGTCACCTATCCACACAGAAGACCGTGTAGCCCTGCTCAGAGACAGGTGGAAGAGAGGGCGGCAGGTCTGGTAGGCTTTTAGAAAGCGAATTCACACGATTAAAGATTGGTTGAGGAGCCCTGGTGGCATAGTGGATTTAACGTTGGGCTGTTAACCACAAGGTCAACAGTTCAAAAGCAACCAGCCACACTTTGGGAAAAAGAGGAGGCTTTCTTCTCCCGTAAGGAGTTGGTAATCTCAGAAACCCCCAGGGGCAGCTCCCATCGGGTGCTGCAGGGTCCTGTGAGTCGGAATGGACTTGATGGCAGTGAGGTTTTTTCATAGATGGCTTAGAAAGCGAGGAGGGAGTCAGAAGGCAGTGGCCCAACTTTTTTAATTTGGGGAGACAGGTCTCTGAGTACCAGTGAGTGCACTAGGGAGCCCTGAAGGCGAGGGGCAGGTCAGGGAAGGTAAAGCAAGGCGGACCTAGTGGAATTTACCTCTGACACACCCAAGTGGAAGTGGTTGAAAGGCTGTTAAATATGCAGGTTGAAAGCTCAGAGGAAAGAACTGGATACAGATTTGAGAATCGCTAGCAAATAAATGGTAACAGAAGTCAGTGAAACCCTGCCAGGAGAAGAAATGAGAGTGAGAAACAATCTTGGCCAAAAACCCCAAGGAACATGAAAGGACTTGGATAAGAAGACAGAAATGGTCAAGGAGGTAAGGGGAGGCTGAAGAGTTGGGTGGGTCCGAAAACACCTCCTACTGGTCACAGAAGAGGAGCCAGTTGGAGGGAAGGTGGGGCCACCGGGGAAGCGCACAGGATGTGGTGGCCTCGTGGCGAGCTTTTTCAGTGGGGCCATGGGGAGAGCACTAGCCTGCAGTGGATTGAGGAGAGAGTGGGAGGTGAGCGAGTAGGGACCTCTGGTATGGCATTTTTTCAAGATGTTTGGCCACAAATGGAGGAAGATAATGGTGGTAACTTGAGAGGGAAATTGAATTGGGAATCTTCCTTTGGGTTAACAGGAGTGGAGAAAAGATTCAGGCAAAGCAGAGGAGATAAAGAAATCTGGGCAGAGATGATGGAATCCAGGGCAGATGTTGGGGGCTTGCGCATTAGACAGGAGGGACCAACTTTCTCTTTTCCAACCAGAAGCACGGAGAAGAGGAATCGAGTGAACGATTTGGAGGGTGTGCTACTAGGTGGAGTGACTTTTCCTCTTAGGGATTCCATTTCCTCTTCAAAGTTGGAAGGCCAGGCCATCAGGAAAGGAGTCTGTTGGATGAACAAACGAACGTGTTTCCTCAGCTGCTCAAGGGGTAGGGTTCCCGGCGGGACAGACGAAGTCACTGCACTGGAGGCGAGAACCAGAAGCTCTGAGGCAGGAAGGATGCGGCTGACTGGAAGGAAGTTTGCTAGCGCTCTGGCGCTGGGGAGGGCTGCACTTGGTCCACGTTGAGGGAGCCGAATGCGGGGAGATTTTCCCAGAATTCATGCTGGAGCTTGTTGGAGGCTCCCCTTAGCTCTTCTGATGCGCCTGCCTCCCCCGCGCCGGGTCTCACGTCGAAGGCCTCCAGCCTCCTCGTCCCCACTGGTCACCAGCTGGAAGCCATTTTGATTATGCTCCACCACTGAAGGACAATACAGCCCCGCCCAGAGCCAGGCGCGCCCCCGCGGCGGGCCGGGTGCGCGTGTCCGCGCCGCTTCCCGCCGGCCTGGCGGGCGCCGGGCCCAGGCCGGGGCAGCGCGGGGCGGGGGGCAGGGGTGGTTATGTAAGCGTTGCGCGCTCCCGCGAGGCAGCAGCCAATGGGAGGTCGCGGCGGCTCGTGCTCGCGCACGCAAGGAGGGGGGAGGGAGCGCACGACGTGCGCGCGCCCTCTCCCTCCTCCACCACTGCCGCCTCCTTCTTCTGCCGCTCCTGGAGCTGCCTGTGTGCTCGTTTGGTGCGGACCTGGTACCTCTTTTGTGAAGCGGCAGCTGAGGAGACTTCGGCGCTCGCCATGGCCGACGAGAAACCCAAGGTGAGCCCAGCGCCGGCCTCGGAGCCTCGCCGCGCGGCCGGGGTCAAGCCGGGGCCGGGGTCTGGCCCGAGCCCGCCGCGGGCGCCCCGCGCCTTCCCGGGCCCCCCACGGGGCGGCCGCGGCTCAGGCCCGGGCGCTCCGCGCCATTTTCCTCCCTCCCTCCCGCGCTCCCGCCCGCGCCGGAGGAGGCCCCGCCGCGCTCCCCCGCCCCCGGCGGCCTCGGAGTGCGCGCCGGCCGCGGCTTGGGCGGGCGGGTCGCCGGCGCCGCGGGCCCACCGGCCGGGGCGGGGGCTTGAGGGGCCCGGCGGCGGCGGCGGCGGCGGGCGGGCGCGCGTGAGGAGGGGCGTTGGGGCGCGCGGCGTGCCCACTCTCCGCCTCCAGCGCGCGGGGCCGCGGCGGGTGGTGCCTCCGCCCACCCGGGCTTCCCCTCGGCGTGGGGGCGGCGGGCGGCCGGACCCCAGCTCGCGGCCGCGGCGGCCGGGGGAGGCTCGCGGCGAATCAATGGGCCTCCGAGGGCGCCGGAGGCCGGATGCCCGTCGGGCGCGTCGCGGGGGGCCGGCGGGTGGGGGATCCCCGGGGCGACTCTCCCACTGGATGGCCTGAGGTGAGGGCCCGGGTGCGGGGGAGCAGCGGGCTTCCCCGGGTGCCCCCTCGCCCCTAACCGCGGGGACCATGTGGTTTCGAGAAGTTGGAGGCAGATGGTAGCCGAGAGGTTCCGTCGGGCTGAACTTTTAACGCGGGTTTTTGAGGCCCCCGCGGCGGAGCCCCGGAGCGCTGGACCCGCGTCTCCCGAGCCCGGCCTCGGCCTCCGCCGTCGGTCTCCCCGACCCCGAGCCCCTCGAATTCCCGTGCCGACTTGAGGTCGCGAGTTCCAGGCTGCGTGGAAATCTCCCCGCTCTAATCTCACTGACAACAAAGCGAGGGGGGAGAAGACGTCTTCAGTGAAAAAACACGAAGCACCTCGACTAAGTGAACTTCGTTGTGCTTCTGCAATTAGATGATCAGCGTTTAACTTTTGGGGGAGAATCAGGTTTGGGATTAAAGGGGGCTTGAGAACTTTTCACGGTAGAATTGCAGTGAGTTTTCCATCACCAGCTCTGGGGTCCTCTTTTCTTTAACCCCCTCTTGTTCTTATTTGTGCATTTTGAAAAGAAAAAGGACACATTCACTTTTTTTTGTGGGCCGGGGCGTGTGGGGATGTATTTTGGGCGTGATTAAAACTAAGCCATTGGAGAACATTGAAATTTCGGGGACACTGCCTTGCAGTCAGTTGGGTGGGACCGTCCCATCTTGAAGCTTCACCATGACATGTAGGCGCCTTTGGTGTCTGAACAGCGATTTTAATATTGTGCCAGGATGGCTCATCTTTCTGATTGGTTCCAAGGCAGAAAGCCGCCGAAGGCTGCTGTTGTGTAGTGTGCAGCATGAGAAACCTGTTGATTTCTGAGGCAACTCGGGGCTGCTGCTTTGAAAAGGTGTTTGTTTTTCACATCTTCCAAATTACACTTTTATTTTTCTTTCAACAGGAAGGAGTCAAGACTGAGAACAACGATCATATTAATTTGAAGGTGGCGGGGCAGGATGGTTCCGTGGTGCAGTTTAAGATTAAGAGGCATACGCCACTTAGCAAACTAATGAAAGCCTATTGTGAACGACAGGTGAGGAGCGGATGGGGCACTTCCGCTGACTGAAACTTTGAAGAACATGAGCCCTTATTTTCTGGGGAATAGGAACTAGGCGAGTTCAGTACTGTAAAGACGTTTCTTTGTTTAGCAGGATGGATAAGAACTTGACGTTTTTATAACACACTGGCTAGTTTGATTTCTTCTTAAAACCTTGCCGTGGGTTGGTTTGTATTATATATGATCTTGTCTTAGGCAAATACATCAACTGATATTCATACACACATACTTGTTTTCTTCCCAAAGGGATGTGAAAATTGTGCTGTGGTAAGAAAAGAATGAAAAGTTTTAAAAACTTGACAGGTGTTTTTCCTAATCCACTTGAAATTTGTATCTAAACACAGGTTATCTTGGAGCATTTAACAACTTAGAAATTGGAAAGTGAGCTTAAGGGGCATCGCAATTCTTGTGAAGCATGCAGATTGTGGTTTTTTATTTTTGACTTCATCCAGCCCCCGCTGAGCACAGCCTTCTTGTATTGTAGGATTATTCCCATTTTATTCAGAAAAAAGTAGACAGGAAGAAGTGGAGAACTGATGCTGGGAGGTAAACCATTGGTTTTTACTAAGACAAAGGGAGTTCCTTTTGTGATGTTCATTGTAACAATACAGAAGTTTGAAAGATAAATTTTTGAAAGTATAGCAAAACGGGTACCTAGGGCAGTCCATCTAACAATAAGCTGGCTTAAGTTAGGTTTCTTTGATCCGTACCAAGTATATAATAAAAGTTGGGGAAGGTTGTTTTTGTTGTTGTTCAGCAAAACTTACCTACCATGTGAGACCTAAATATAAATTTTAAAAATAGAGCTTAGTCTTGTATAAGTTGGGAAGTAGCATTTGAGTTGATACTTCGGCATCCTTTGTAGGACCTAAGTCGTTTGAAAACAACTGACAGCTCTTGAAGCTACCATATTTTTGTTTTGTTTTTGTGAAGTGTTTGATGCGTTTGTGCCTGGCTTATTTACTGTATAATAGGATTCTAAGCTTGTGATTTTTCCCATGCTAACCTTAATAATTCTTTGTAGTTTGGATCTTTAATAGACTTCTACCTGAAGAATCTTGGTGGTACTAATGAATGAGCTAAAGAATTTGGTCCCTGGCGTCACTAGTGCCCCTGCAGGTGACAGGGGAAATTGTTTAGAAGCCAACCCTATCTATTTATTTATTTATTTTGGGTGGGGTTATAGTCACCTTAGAGGGAGACGGTTTCAGAAATTCATGGGAAGTTTTCATCGCTTCATTCTAATTTCCTACAAATTTTCTTTTTGAAATCCCCTCATGCTTACATTAAAAAAAATTCTCTGTATTCCTTGTTTTATGTTAAAATAGTGGTTCTCAACCTGTGGGTCGAGACCCCTTTGGGGTCTAATGACCCTTTCCCAGGGGTCCCCAATTCATAACAGTCCCAAAATTAGTGTTATGAAGTAGCAACAAAAATAATTTTATGGTTGGAGGGGTCACCACAACATGAGGAACTGTACTAAAGGGTGGAGACATTAGGAAGGTTGAGAACCACTGCTTTAAAAGCTGCTACTACATTTTAATATTGAAACGGTCAGATTTTGTAACAATTTATTAAAGTTTTCAAAGCTCTAGCAGGATTTTTACAGGGAATACCCAAAAGTCCACTTCCTACTTTGTTATACCTATCCTTTGCTCTTAGAAAATGTCCTATAAATGGAGAGTCATTGGCCCTTTTTTTTACGTTTCATGTTAAAATTAATTTTGTATTAGTCTGTAAATAAAATGGCTCTTGACTTTTCCTAGTTTGCTTTGTTTAATAATTGAGATTATGGTTGACAGCTTGTTGGGTTCACTCTGAATTTACAAATAGAAGCATCAGATAAAAAATTAGATTAAAAAATCTAATTGACTTCTGCTACTTATCTGTTGCTGTGTAAGTAGGATTGAAAGATTTGATCCAGGAAGAGCTTAGGAAAATATTTCTTTTAGTTATTCCCTTAAATTAGGAAAAACTTGGAGGTCAGGGTGAAGCGCGCACCATCCTGCTTTTCAAAAGGTTACTCTCATCCTAAGGAAATGTCACATTATTGACCTGGTACCCCGCTGCATTTTAAGGGGAGGAAGTACAAGCAATCAAAAGACTGGGAAATCATTTCTCCCGTTTTTGGCTGTTGAAAGCCTTCAACAAGGATTCCCTCTCAAGATTAATTAACTGCTTGTATTTACTTAGTGATGAGCTCCCTTTGGCACTGTACCTCTGGTGAGGGTCCAGTGGATCTCAGATGGGCATCTCAAGCAGAAGGCACAAAAACACTCGTGATTTTTACTTCTAGAAATCTATTCGGTCTCTGTCCGTCCCCACTAATAAATGACAGTTGTTCTACATCTGGGTGCATTTTACGTCATTGATGATGTCCCGAGAATTCATCCGATTCGTCTGCAGGCTCTGTTGTTGAACTAACTCTTCACTGGGTACTATAGTAACCACAAGCCACAGGTGGTTATTGGAACCAGTTCGGAAAAAAATTGCTGTTTTAAGTTTTAGCAATTTGGTTTGAAGGACAATTCTCAAAATTTTTATATATTGAAATGCTGCCCTTTTTACTCCTTTGAGTTAAAATACTTTGTGAAAATTGTACCTGTTTTTGAAATGGCTACTAGAGCCTGTAGAAGTAGCTGTGCGGCTTGTCTTCTGTTGTTGGCCCCTGCGAGCTAAGCACTGGCAGATAGCCGGCGCCGTTTGATTCTGATCTTGCTCAGTCACTGCTGAGCAGCCTCTCCTAGTGGCCCTGTTCCCATCACTTTCCATAGTTTGATCTACTTGTTTTCTTGTCTTTCTTCACTAAAGTGTAACCCTGATGGATAGAAACTGTCCACCAATGAAGTATCTCAGCACTTAGGCCAGCTTCTCGCACAAAGAATGTGCTCACTAAACACATAAAAATGATAGAGACCCTTCAAGCTAATTATGATTTAATACACAGAGTTAGTTTGCATGCCCACTCTGCCAGCTACACAGTCTTCCCAGCATACTGTTCCATTCTAATGCAGATCACCCCTCAGATTAATCACATCCTGGGGTCAGTGGCTTCTGAGAGCACAAGTGTGCCAGTTTAGAACTTGTGCCCCGTCCACATCACCCCCCAACACACACCCTTTTTGGGGAGAACTTGCATAACTCATGGGGTGGGATCGATAGAGAAGCGGGACTTGAATACTGGTTAAAGGGAGATGCATTGTTTGAATTTACATTGGTTATGGGATCTTAAAGACTTAAATTTTGTACTTTTAAACTGAGGTTTTAGTTTCAGAGAACTTTTAGTGACAAAACCTTAAAAAAGAATGTTGGATTATCTCAGAAAACAGATGTTTGTAATCCTGTAATAACCTGATAGGAAACATCTTATGCTCAAGCTTTCCAAAGTCTCGGTATAGCTCTTTGAATCTTTCTAATGTGTGCCCATTCATTTTGTTGCTTCAAAATAGAGATGACTCTGAAGGAATAAAGTTTCTTTCTGGCTGCCTTTCCTTCTGAGGGATGTCCAAGCCATTGCCGTGACCAGTGGGTGGAGGAAGCCAGCCTGGGAAAGGGTCTTTAGTTGAAGCAAGGGACCTTCCGAGGAGTATTTGCAAATATCTCCAAATTCAGAGCAAACTCACTGCCAAGGAGTCAATAAGGACTCAGGGACCCTATAAGGTGACCAGACGCCCTGCTTTTGGCGGGACAGTCCCAATTTTTAACAGTTTTCCCCGTGTCCCACCGCGTTTTAAGAAAGTCCCGATTTTTGGAAAGAATGCACGACAAGCTAGGGTGTACGGTTTTCAGCTGCCAGGTGGCTATTTCGCCGGGATATGAGTTTTATCAATGGTGTCCTGCTTTACCGGTGTTAGGATCTGGTCACCTTACCATAGCACTGTCTCTGAGGCTTTCCAGGACTGAAGCCGTCTGCCTCAGTCATGGCTTCTCGATTGCTTTGTGCAATTGCAGATTAAGTTTGAAGGTCGTGCTCCCTGAATATAAGGCCTGGCTGGAGATGACTAGTCCCAAATCATTCCTTTTCAGAGATGGCATAGGCTCTTCAAGGTGCAGGTAAGTTTAAGGACAGGTTGGGTGACTCCATGTTACATGGGTGAGTTCGTTGGGACACTTTGCCGGGGAGTTAGCGCATCTGTAACGGTAGTTTGTTGTCATCTGAGGCGGTACAAGGGCCCGAAGCATTGTTCCAGCGGCGCTTTCCCACCTTGTCTTGGCGCGGATGTGGTTGCCATCACTGGTGTTTCTGTGCTCCACTCCCTGCCACTTTGACAGGCACCGGGCATGAGAAGCCAGACTCCAAGGATCTGGGGGTTGTGTGCGTGCAGAAAAGAGGAGTGCTTGGGCTCATTTCTCTTAGTAGGCGCAGAATTTTGTTGGAGCAAAACTTTAGTAAATGATACTTACTTGAGGGGTAATGAAGCTTCCCCCTGACTTTGTAGCTTTAGGCTTACAACCAACGTGTAATTACTGTTTTATATTTCTGCCTTAAGGCGTTTTTTTCTTTTCTTCTACTTTTTTAAAAAGCATATTCACCTGGCTATTGCTGGCATCCAGCCTATGAGCAGGGGACCTCAGGAACCCAGTCAGCAGGGCAGACAGAGCTTGGTTTTCAATGAGAGGTGGACAGGGAGTGACATAGTTTAGGGTTTGCAGAGAAGGGAAGGGAAAATTGGGTGCTGTTTTTGAGCTGGATTTCCAGGGGGGTTGTGTGTGCCCAAAGGTTTAAGGCCTGAGCCGCCTACTTTGTGGTCTAGTGGGAAAGGTCCCCATTGCTCAGCACCAACCACTTGTTAAATGGTCAGGAGTGTCAGGCTTCTCACTGTGTGGAACATGTGTTCTTGGAGAGTGGTAGGGCTTGGACGGAATGATGTCACTGTAGGAAAGTTGGATTTTAATCTTCACACCTTGAGGGGGAGCCTCCAGTGTTCTTGATTAGTAAGGTGTGGCTGTGAGCATCTCCAATTTGATTCTTCTTTTCAGTGTCTTTGTGGCTCATGTAGATGCAGTATTGCTTGTCTCCAGGTTTGAACTGTCCATTTGCTGTATATCTTTTGAGGTCTCAAAAGCCAATTAAAAATAACTTTTTTCCCAAAGAGCAAACAAGATACTTTATAGGAAGTAAAAATTATCTTGCCTATTTTTTACCTTCATAAAAATGTTAACATCTTGGTGGTTATTCTCTAGAGATGTATTTTAATATGTCTTTTGGTTAAATAAGCGTGTAATGTTTTCTGTTTGAAGGTTTTTTTCTGTTTGAAGTTCTTAAAAGTTTTCTGCTTCTTTATTCCTGTTAAACTTTCTCGTTCAGGGTTTGTCAATGAGGCAGATCAGATTCCGATTTGACGGACAGCCAATCAATGAAACAGACACACCTGCACAGGTAAAAAAAAATCTCTTCCTGCTAATTAGAGGGGAAAACACTTGTTTCTAATACACCTGTGTTTAAGAATTTGAGAGCAGAATAGAATTCTCAGCACTCAACTAAGTGACATTTAGCTACAGGAAATCTAAAGGAAAATAATTAAGCAAATCGCTCCTTTAGTTATTAGCACTGCCTTGGAATAGATGCTGCCCTTAGGAGGTTCTGAGACCGACTCTTCACGGAAGTAGAAAGCCGTCTCTGTGCCTTGTAGCCACTATAGCGAGGCCTCTCCCCCTCACTTGGTGAGCATGGCATGGAGTAAAGAGCATTCTTGTTTCTTCAGAACGTGCTTCTCCACAGGTGACTGACTGTTGTCTGCTAAATCTTGTGAACTAAAGAGATCCAGTGGCTTGAACTACCGGGTTTTGATACTAGGTGTCTTTCCAAACCCTAATTGCAAAAGATGACCCACTTAATCCCTTCATGTCTTCATGTATCCCATCCGTTGGGTTACTTTGTGTGGTGTCTTCTGGGCAGAAGCCTGTTTATTTTCACTGTCAAGCCTTCATTTACGGCTTTTCTTATGGGAAGGGGGGCGATAAGATTTGAATAACAGAAATTTAAGTTAGAGACCTGTAACTTTGAATTTGTTTGTATGACTTGATGAGAATGAGTTCTCATCAGTAATAACTTCAAGAAAATGCCTCTGGCTGTTGCCAAAGAAGCAGCCACAAGGAGTGGGTTTTCTTGACTCGGGGTTGGCGGGAGGGAGGGAGGGGCGGGAATCCTTGCTCTGGTTCTTTGAAGACAGAAGAAATTGTAGAGAATTTTTAACTATCCAGTAAGTTGTATTAACCTGTTTGGTAGTTTTAGAAATAAAATACTGGTTAAAAATATGCCTTTGTGTTGCCCGTTCGCTTTCGGAAACTAGTGAACGTGGTGTCAAAACAGGCACAAATTAAACCCCCTGGCAGCCACGGTCTGCCTCTGAGTTTGGTTTCTTTGGCATCGGAGCTGCACAAGGAACAGTTTATATATATATATACATATATATACATACATATATATATATATATATATATATATATATATATACATACGCATTGTTGCTAAACCCAGGTAATGAGAATTTTTTTCTGTGTTTATTCTTTATCCCCACTTAAACAAAAAGCTTTCTCGGGTTTGTCTACTACTGTTAGTTGCAAAAAGATGAGAAGGATCTGCTCAGCATGGTGATCTTGAGGAGAAAGTACTGTGTGTGGAATAGGTGGGCTTGGTTCATTTTAGAGATTTTCTCCCAACGTGTCACCAGCTGGATTAGGATAAATCAGAACATCTCAGCCGACTAGTTGAACACTAGGATAGTGTGTGCCTAGCATTTGTTAAGCTCTTTACTTCCCTTGAACCTTCTAATTGTATTAATTCCTTTTTAAACAAAAGAATACTGAGACCTAATGAGATTGCTGTGAATATTTTAGTGCACCAGCCCTACTTCTAGTGTACCTAAACCTTGCTCGGACAGGTCCCTTTCTCTCGTCTGTAGGAGCTTTCGGGGGTGCCGTTTTCTTTTTGACAATTACCAGTCCCCAGAAATTACAGCATGATACATTGTTGACTTAGCCAGTTCCATTTAGGATGTTGTCACGTGTGCCAAAGCTTTCTGTGGTGTGAAAAATGGTTGGATTATGTACAATGAACCATGTATGCTTACCTTTTAAACCTTATTTAAAATTTTAAAAGAGGAAGTTTTCTCTTTTTTGAAAAGAATAAAACATGGTCATGGTCAGCAATTGAAGGGTCCTCTCCTGACCCTTAACTGCCTGGGGATAGCCACTATTCCTGCATCTAAGCAAGGGCATGTTCCCGTTACTTACATGTGCACTTGGAAGACACAGGCGTAAGCATACTAAATGTTTTGATGGTTCTAGTCTAAGTTTTTGCTGTTAGCCTAAGACTGTATCTCAGGCATATGTCTACACATGTGCATCTTAATCTTTAACAACTTGAGATTGTATCCCATATAAGTATGCCCTGGTTTAATTTCTTTGGGTTTCTTTTTTTAATTGTTTTATTAGGGGCTCATACAACTGTTAACACAATCCATACCTACATCAATTGTATAAAGCACCTCTGTACATTGATTACCCTCATCATTCTCAAAACATTTGCTCTCCATGCAGTCCCCTGGCATCAGGTCCTCAGTTTTCCTCCCCCCTCCCTCATGAACCCTTGGTAATTTATAAATAATTATTTTGTCATATCTTGCGATTTCTTTGAGTTTCTGCTGATCTTTAGGTTATTCTTAACCTTTTGTCGCTCTAGACTGCATTGCAGTAAAAATGGACCTTTCTGTTTTTAGCAGTTAGAGAAGAGGTGAGCTGGTTTCACTCCGTGGGTATGTTTGCTGTGACAGGGACTTCTGTGCCCTTTGTTAACAGAGTCCGGGTGAAGGGTGAGCTTCGCACACAGGGAATGTGGGAACGGGGTGAAACCCTTGTTGTCAGGACGCCAAAATCTGAATGTGATGCGTTTATAAAGAAATAAAGGCGGATTTATTTATTGACTTGTTTTGTCTCTTGTGACAGTTGGAAATGGAGGATGAAGATACAATTGATGTGTTCCAGCAGCAGACAGGAGGCGTCTTCTAAAAGGGAGCCTGCTCCTTTCCTCCAGAACTCTCTTCCTACCGACCAAGAATCCATTCTCTATTAGAAAACCACAATTTGGTTGCACCACCTCCTGACGACTACAGTATAGTTTTCTCTTATTTCCCCTTCCCCATTCCTTTATTGTACATAAAGTAACTGGTGCATGTGCACACGCATATTGCATTTTCCCCTTTGTTTATTTTGTTTTTGTTTTTTTACTAAATGGCCAATGGTATGTTTTGATCGACACCAAGTGGAGATGGGATGGGGAAACACTGGCTCTGTGAAAACCCCCCCTTCGCCATCAGCGGCATGCTCACTCAGCTCCTCTCTCTATATTCCAGTAAGTTATTTTGCTCTCACTGTTTAACAAAAACAAAAAACAATGACATAAAAAAATCCTTGCATACCTTGTTGGATTGGAGAATTTTAATGTTTTTCATTTATCATTGTAAAACCAAGGACAATTTTATAACTTTTTTGTACGTAGCTGTTACATGTAGGGCAATCTGTCTTTAAGTAGGGGTAAATTACTCTCAAAGAAATGAAGCCTGGATAGTTTTCCCTTCAAGTCAAGCGTCTTGTTGTTTAAATAAACTTCTTGTTTAAAATCAGCTGTTTTCTTTATTCTGAGGAATGCCCAGTAAAAAGTTGGTGCAGAGAACAAAGGAGCGTGTGCGCACCGCCTAGAAGTCAGGTTTGCAGGAAGCTCTCCAGCTGCTTCCCGACTGCACAACGAGGAGTAGCCTCCGTCTGTCCATGACGAGCAGCTCAGACAGCTGTTACACCCAGATCCACCTAGGTGGCTTTTACTAGCCACACGGACGGAGGGGTCAGATGAGGGTTTATTGTCATTACCGCAGCCACCGCTCTACAGGCAGCCCAGGGAGATGTGGTTGTTGGCCTCCTTAGCTGACATCATGGAACCAGTCTGGCCTGCGTTTTCTCTGTTGACCTGACATAAGCAGTTCTTGTTTTGCGTTTGGAGCAGTTCAGATGTAGTGGTTATAAAGTGCTCAGCTGCTAACCAATAGCTCGGCACTTGGGACCTGCTAGAACTCTGCCAGAGAAAGCTGCTAAGGCAGTTTGTTGGGTAAAGATTAATAGCCTTTATGGCCCTGTAGGGTCCCTGTGAGTCAAAACCAATCCTGGCTATTGCGTTTGAGAGGATTTCGGGGTTCCTTGAGGGTATAGACAGAAAATGTGTGCATCCGTTACCAGGACTTGATCAGGGTGTTGGACTTCTTAAGATAACAGCTATCGAGCCAATACACAGGATTAGAAATAGAGGAGTCTAGATTATAGATTCCCAAACTTAACTTGGCCTGCCACCCCCTTTTTTAGAAACAGTACTGTGTCCCCACTGGCAGTTGGAAGAGTACTGTAGCCAGCAATCCAGAATGAAGTGTAGGGATCTGTTTTTGCCCCTTCGCTGGTTCATTCCTGTGTCCCCTAGGGGCAGTCTCTCCAGGCACGGAAACCAGTGGAGAGGTCTAGCTTCTGTAGAGATGAGGATTCGGAGAGGGGTGTAAAAGCTTGCTTGGTACGGGGAATTGGAGGTCTCTGGAAGCCTGTTAAGTAGCCTATACTTTTGAGTCTCCAGAAACCAAACTGGCAACCCTATAGTGTACAGATTTGTCATTTTTGGGGCAGGTCCTCTGATGTGTTTCACCACAAATGGGTGATTTCATTTACTTAAGTCAGTTTGATTTTTTTTCTGGGGTTGTGGCTTTTTTTTTCCTCTTCCCCGCTTTAGTAGATGACCAGGAATGTGGAATTCATTAGACTAGACGATCAGCTCTGGGCGTGTCTGAATCTTCAGTTAACTGGGTTTTTATCTCCGCTTAGTGCTGCCAACCTGATTTTATAATTGTTTCATGAAAACGTGCCTTCGTGTTGTTAGTACACAGAAATCAGGTAAGTACTAGGTGTCAAAGTTCCTGGAAAAATCCCATTTTTCATTCCATTCTTCCATGAACTTTGAAGTCCCTATGGTTTTTTTTGACTTGTGTGGAATAGTAAAATTGTTAAATCGTGGGGTTTTTTTTGTCTACAAAGTGGTGTTAGGATTGTGATTACAATCGTAATTTATTCTCCCTGAGTCAGAGACCTGTACTTACTACCAACTATGAGCTTTTGCTATGTTGAGGAAAATAAACCCGAAGTTATTTTAGTAGTAAAAAGTTGTTTTAATAAACCCTCCATACTCGCTGCCATCAAGTCTGTTCTGGCTCATAATGACCCTGCAGGAGAGAGCGCTGCCCTTGTGGGTTTCAGAGCTTGTTCATCTTGACAGGAGCAAAAAACATCTTGCCCCCACCAAATGGATAGTGGGTTTGAACCGCTGACCTTGTGGTTACCAGCCCAACACAAAGTGTAATGCCATACCACAGGGTTCCATTTCACCTAAACCAAACACCTGTAACTACTGCAAAAGCCATGTTCTGTTGTAAAATGTAGCAGCACATTTTGGAAACACCTTGAATATGAGTGAATTGTAGAAATGACAGTGATTTTTTTTTTTAAGTTTGGGAGAAGAGGTTCATGTGATGGGATTCCATTTCTGGTTAATGTGCCACTAAACAGTAGTCTTTCTGGCTATTCTCACATTAATTTAGCATAAACATACAGTATAGTATGTGACAAATACATCTGGGTATACTTTTTATCTAGGGAGGTAAGAAAATTGTGTTCCTAAATATCCTGCGTTCCCACAAAATGTGTGAGGCCCAAACAAAAGGAACCTTTCTAAGAGGAGTGTCCAAATACTTGGTAGTGTTTTGTTTGATTTATTCGGGGTTTTGGGGGGTCTCACTGGTTTTCTGGAAGTTAATCAGGATCAGGTTGCAGCCCACCTGAAGAAGATGGGATTGGATAGAAGGATGAGAAAGGAAAAAGGGGTAAGGAGTAAAGACAGTTTTGGGGAGAAGATGGAGACCTGGGTCAGTGTATAGTGGGCAGTGGTTATGACATGGGGCTGGTGGGGAATGGAGCCCCAGGATTTGAGGGTGCTTGTTTAGTGGGGCTGTCTCTTGATCAACTGTGCCACTGGGGGTGATTTTTTATTTGGGATGTGACTGCTTTTACATCTGACTCGGTAATTCTGGATCTTGAAATCCCGTTAGAATCCTCCAGAACTGTTAAAAAGGACCACCTGAGCCTGCCTTCTTACAGCACTTTCAGAACCACGTGGGATTCAGAATTTTTGTAAAGCAACTGGGATAGGATGTCACAAGAGATAGCACCTTAGTCGATTGGTGATCAGCTGATCACCAATTGTTAGGGTTTCTGTACAAAAGGTTTCTGTTACAACATAGTTTTAACCAAAGGTTGGCTGTTTGAATGTTCCCTGAGGCTTGGAGACCTGGTGATTGCTTCCCAAGTCAGAGCCTTGAAAGCCCTGTGGAGCACAGGTCTGCGGGGCCCACAGGAGTCGCCATGAGTTCTAATCGGCACATCAACTAGGCTAGTTGTGGGGGTGGGGTGGGCGGGTAAGGTTTTTTGTTTTGCTGCCTATCTCACAGAACGCATTTTTCAATAAAACATCTCAGTGAAGGCTGTGCTGGAAGATGCTGAGATGTTAACTAAATCCCGTCATCTGATGACTGACATGCCTTGACCGTTGACCAGAAACTGAAAGGCCAAGAGGTTTCTACTCATTTCATTAAGCGCTGAATGAAATTGTTTTCTCATTTAGGAGTTTTAATAAAAGCAAAATGGAATTGTACCCTAATGAATCATGAAGGAAAAAGCGTCCTCAGGATTGTAATGCTTCCCTGATGCATTGAGGGAACCAGAGGGCCAATGTGGCTGCCTCAGCAGTCTGATCATCTAGGCCAAGGGTGTCACGTGGCCCCAGAGGTAATTTTTGTGGCCCACGATGCTATGAAATAAAATTGAAAATAGAATTATTTTTTAAAGAAAATAGCACTTAGGGGAGATCGAGGCAATACCATACACACAATTCCCTCGTTACCTTTTATTTCAGAGCAACGTGGGCCACAAAAAATTAACTCTGGGGCCGCATGTGGCCCGTGGACCGCCAGTTTGACACCCCTGATCTAGGTCAGTGGTTCTCGACCTTCCTAATGCCTCGACTCTAATACAGTGCCTCATGTTGTGGTGACACCCTCAAACATAAAATTATTTTCCTTGCTACTTCATCACTAATTTTGCTACTGTTAATGAATCAAGCGAACCCTATGAAAAGGTTGTTTGACCCCCAACGGGGTCTCGACCCATAGGTTGAGAACCGCTGATCGAGGTAGTACTTCAAGACTTGGTGCTTGTAGGTTCCAACCCCTAGCGGCCCCATGCACAACAAAAACCCTGCCCCACTAGCACCATCCTGGAGTTAGATCCTCCTTTTCCACTGCCCCTCTGCTATGCCAAGCATGATATCCTCCAGGGACTGGTCTTTCCTGACAGCATGTCCAGAGTGCATCAGTCTCACTGCCCTTGCCTCCAGGGAGCACTCTGGTGGTACTGTCCAGGCACACGCAGGACTGAATGGTAATGAATATGCCTGCCTTCTAATGAGACTGGTCGGCCTAGTGGCTCGGTAATGAAGAGTTCTGAGGAATGTGTAATTATGGTAGCGTATAAACAGGTTGGGAATTTAATCTCTCGAATGAGGACTGATCTGGCCAGGAAGGGCTGCCATGTGACTGTTTCGAGGTCACCAGGACTTGCAACAAGGGAAAGTTGGTTCAACTCTGGGAGAGCAGCTCAGATGGGATAGAGATTTTCTGTTGCCTGTTACCGTGATAAAATACAGCCACTTACCATGTTTTAGTGTGCAGGGAAGTGTGTATTCAGTTTTGTATGACATTCACCACGATCACATTCCAGACCCTTAGAATATTTTGTGCAAATAAAAACTGCCTGTTGAACAGTAACTCTTCCTCACACCCTCCTCGAGCCAGTTCCCGCTCACAGTGACCATATACAAGAGAAAGAAGGAAGAAATTAGCCAGTCAAAACCTTACCAACAACACCACCATCCCTCGTAGCCGCTCTTCTATTTTCAGTGTATGAATTTGCCTATTCTAAATACTTCATAAAAACCAACTGCTGTCAGGATGATTCTGACTCGGTGACTATAGGACAGGGTAGAACTAAGTGCCTCTGGTTTTCCAAGACTAATTCTGTTTTTTGTTGTTTTTTTTAATTTTCTTAAATCATTTTGTTAGAGGCTCCTACAACCCTTATCAACAATCCATATATACGTCAATTGTGTAGAGCGCGTTTGTGCATTCATTGCCTTCATCCTCAAACATTTGCTCTCCACCCAAGACTGTGAATAGAAAGCTTTGTCTCTTTCCTTTGGAGCATGTGGTAGTTTTGAACCCCCGACCTTGTAGGAAGAAATTCAATGCATAACCAGTATGCTACCAGGGCACCTCCAAATCCCTCATAAACTCCAACTCATTGCCCTCAGCCCACACAGACTTAGAGCAGCAGGAGAACTGCTCCTTTGGATTTCCAAGACATAATTCTTTTCGAGAGTAGAAAGCCTCATCTTCCTCCCGTGGAGCATCTGGTGGTTTTGAACTACTGACCTTGCATATAGCAGTCCAATGCATAAACCCTAGCACCAATGGGTGCCTTCAGATACCTGAAACACTGCCATTGAGTCCATGCCAACTACAGGACAGGGTAGAACTACCCTTGTGAGTTTCTGAAATGAACTCTGATTAGAAAACCCCTTCTCTTGCAAGTACCTCATAAACTACTGCCGTGCAGGCAGTGCTAAGTCTCTGACCTCCTGTGGGTTTCTGAGACTCCATCCAAGGACCTCCCAAGTGGAATTAAATAATATCTGTCCCCCGGGTCTGGCTTATTTAACTTAACAATGCCTTCAAAGGTCACCCGTGTGGTGCTGTGTTCATTTAGTGTATGGAGCCATTCATCATCATGGGCGTTGGAGTTCCACCCTTTGAGTACTGTGAGTAATGACTATGAACAGTGGTGTACAAGTATCTTGCAAGGTCTTGGCTGTAGACCTGGGAGTGAAATTGCTGGGTCAGAAGGTTTAGTCCTTTTTTTAAATCATTTTATTGGGGGCTCGTACAACTCTTATCACAATCCATACGTCCATCCATTGTGTTGAGCACATTTGTACACTGGTTGCCATCATCATTCTCAAAACTTTCTACTTGAGCCCTTGGTATCAGCTTTTCATCCCCCCCCACTCCCCTCCCCCAAAGTTCCGTCTGAGGAACTCAAAGGGTTTTACACCTCAGTGGTGGTGCCATTTACACGCCCACCAACGGGGACTCCACGGTCTCTTCACCAACATTTGCTTTCTTTAAAAAAAAAAGATGATTTTACGTAGAGAAATAGCAGCTTGGAACTGGGGGTAGTGAGACAATTTCAAGCCAGGTAATCTTACTCTGCTCTTCGAGTAAAGAAAGGAGGAACTAATGGCCTGTGGATTCTCTTTCCACAACTGAGTGCTTATTGGAGACCAAAGAGGGCCAGGCCAATCTTACAAAGGTGGTGAGCCTTTCAGTTTAACCTTGAAGGTCATGCCAGAACATGACAAGGTCATGTTCCATCCCGGAGGCTTGACAGTTGGTTCATTTGGGTTTCAAGTGAAAGAAGCTCCCGGGGCCATCTCTCCCAGTGCCATTGATCGGCCTTTTTCTTTTTCTTTTTGGTGAGGATACAGCTAAGAAAAGAAGGGACAGATGCATCCTAATTCTGGCTGTGGGCGTGCTGGTTGCAGACAGTAAAGATGTGTGGCCAGTCACAAGTGATGCACGGCAGGGATTCCTCCCTTTGTAACAGTCACTGACCACTGGCGTAGGGTTCCCACAGCAGGCGTTTCAATAGCTCACTCACACTCCTGAGAGCTGTGCAGCCATGACCACAATCAAGTCCAGACATTTCTTCCTCGTGCTCCTTGTTAGCTCCTCAATCTTGCCAGACTTCCAGGGTGTGTTCCTCCGAATCTCTCGATAAAGCTGCTGTCTCTGACTTTCCTTTGTGATAATATTAACTTGTTTTAGATGAAAGTTTACACGGCACATGAGTTTCCTATTTAACCGTGGCTACACAGTCTATTCCGTAGCCTTGGTGGTTCCCACACTGTGCCAATAACTGCCCTTCTCGCCAGGCCTTCCCTGTTGCCGTCTCTATTTGTCCCGTCCCCTCTTTACCACCCTCTCTCTGCTTTGGAGCAGATGTTGTCCTGTGGTTGAAATTGAAGCTGCTAAAGCCGTACTCGTGGGACAGGCCATTCGTTCATCCAGAGCCCTAGTGATAATAGTGCTTACCAGTTGGGCAGGGATCCATAAGGTCAGTAGTTCAAATCCACCAGCTGCTCCCAGGGAAACCGATGGTGCTTTTTACTCCCTCAGAGGGTTACAGTCTGGGAAATGGGGGGAAGTTTCCAATAGGGTAGCTGTGAGCCAGCAGAAGGCAGTGAGTTTGATTTGAATATTCATTAATCCCATCACTTAACCAACTGAAGCAGCAGCACATGCCCATCACTTACTTTTAATAATGAAACAGCGTTTAGCTCACTGTGCCACCAGGGCTCCTTCCAGGGAGGGTAAATCCCAAAATGAGACCAGCATTTCCTGAGGCTCACTGGAATAAGTCAGGGGCAGATTGAAATGACAGCCCTCTGGCACTGCTGGGAACACCAAGACCCAATTTACTGCCATCAGGTCAAATCTGACTCGTAGTGACCTCTAGGATGCTAGAACTGCCCCTGTGGGTTTCTGAACCTAACTCTACAGCAGAAGAAAGCCTCTTTCTCCTGAGAAGCAGCTGGTAGCTTCGAACTGCTGACCTTGTAGTTAGCAGGCCAGTGGCACAACCACTATGTCACCGGGCCTCTTCATAGGGCAAAAAAAAGGTACTTGGGAGCCAAGAGAAACTAAATGAGTGCGTGGCCTGGAGAGGAATGGGCTTCTGGTGTTTGGTTAAATCTTACTAGTGGTAGATGATGTTGTTCAGTGCTGTGTGTCCACTTTCATAGCGACCCCAGGCACAACAGAACAAAGTACTGCCTGTCTGAGGCCCTCTCACCATCTTTGCATAGATGTGGTAGTTGCTGGTTAACCAGACGGTGCTAATTGCACACTGCGTGGGGAAGCAGAGCTTTCCATAGACCCGGGACAAATGAAATACAGCAAAGTTATGAGGGTTCCAAGCCCTCTGCAGTCTCACTTAGGATTTCCTGCCACTGGCTTCAGAACAGTATGATCTGATGAAATCCCAAGACTACTGGGTTTACCAAACTGTGGGGCAAACCGAATAGGAGTCTACAAAAACCTGCGTGCTCTGAATGCGGCAGATGAGCGGTTTCAGGGCGAGAAGACAGAACACGAGGAAGGGAGAAGGCTTGGACAACTGACTGCTCCTCCCCATAATTAGCATTCTCAAAAGTGAAACCGGATTCACAGGTAGGCAGTGATTTTACAATGAATGTTGGGGAGTTGGGGGAGCTACAGACTGTGGGACCCTCTGCCGAGTTCTGTCTGAGCAGCTCTGTTGATGTTTCTGTATTAAACTGTGCTGCATCAATGTTTGACAAGCATCTGTCAGTCACTGAAGAGACCCTTTCCTGTCCTAAGATTCCATCCATCAAGACCCTTCAATGCTATAGCAAGTGTTAATAGAAGCCTGGCCACGTGTTTGTTTTAAATAGAATGGTGGGCCGCCCAAGAAACCAAACTCATTGCCATCAGGTCTACTCAAATCCAGTGGCCTTATAGGACAGAGTAGAACGATACCTGTGGGATTTTGAGATTGGACTCACACGGGAGTAGAAACACTGTCTTTCGCCTGTGGCGCAGCTGGTGGTTCTGAACCGCTGGTCTGGTGGTTAGCAATCCCCGTGCATGTGCCAGGAGGGCTCCTGAAGATGGGCCGTAGTGATTTTTAAAAGCCAATGTTCACATTGCCCTCTCCCTCCTTTTGCAGTTGCTGGTGCTGACCGGTGTCCAGTTCTGTGGATAAACATAATTTTGTTAATGTCCCATAATCTTTGGGAGCGAAGATGATGAGGGCAGAGCTCTGCCTTGTCTACCTGTTTTCCCCACCTCTTCTTGTAGCAGAAAATGTAGTGACTTTAAGTGGGAATTGCTGTAGTCCGTGAACAGATCAACAGGAGGGCTAGTTGTTCCATGCCAGGTGGGTAGGTGCGGGGGAAGAGAGAGCTTTTCACCCCTGTACAGGTTTAAGTCTCAGAAACCCACAGAGGCAGTGTAACCTGCCCTGTAGGATCACTGTGTCTTAGAAGCCATGCGATGGCTGGGATAGCAGTGAGTGAGTCGTTGCACACATGTATGGCCAGTTGACTAGGAGAGGATCGGTGTTCCCAACGGCTTACAACAGATGCTGGTTTTACACTAAAAGCGATGGCTGTCTTCGTATTCCAATCCATGGCAACTCCATGTATGTCAGAGGAGAACAAGGCTCGAAAAGGTTTTCAGGACTTATTTTTTCAAAATAGTTCCACAGGCCTTTCATCCGATTGTACTCTGGGTGGATTTGAACCTCCAACTGGCCTGTTGAGGAGCTGAGTGCCACCTAAGGACACCTGTTTGGCATTACCCACTGCCATTCTATTTATAATATTTGCCGTGGCCAGTTCCTCAGAAATAGACAACCCATTCCTCCTTCGCATAGTCTGTTCTCAGTCTAGACGCGCTGTTGAAACCTGCTCCCTTTGGGCGACCTGCTGGTAGGTATTTGATATAGCTCCGGCATCTCACCAACATCCAAGCCACCACAGAATGACAAACGTGACAAACTGACAAGGGACATGCTGCATTGGGAAAATCTGCACAAGACCTCTTTCCAAGTGTTGAAGAGCAGGGGTGTCGCGCTGAGGACTAAGGGGCACCCAAGCCAGGCATGGTTTCTTCAATAGCACCCTGTGCACGTGGAAGAATGGACACGTGTGAACCGGGGACTGCCAGAAACACAAGTCCTCCTTAGAAGAAATGCAACCCAATGAGCTGTCTCTACTTTGGACATGTTGTCAGGAGCCCAGTCCCTGGGAAAAGGACAGGCATGAAGAAGATGATCACCAAGGGAGTGGGTGCATGCGTGGCTACAATAGCGGGTCCCACCAGATCAACTGGGAGGATGGCACAAGACCCGGGCAGCGGTCCCTTCCCTTGTCCGCGGAGTCACTCGTGATGAGCCAGACCTGCTCAATGGCACCGAAGGACAACAACTGCCGTCCTGACTCGTGCAAGGCTTTGCCAGTCTTTTTTAAAAAAAAATACTTTTATTGGGGGCTCGTACATCTCTTATCACAATCCATACATTCCTCCAGTGTGTCAAGCACATTTGTACATATGCCGCCGCCATCATTTTCTTCTCTTTTCATTGTTTTATTAGGGGCCCATACAACTCTTATCACAATCCATACATACGTCAGTTGTGTAAAGCACATTTGTACATTCATTGCCCTCATCATCCTCAAAACATTTGCTCTCCACCCAAGCCCCTGGAATCCGCTCCACATTTTCTCCTCCCTCCCCGCTCCCTCCTCCCTCATGAACCCTTGATACATATATTCTTTATGGCAGCAGATTGAACATTTTCCCAGGGAGACGGGTGGGTTTGAACTGTCAAGTTCACGATTAATAGCCAGATGCTGAGCTGACAGAGCCAGCAGTTTATTCTTATTCACACCTTAGATTGGATTATAAAGGTGTTCCTGAAATTCGGATGCAGTACATCTTAGTTGAAGGAACCCTGGTAGAGTAGTGGGTGATGCTTTGGGTGGCTGATCACAGGCCAGCAGTTAGAAACCACCAGCCTCTTTGCAGGAGAAAGCTAAGCTTTCTACTATCGAAGCAGTACAGTCTCTGAAGGTGGCAGGGAGGAACAAAAGTGGAGCTGATACTAAGGGCCCAAATAGAAAGTAAGTGTTTAGAAAATGATGGCAACGTATGCACAAAGATGCTTCATACAATTGACATGGAATATTGTAAAAGTTGTAAGAGCCCCAATAAAATGACGAAAATAAATAAATGAGAGAGACCAGATTTCAGGCCATCATTTGACCTGCTGGGCCAAGCCTTACCTGTACCTAAACATGTATCTAATTCTTTAAGCATGTAATTAAATAAATATCTTTAATACCAAAAAAGAAAGAAAGAAACCCACTTGGGCAATTCTACCCAGCCCTATAGGGTCTCTAGGAGTCAGAATTGACTTGATGGCAGTGGGTTTTGGGAAGTCTTGACCAGGTGGGCATTTATTTCTATGCTTCAAAAGAGGGTAAGTTACAAAAAATGTAGTGCTGCAGGAGTTCCCGTTTATGCACACGGGTTTATTCCAATCAAAATGTGTTTATTTTTATTTTTTAAACAGTTTAGCACTTTGTCCACATACAATGCAATAGTTCAGACCTATCAAGAAAAGTTGTACAATCCTCACCACAATCAATTTAGAACATTTTCTTCTAGTTCAAAACATGTTGAAACATGTTCCTGGGACCAATGGATGACTGCAGACACCTTCAGTCAGTAAAAACACTTGTCTAAATCCAGTTAAGGTAACTTCCAAAAACAGAAATAAACAAAAAAGGACACTGTGTCATGGAGAAAAAAAATTGAGATCCAGGTGATTACTAAATTTTTAACAGCACTCACTTGACATCTTCCTAAATCATGGCAACTTGGAAACAACTGTCTGGGAATGTTGCCCCACATTCAGCTTCAGTTTTTAGCTGGATCGGGCCTTTTTAAAGAAGGTTGGGAGACCTCAAAGATAAAGTCAAGGCTGAGTTGAGTCTACTCAGAAGGTTATGGTCACTGTTCTTTTGGATTCCTTGAAGAGCCTGGTGGTATAGTGGGTTATGTGTTGGGCTGCTAGCCACAGGGTCAGTAGTTCAACTCCACTAACCTAACTGCTCCTGGAAAAAATGAACCCACAGGGGCAGTTCTGCTCTGCCCTATAGTGTTGCCCCTATAGTGTTGCTCTGAATTGGAACTGACTCAATGGCTGCGAGTTTGGTTTGGTTTAAGAGGGGAAATCTTCAGAATTTATTAGGACAATGGAGAGTTGCATTCATAAGAAAAAGTCCGTAGGAAAGTTACACTCAGGCATAATTATCTGTATAAAAAATTCTAAGGGCTTCCCTGAGAGAATTCCATTGGTTTTTGTGATTTTTATAGCAGTACTTTTTGACTTGGCCTCATCCACCCAGAGGGCATTTTCTATTTGTTCCCCAATCATTTTATTAGGGGCTCATACAACTCTTATCACCATGCATACATACATCAGTTGTGTAAAGCACATTTGTACATTCATTGCCCTCATCATTCTCAAAACATTTGCTCTCCACTTAAGCCCCTGGCATCAGCTCCACATTTTCCCCTCCCTCCTTGCTCCCCCCTCCCTCATGAGCCCTTGATCATTTATAAGTTGTTATTTTGTCATATCTTGTCCTGTCCGACGTCCCCCTTCACCCGCTTTTCTGTTGTCCGCACCCCAGGGAGGAGGTCACATGTAGATCCTTGTAATCGGCTCCCTACTTCCACACCGAGGGCATTTTCTAACTTGTGAAGAACACTTCTCTCATCCCACCCTTCACAACAACTCGGAATAGACACTGGGAAGGCAGTGAGGAAACTGAGGCTCCAGAGCTTAACTGTCAGAATGTGGCCTTTTGATTCTCTATGCAGCGGTGGCGGTGGGCCAGCCAGGCTAGCTTCTGCTAGTCTACTGGGCAGGGTGGAAGGAAGGTCGGGCAAGCGCAAGGTTTTTGTTGACCATCAACAGCCCTCATTGAATCACCCCAAACAATATGTTTTTGGAAGTTGTTGCACAGAATGTGGTGACTTTCCGAGTAAATGTGATGACAAAATGATTCTCATGTGGGTGACTGACATTGCACAAGCACCGCACACTCGCTCCTGCACTTCCTGTGGTCCTCACAACCCTGGGAGTCCATGTATGACTTCGGTCAGGTCTGATGGGGTGCCACGCCCTGGCTCCCAAATCTATTTTTGGTATTCCCTGGGGACTTCGTTGCTCTGCTCCCTTGCTATTCTGTTCCATGGCTTTAGTGTTTTGCCTCAGTGTGGTGGGATCAGATTGGGCGCAATTCCCACACTGTGTCTCCAGTGTTGTCCCCTGTAGGGCTATGGGTCAGTGGGGATGTCGTGTCTCATAGTGGGGCCAGCCATATGGTCTTTTCTGTGGATTGGTTGCTCTGAGCAGGGAGATAGTCCTCAAGGCTTGGTGGGCCAGGATGTGCTCCATTCTCTCTTCCTCCCCCTTCATTTGCTCCCGTTATGTGTGATTTCATCCAAATTTTAGAAACGAAATGAATGCTCAGAAAAGATGCATGGAGACTCACACCCAGGTTTCTTCTACTTGATTCCCACCAGGACAGCTGATTGAGGAGGAAGGCATGTCACGTCTAGACTAGACTGAAAGGAGAGACAGAGACAGAGGAGAGAGAACGGGATGGAGAAAGGGAGAGAGTGGGGGAAGGCACCACCCAGAGGAATGTTCTGCCCAGTGCATGGAAATACGCAGGCTGAGCATTGAGCCCACCAGGAGACCTCAGGCAGAACATAAGAAGGGGTTACCCAACTGCCTCCCTCTCCTCTGGGGTTTAGCCAAGACCTTTCTATTACGGACTCCTCCACAGTCACTCTTGAGCCTCCTAAATGAGTCTGCATTTGTTGCAGGGATAGATTTACCCGGACAGGTGGAAGAAGCGTGACTTAAGGGCTGTAAACAGCTGCAGAGGCCAGGGCTGCCTTCTCGCAAGTTCCCCAGCCTTAGAACAAACCCCCAAATCGGGACGACTGCAATTTTGGTCCAGTGCACGCACCACCCGTGAGAGCGAAATGGTAATGTTAACACGTAAGGAATTTCCAGGCGCTAGCAAAGGGGTTGGGATCTCCTGGCGTGCTTTCTGCTGCTGACTCACAGTGCCGCGGCTTTGGGGCGGTCAGGTTTCCAAACGGAACACACAGTAGGCAGTCAACAAATAAATGTCAACTTGTAGCTGTGATTTTCATTTCTGAGAGAGGATGATGCTCTGCCTGTCCATCCCATGACCGAGTGAGGCAAAGGATTGAGCGGTAACAGCGACAACATCACCCTTGACTTTTCCGGTCCCAACTCCCCTACAGCCAGTTCCCGCCTCTTATCAGGTAACTTTCTTGCGGGGACGGTGAGCAGGACTTGCACAGCGCGTGGGGCAGGTTCACCCTGCGGCCAATCGTAGCCGAGATTCGGAGGGGGAGGGGGAGGGCTGGCCAGACCTTCCAGCCCAGGAGGAGGGCGGGCCTAGGCTGAGCCGTGGCCGCCACGGCCTCTGGTGAGGCTGCGCCGCGCCTGACACTTAGGCGAACCAATAGGCGAGAAGATCACGATTTGAACTAGCCAGTGCGGAGGGGCTGGGGGCGGGACCTCAGGAAGCTATAAAGGCGGCGGCCGGAGCCCGGCGGTGGCGGAGGTTCGTGCAGCGGTTGCCGGTAGTAGCTTGTGGCGTGCTTGTGCGCCCTTGGGCTCGATCCTCGCACCGCGGCTCCCCGCGCTGGCCCTCCTCGTTGCTGGGCACCATGACCACCACCACCACTTTCAAGGGCGTCGATCCCAACAGCAGAAGCAGCTCTCGGTGAGGCGACGGGGCCACACCCGGGCCGCGCCGCCCGCGCCGCCGCAGGAACTGGGTGGAGAGGCGGGGAGGGTCGCTGCCCGGCGGGGCCCCGTGGGGTCCACACGGCGGGGCGTTGGCGGCGACGTGCGGGGCGCGCCGCGCGCACGCGGGGTGGGTGGTGGAGACCCGGCTGCCTGCGCCGCCTTTGTGTCTCCTGGAGAGCCCGGCTCGGCCCCGCCCCGGACCCCCGCTTTTCCTCATTCATTCCCGCCTGGGCCCACCGTCCCGCACCCCCGGGGCTGGTGACCGTCCCCCTGGAGCCAGCGGGGCGGGGCCGCTGCTCCGCTCCGCAGAGGCTGGTCCAGCCCCAGGGCGGTGGTCCTGCCCCCCGCCTCAGTCCCGTGCTGGGGAGACCCGGAGCCTCCTCGTTCCTGGACCCAGGTACACCCCGCCGCCCCTCTTCCCCAGGCCACGCGCTTCTCTAACCGTGGACACTGGGCTGACCGGCGCTGTGCGCGCCCATCGCCGCCCCACTGGGTCGGGGGTGGGGTGCTCGCTGCTCCCCCTACCCCCCTCCCCTCCCCCAGCCGGACCTTCCGAACCTCTCAGGCAGTTGGCCCTTGGGGTCGGGCGGGGCTGGTCGCCGAGACCGCCGCCCGCTCTGGATTCAACGGTCCGGCCCACTTCCAAGTGCCTCCCGGCTCCTAACAAAGGAAGCCCCCAGCCCTTTCTCCGCCACGCGCCCACGGGACGGACGGGCGGGCGGGGGGGGGGCGCGAGCCGGGCCGAGGGGCGCCGGACCCTTCCGCCCCCGGGCTGGGCTTCGCCGTTGACGTTTGCTAATGCGTTCTCCGGGCGGCGTCCCCCGCGAGGGCAGGTTTCTTGTCGTAGGGCGGGGCCGAGACTTCCATTGTCTCTTCCGTGGGGGCTCCACCTGCGCAGCGGGACCCCTCCTGGCCACTCACCCGTCGTGGTTTGCGGAGGGAGCGCTAGGCCCAGGGTTGGCACCAGAACCGGCCACCGAGCCCCGGCCTGAGTTCGGGGAGGTGCTGGGCTGCGTGCAGGGCGCGCACATTGTCTGGGCTGGTTGCACGCAGCTCCTCAAAGTGGGCTCCGGGCGGCCCCGCGCTCACGGCCCCAGGGAAGCCAGGCTGCACTGTCTGCTGGACGCGGGTCGCCACCGGTGGTGACCTGTAGGCCGGTGTGGCCGGCCTTGGGGTCCTGGGCCAGGGGCACAAAGGGAGCCATTTTGTGGGGGTTCAGAAAGACAGGCTGAAGCTGGCAGTCGCGCACAGGGGTTAGCGACCTCGGCGCACAAAGACGCCTGGACCGGCGCAGCTCAGTGGAAAGCCCTGGGGCTGCAGTTCCTTCCCGGCTCCTTTCTCGCCATTCCACAGGCTCGCGCCGGCAGATAAGATAATTTTGGGACTGGATTCGTAGTTCTGGGGAGGATGAGGAACTGAGTCATAGCGACGGGCCTAGGAGAGCAGAGGCACCGCCTCTGGTTGTCATCCTGCCAAGCAGATAATTTTCTGCAGGGGACACCGGGCACACAGCGAGCCCCCTAGCTTTTCATTTTGTGCCGGGAGGTGGCTGTTGGAATGGTGATGTGAAATCCGGGGTTTGATCGTTGGGGTAGAGCGAAGAAACCAGGTGAAATGCGTCCTGGCACTTAGCATTTCTCCGTCTGTGCGTGCGTTTGAAGTGGAGACAGACGGTTCCGGTTTTGCCAGAAGAATGTTTTCTTGGTCTTTTGTCATCCCGGTGCCGCCCAGAGTGCGTGATCTCCGCACTGTGGCCCCGTGCTTTCTCTGCCTCTGCTTCCCTTCTCCTCCACCCCCCGGGCTGCTCCACAACTTGTGTTCCCCAGTACCGCCCTCCTGGCTCCACGAACACACAAGATAAGCTCAAGCTCCGACCCGGGAGAGTGGGTTGTAAAAATCGGATGGGAACTGAGGTTTAAAGTGAGAAGGAAGGTTGGGGGTTGGGGGAGAGGGAAGAAAAATACTGTTTTAATTGTCCATAGTATAGGGACTTGTTTTGTTTGGCTGAGTCTTATTTGTGTCATTTTGACTCATTCTTAATGTGTGTGGTTGAGCAAGCAGAGGAGGCGCTTTACAAATACTAGGAGTGAAGTCATTTCTGCGTAGGGTCCAGACCCTTTGTTGGGAGCTGTCTTCCTACACATGGGCTCTACAACATGACGTCATTGTATGCCGGGATCACCTGCTGTGGGGAGAAGGCGGTCGGCCTCTTAAAAAGTTATTCCAGCCCGAGCTTTGACTTGTTTACCAGCTGGGGTTTGGGACTGATGTCTTTTGTTTAATGGTAAGGTAAAACAGATTTTATAGCTCGTTAGGGCTAGGCAGCTTTTCCAGTGGTCCAAATCAAGCACTGAGTGTTCAGTATGAACAGATCTTCAGGGAGCAAATCCAGTTCAAGCTGAGGGTACTATGTTAAGGTATCTTTGCTGATTGAAGGGTGCGACTCACGAAAAGCTCATTGCTTCAGACCTTTAGATGAAGAGGAGCCGATTAAGGATCTGTGAACACCACTCCAACTGTGACTGGGGCCAGTCTGGAATGGTCATCTTTAGGAAATGGTGCCCACATTTGCCTTAGTTGGTAGACTGATGTAGATTGACGTGATCTCATTTCATCTAAGTAGATGCTTAATATGAGAGACCTTAAAATGGAGCGTGGGATTTTAAATGCAATAAGGAAATGCAATAGGTTCTTGGCTCCCTGGGGGAATCTGACATGGTTATTTACTGTAAATTAAAAGTTGGGCTTCACCGTGGCAGACACTCATATTGGCTTCAGGGGAGGGGCCACATGAGATATCCAATGGGGTCTGAAGTAATGATTTACTATGAGTTGAAAGTGAATTCTATGGACAGAACATCATCCTAGGCTGAGGGGAGGGCACATAAATAAGTACAGTGTGGGCTTCCTATACTCAAGGACAGTGTTATGGTGCAAACAAGAAGACTTTATTCAGGGCTGTGTACTTGGGGAGTTTGAGCTCATCTTGTCACTTTCCTGGGGGGGGGGGGTTGCCCTTGAAGCTTTTCAGAGCCTGAATTCGCTCTTAAAGGCCAGGCTGTGGGAACAGACAGCAGGGTTCCAACTACCAATGATGGTTAGTTAATATTTGCACATGGTTGGGGGGAGGGGGAACTCTCTCATGGCATGAGAAAAAGATGTGAAATGCAAACTTCATTGTCTATAAATAAAGTTTTATTGGAAAACAGCCAGGCTTGTTCCTTTTCCTATAATGAATGGCCGCCTCCGTGCTGTGTACGACAGAGGTAAACAGTTGTGGCCACAACCCTGACTCACCAACCGTTAGCTAGTTTACTATCTGGCTCTTCTTGGGGAAAAGCTTGTGACTCCTGGGGAAAGGGCTGCTACCTCCTTCCAGCCCTTGGAGTTGGGGTTAGATCATCACCCAAGCTTGAAGTGTAAGGGGATGGGCTGGATTTTGACCAAGGCATAGAGAGGAGGAGGAGGAGATGTCTGAGGGAAGACCCAGAGGTGGGGATGCACCAGACTGGTCCCTGCAGCAGTGAAGAAAGTGGCCTGATCAGAGGGACCAAGATGCTGGAAAGTGCTAGTTCGGCAAAGTCACAGGCAAACTTAGGTTCCCTCTGGTTCCGGCTTTATCCTGCCTGCTGGCAGAGGGACCAGTGGAGCCAGGGCCCCACTTCACGCAGGAAGGGGCAGGTGGGGATCATGGGCCCCTGGGGTACGTGGAAACGTCGGCCCCCACCCAGGGCCCGGGTTCTGTCTAGACTCACGGAGGACGCCCTAGGTGAATGGGCAGCAGGAAAAGGGTTAGGGCTCTCCAAAGGGAAAGGGAAGTAAGTTGGGAGGGAAGCCTCAATCCAGAAGTTCTTTAGGATCCTTTCAGATGAGCCCTAGGAAACAGAAAGAAGACATCGCCGGTCCCTTCAAGTGTCTCATCTGTCACTTGGTGGCCTTGGGGTGACCAACCTTGGAGACGTAGCGTCATGGGAGGCCAGGCTCCAGGTGCTGTTCTAAACACGGCTTAGATTTAGTCCTTGGGACGGTTTTATGAAGGAAGTCACAGCCCCCGCGTTAGAGGAGAAAACACAGACATGGGGAAATTGTGCAGCCTGCTGCAATCAACACAGCGAGAGGTCTTGTCTCCGCACTGGATTTTTGATGTGACTTAGGCATTTGGACTCGTCCTGGCTTCTTGGTTTTGATTCAGTCCATGTGTTTTGGGCAGCGTTTCATTCAGCCTCCTTCCTGCCTGTGGCTTTCCGCTCTGTGAACGAGCCCTCGTTAATAAGCCCGGCTTAATGAATACGCAAGTGTGGCTGGCCAGGGCCTTCTTTGTAAACAGATTGCCATCTTTCTAGGCGTATCCTGGCTGATTTCTGACTCCCTGCTTGGAATACATTTCCAGACGCAGGAATGCTGGCTCAGATAAAATGGTATCTGAAGCAAAGTCAAACTCTCAGGCTTGCCTGGAAGTTGCCCGCAGCTGGTGGGCTTGCCCAGTCTCCTGAGGACAAAGATAAGTCCTTTGTTTTTAACTTGCTGGCCAGTAAGGCTGAGTTTCTAAGAGACCATTTCATATTTCCCACCTGCCTGTTAGTACTTCTTGTTCATTTTCTCTTGCCATGCTTTTTCTGCTTTTAAGAGCTTTTTTGGCGACTGTGACACAGTCCTTTGTGAAGTGCCATGTTTGACTTCTGCCAGGTTTCGTCTGTGTGTGCACAGTTTGCCCAGAAAGACCTCTTCTCCAGGATTGGGGGCTCTGTCCCGATTGTTTCCAGGTGTGCTTTTGCTTTCATTTTTTAGGGAGGCGTGGCCTCCCTGGAGCAGGTTGGGGTGAACGGAGTGAGATTGGAGGGTATGTGGGGACTCACAGCTGGTTGGTACCAGTTGGGTCAACAATTTCCCTGTCTGATCTGAGCCACTCAGAAGGCCCACTCCTTTTTTTTTGACCCCCTTATCCCACCCCTCCGAGGCCCAGTCCTTTTGAGAGAGGACTCTCCTGATGCAATGATGGGGAGAAACTGAGGCATAACATCAGAGGCAGAATTGTCAACAGATTCTCAGTGCGTGATGTGATGTGAGTATTTAAGACACCAGAAGATTGGAACTCAGTAAGCAGGCGCGATGAGTCCACCCATCCAGAACCCGGGACCTCGCCTTCTCTTGCCGCCCCGGGGGGAACATTTCCAGGAGTGACCACAGATTGACCCAAAGCAAGTCTCCTCAAATATCCAGGATTCATGCCATCTAAGCTCTGTTGTCTGTCCACACTGTAATTAAAAACTAGACATCAGTAACTGGAACGACACCGCCCCTAGTCTGATGTAATATACAGAGACGCTTCTAAGTGACATGTGGGCTCACGAAGAGAAGAATGGAAAACCTATGAAAATGCTGACCCGCAAACCAGGGGAGGCTAGCCTTCAGCCTTCCGGTGGAATACAGGGAGCCGAGGTTACCAATGAGGGTCTTCACTCGGAAACTTGGCATTGCCTGGCCAAAGGCCTAGATAATAAGGTCTTTTTTTTTTCTTTGAAAAATAATTTTATTGGGGGCTCTTAAAGTTCTTACCACAATGCATACATCCACCCATTGTGTAAAGCACGTTTGTACATTCCTTGCCCTCATCATTCTCAAAACATTTGCTCTCCACTTAAGCCCCTGGCATCAGCTCATTTTCCCCTTCCCTCCCTGCTCCCCCTTCCCTCATGAGCCCTTGATAATTTATAAATTATTATTTTGTCATATCTTACACTGTCCAACATCTCCCTTCAACCACTTGTTGTCTGTTGTCTGTCCCCCAGGGAGGAGGTTATATGTAGATCCCTGTAATCGGTTCCCCCTTTCGACCCCACCCTCCCTCCCAGTATCACCACTCTCACCAATCGTCCTGAAGGGATCCTCTGTGTTGCCAGTTCCTGTCTGTACCAGGTTGAGACAGATTTGTATGTTAGAATTAGGATCGTGATGGGGGGAGGAGAGTGGTATGTTTCATCGTTGCTACACTGCACCCTGACTGGCTCTTCTCCTCCCTGCAACCCTTCCGTAAGGGGATGTCCAGTTGCCTACAGATGGGCTTTGGGTCCCCACTCCGCACTCCCTCTCATTCACAATGATTTGATTTTTTGTTCTTTGATACCTGATCCCTTCGACACCTGGTGGTCACACAGGCTGGTGTGCTTCTTCCATGTGGGCTTTGTTGCTTCTCAGCTAGATGGCCCCTTGTTCACCTGATAAGGTCTTTCCTAAACTGATTTATGAGAACTAGAAAACTAGCAAGTCCTCCAGCCAATTGGCAATCCGTTTCCTGTGCTTTGTGTGTTGGCATGAAACCCTTGCCAAGGAAGGGACAGCTTAGGGCAACCTGTGATGCTAAACAGCTGTGCTGGCCTCAGAGGACCTGGTATGGGACCTGCCACCAAGTCTTATGTCTAGAGACTTCTCTCACGTTGGCGTCCCCTTGTGACTCGTCACTGCTGTGTGAGTGCAGAGTGAGGAGCCAGTGTTCACACGGCCGGATGGCGTGGGGTGGGGAGGCCTTTCTTTTGCCACCTCTCCCCGGGCTGCTAAGCGAGGCAAGTGAGCTTATTTATTTATATGCCTGTGCTGTCCTTTTTGAGGACTTAGCTGAAAACCAAAGTGGAAATGATTGGTTTTTAAAGAATGGGTAACAAGACCTGCTCCCAGATTTTCCTGCAACTGTCCCGCCTAGGAGTAAAGGGTCTGGCCATTCCCTAATCAGTTGTGTGAAAAGCATGCTTTGCCCTTGTTTCTAGGGTTTTGCGGCCTCCAGGTGGCGGCTCCAATTTCTCACTAGGCTTTGACGAGCCAGCAGAACCACCTGTGCGGAGGAACAAAATGGCCTCCAACATCTTTGGGACATCTGAAGAAAGCTCCCCTTCCTGGACCAAGTCCACAGGTATTGCTCCCACCTGTCATCAGCCCCCCACAGCTGCTCGGACACTAGCTCACAGTTGCTGCTGTGCAGCCGGCTCGGGCTCACGGCGACCCCCGCTGCAGCAGCAGGACACTGCCTGGCCCCGTGCCCCCTCACCAATGTGGTTCTGTGGAAGCACCTTGCTGCAGTCACGGCGTCAGTCCGTCATCTCATGGAAGCTCCCCCCGACCTTCGACCTTACCAAGCATGGCGTCCTTGCCCAGGCATGGTGAGAGGAAGTCACGCCATCCATGCTTCTAAGAAGCGTTCTGGCCGTACTTCCTGCAGGGTAGATCACAGTGCTTCCCTCCGTCCATCACCCATGGTCCCTTCTGTCTTCTCTGCCAGCAGCGTGAATCACATGGGTGGGTTTGGCTGTCTTCCACCTTTGTCGCTGTCCAACGTGCACCTGTGGGCGACCTGAATGAAAATGCCATGGCTGGGTCAGGCGCACTCAGTCCCGCTCGCTCATTCGTGAGAAACTAGAGAGTTAAGACGTTTGTCCTCAGAGGAGAGGCTGATACACAGGTGGGGACTCTGCAGAGTCCGAGTGAGGAGCAGAGCAAGTTCCAGGCAGAGTGAGCCAGGCGTCCGCCCTTCCCCGGGGGTACTGTTGCTAGGTCCCTGGGTGGCAGGAAGGGATTGTGGTCTGCTGCTTACCCAAGGATGGGCAGTTCAAGCCCGGCCCCTCCCTCTGTGTCTTAGAAGAAAGGCCTGGCTTCTGGATCTACAAAGATGGCACCAAGGAAACAGTTTGGAACAGAGTTCCACTCTGTCACATGTTGGGGTCACCATGAGCAGAAATCACCTGGGCCTGCTCTGTGTGTGTGTATGATTTTTCAGGGACGCTTGACCTCGCTTTGTGACCCGAGACGAACATAGAAGGCCAGCGTCCCCAGCGCTCTGCTCTCCTCCGTCTCTGGTCTTTCTCTGACGGTGTCTTTTGTCTTATAGGTGCCAAGTCTAGTGGTGGCAGCGAAGACTCTGAGCCCTCGCTGCCCCAGACAAGGAGCTCTGCAGAACCAAACTCCGGAGACTGTTTCAACCTGAAGGTCAGTGTGACCCGTGCAGTGAGAATGCCTTAGAGATTCCACTGATTTGTGTTTTACTAAAGGCGTCAGCTTGGCCAGTGAGCGGATTGGAAAGAGGCGGGAGGTTGAGAGATGTGAGGAGGAGGAGAGGCAGAACTGTTGAGTGAACGAATGTGACTTTGACTTGTGCAGCAAGCATCCCTCCCCCCAGGGTCTGCTTCCTCTGGAGGCGCTCCCGCCCTGGCTCTGGGGGTCTGACCTGGAGGATAGTGGCTCCGTAGTGGGCGCTAACCTTGAGGTGCTCTAAGGGACAGAAACCCCCAGGGGACGTTCCACCTTGTCCTGTGGGGTCGCTGTGGGGCAGCCTGGGGGCCGAGGGCTCAGTGATGCTGACTCTGTAGCATCCTGCTTTTCTCAAGGGGACGTGACCCTGTACTTGACCGCTTCACCATTAAAGTCCAGCGCCAAACCATGGCCCTAGCCATACCCCACTGCTGTTGACACGGACGTTGCTGACCCGATACAGGTTTTCTCTTTAGCAGATGCCCTCGTCCTTCTCCCAGTGATCTGCTGGTGGGCTTGAACGGCCAATCCCGCACTGCTTACAGGAGCAGCTGGTGTTTGCCCGCACTGCTGACCTTGAGGCTGCATCCTCCCCAGGCTCCCGCTTGCCCTCAGTCTGTACAGGAAAGTCTCCCTGTGGTCCTCTTGAACGCAAACCGCCGTCTAGTCTGACAAGAACGACTGCTCTCTTCAGACCTGTGGATGTGAGATCCGAGAGGACAGCAATTACGACGCTGGGGGAGGGATGCGTGCAGCACAGGTCAAGGTCATGTTCCCTCAGCAGTTCTGACTGCTCACAGCTCGAGAAGCAAGGCCAGAAAGATGGGCCATTCAAGACTGTCTTCAGTGTCACTGGCTTCTGTGCCTTGTTCTCAACAGCGGCACATAAAGAAAATAGAGCGTGTGTTTAACAAAGGGGACTCCACACATGGTTTCGAGGTTGCTTCCTGGAACCGTGGTTAGTAAACCGTTCGCTATTCTTCTCTTGCAGGGAGAAGGCGACATTCACGGTAAGTGGATCAGCGGACGGAACCTCTGGCTCTGTAGGTGGTTTCCGAACGACCCTGACCGGAGTGGTTTGGAATCCTGTCCCGGAGAGAGCCCGGGTCGTGCCCTGGTGGTAGGGCAGCCAGGGAGGCGAGGCGAGGAGAATGAAATGAGCGGGTGGGTAAACGTGGTCGGACTTTCTGCCTCCAGAGGGAGATGGTTACAGTTCCCGCACGACTCAAGCCCAAAGCTGGGAGGGCTCAGTGGCCGTGGATCCAGTTGGTGTTTGTTAGTGCTAATGAAAACTTTGGAGTTACGCGACTCAGCGTTTCAAGCTCCGCTCGCAGCCCTTCATTTAGAGTTTTTATACCAAGCTGCTCACTCCCGTTACGTGATCTCCGGAATGATAGCTTAGCGGCTGAGAGCAGGCCTGGTACCAATTACACGGGGGGAGCTGAAATCACCGACTTGGTTGTTTCAAATCTTGGGAGTGTTTGTTGGCACTTGTGTAACGAGGGCCATGGAAGAGCGCTGGCTGGCCGGGGGAACGAGCGGAGCACAGGTGTGGGCCAAGGGCAGCATCAGGGCGGATAGGAATCTGGAGGCCCTGTTGAGTAAGCTTCACCCCTCCTCGGCCTGTCCCCCTTCAGGGTCCCTGCGCGTCAGAACTGACTCGTGGCGTGCCGGGTTTTCATTTATGAGCACCAGCCAGGAGCGCGGGTCTCCGTGGAAGGTTCTTTATGCTGGAAGCTGAGCTGGACCGAGTGATGGGCTTCCTCAGCATGTGACGAAGAACAGTGCATAGTTTATCGAAGAACCCTTGATCTTGACGTGTGACCCTTCTATAAGACAGGAAGGAACGATATGCAGGGTTTCCAAGTCTGCGAGGCTGATGGCCTTCCCGATCTTTCCCACTGAGCCTTCCACCTCTGTTCCCAGCTGAGTGTTTCACTGCTGTGCCACCAGCACCCCTCATTTTTTTATTGCTACCAATATGACGTAGTGTGTGCACTTCCCCTGAAATGAACCCTTCTCAGGTGTGCCGCTGAACTCGTGAAAAACCGTGTCCTTCGGCTCGCCGCCGAATGGTAACCGCCTCTCCCAGCCGCTGTCCCCGCCAGCTCCCTCTGCTGCAGGCCCTCCAGGATCCAGCACACGGACTTGCTCGGCTGGATGAGATTCCCGGTCTCCCTCTTCCTCTTCTCAAAAGCTAGCTCATCATGTTCACTTGGCTTCATCTCCATTCCTGCTGTAATATTTGCTCATTTTTCAGGGGCGGGACCCCGTTCCAGGTGGAGCTGGTGGCTTAAAGGCCAATCCAGTTCGGCCGGAAAGTTCACTCACAAACAGGCCGCAGCCCTGAGGACGAGCTTATGTAAAGGGCCCTTTGCCTGGATGCTCCGGGCAGGTCAGATGGGGCTGTTCTCTAAACCAAACCCACACCCCCCAACTCACTGCCATCTGTCCCTGTGGATTCAGACAAGCCAGGAGGCCAGTGGGAATCTGACATCTTGAAAGAGACATGACATGCTTGTTGGTGTAACCCAGGTGTGGGTGGGGGGTTTCAATCTCTGACCTGGGGATCAGCACAGCACAGCCCACACCAGCCTCTCCCACTGTGCCCCAGGGCGGGGGGTGGGGATGGGTTCCAGGCATAGGAATTCAATCCTTTGCAAGGCTAGACTTGTGCCCCTGGCTCTAGGGGAACCCTCTCTGTCTGCCTTGGGGACAGGCCTTATCTGGCTTCTTGCATTTCCCAACCCTCCCTTGGACTTCTCCACCCTTGTCTTGGTCTCCTCCACCCTCAACTTGTCCTTGTTTTCTTTGCCTAAACCACTGTTTTTAAATCTCAAAGGTGGGTAGGTTTGACACACCCACACTGAAGATAACCACCTCACAAAACCCTGTCCCCAAGTAAGATCAGCCCCGGGATTCCAAACACCTGCCGACCCCAGTATAAGCTGAGGTACCTAACTATTGCCTGGGAAGCCAGAAACACTGATTGACTCGAGTATAAGCCTAGGGTGGGAAATGTAAGATGTGAATTAACACAGAGACCAGAGGGGAGACACGGAGCCTTACCAGTTCAGCTGCCGGCGTAAGTGAATCACTACGGGTGATTCCTAGCGCCGTAACACTGACTGGCTGCCTGGTCCCGTGCCCTCCTCATCAGGGGTCTTCTGTCGGAGCCCATGGTGGCAGCAGCTCTGGCCAGTGCAAGCACGATGAGGACATGTTTAAAGTATGCCACACACTCAAAACCTTGCTACTGAGGAGCTTCTGGCTGCACCGTGCCTCTCCGGGACAGGTGTGCTGGTGCGCTCAACAGGCTCCCCAGCACCGAGCTTCAGGCGCCTGGGTTCTTCAGTCTTCCTTGCTCAGGGTCCGACTTCCACACGCACAGGAGCCCCGGGAGAGCGCCACGCAGACCTCAGTAGCTCCTTTGCTTTCAACACAGTGACGGGTCCTGGGCGGCAGGTTTGCTCAGTGCAGCGCATCATTCGCTCTCTGCCGCTTCCTTGAGCCTTGGTTGTGCATCCGGCAAGATGAACACCTTGCCAACTTCAGCCTTTTCTCCCTTTAGCCCGATGTTACCTAATGTGTTTTATGGTAGGAATAGTTTTTAAGGCCCCAGTTTTTTCCCTACGTTTTCTTTCTTTGGTTTAGAATATTGTGTACAGCAAGACCGAGACCAGCGGTTCCCTCAGGCACCACGTAGGACTCTGGGCCCTCGGTGGCGTGCTTCCAGTGGGACCCCACTCGGCCGGCCTCCCTTTTGCTCCTTAAGCCACAGTGTTTTGCATTAAGGATGACTGGAGGATATTTTTGGTTTAATGTTTAAAGATGATCTCAGGGCAGTGATTTCCTGGCTGCATCCACCCTCCAGGGCTCCCGAAAGCCCATTTTTCAAAGCCTAGTTTCTTCCATTTGATCAGGATTCATCTCCAGAACCTATGAACAAAGTGCTCGTCTAGTGGGTGGGCACGATCCACATAGAGGGGGGAAGTTGTTTGGCTCTTGGTTTAGTCTCCGTACCAGTTGCTGTGGAGTCGGTTCTAGCACAAGGCGCCCTGGGTGTGTCGGTGGCTGATCTTTCTGAAGCAGATTGCCAGGCCTTGCTGCTGAGACACCTCTGGGTGGGTGCAGACTTCCAGCTGTTTGGGTGTCGGCGAGTCTCCCTACTGGGGGAGGCAGTGCGCGGTGGTCACTCCATATTTGGAGCACAAAGTCACCCCACTACTAAGTGCCGGACAGCATACGCTTGAGGGAGTCCACAGGCATTGTCAGGGCCTGAGCCCACCTGTGGAGCCACGGGGATTCTGTCCTTCTGAAGACTGACGTCAGCACCTGCTCACTCGCTCGCCCCAGACGATGGAGAGCCGGGTGAGGGAGGGCGAGGGCTGCCGTGCCCGTCTCGTCGCATCCACCAGCAGAAACGACACAAGTCGAATCGTTATGTTGGCTCAGGCTGAATTCATGGGCTCGTCTAGTCTCTTGATGATTTGTTTTTTAATGTGGAGTTTGGTGTCTTGTGTGTGGTGGGGCTCTGTCTGCACAATGACGGGAAGCGGATCTCCCAGGTGATGAAGGGACACACTGGGAGGGCTTCTCAGTAGGAGCCCTGCCGGCCCAGAGGGTGAGTCCTGCACGTGGACCCCACCAGCCGCTCTGCTTCTGGACAGATCTCTTCCTAGGACACCCTGTGAGGTGGCTCGTCTGCCTTATCCGGGCACCGTGAGACGCCCAGCTGTGGGCTTATCTGCCTTTTAAAACTTTTTAAAAAATCATGTTATTGGGGGCTCTCAGCTCTAATCACAGTCCACCCATTGTGTTGAGCACATTTGTGCATTTGTTGCCATCATCGTTCTCAAAACATCTTTCTACTCGAGACCTTGGTATCAGGTCCTCATTTCCCCCCACCCTCTCTCTCTCACAAACCCTTGATAGTTTATACGTTTTTTACAACTTATTTTGTAAAATTATGATTTGGGCAAATTGGTAGACATTTCTGAAGGCCTCCTCTTTCCCCTTGGACGTTTTGGGCTTTTGGTGGGGGCAAGTGGTGCGACTTTAGCCTGTATTCTTTGGTGGGGCTTGAAGAAACAATGTTGTCACAGTTGACCCTGCTCATCAGTGTCTGGTGGTGGAGTGGTTTCTCGCTGGGCTGCGACCTGAAAGGTCAGCGGTCAGTAACCCCCAGGTGCCCTCGGGAGGAGGATGGGCTGTCCACTCTGGTGAGCAGTTAGTCTCGGAAACCACGGGGTGTGGGCCCTGCACAGGGCATCCGCCGTGAGTCGGCATCCACTCGGTGGCAGGGAGGGTGATTTCTGTCAGTTTTCAGTGAGCTGTAGGATAAGATGTGTCAACATGGCCAGGAATGGTGCCTACAGCAGGTAGAGGTGGTGGTCCGCCAGGGTGGGCTGGGAGTGGGAAGAGGGCCCCCTGGGAGCCCCTTACCTCTTAAGTACTCAAGGCTTCAGAGAAGAGCCGACACAGGAAAATGGGAACAAACAGGTCCGAGCATTAACCAGCTGCTGTGCAGGCCATCCCCAGCACCCACGGACGTCGGAGGACACCCTGCTCCCCAGGGTTCTCCATGGCTGGTTTTGGGGTACCCCCCACCGGGCTGGCAGGGAGGGTTACCTGTCTTTCTACCAGCAGTGGCTCCACCCTTTGTTTTCCGTTGCCCTAGAAAATGTGGACCCAGACCTGTCCGCCAGCCTGGGCCCGAGCGAGGAGAAGCCCGTGCCTGCTGCCCCTGTGCCCAGCCCCGTCGCGCCGGCGCCCGTGCCGTCCAGGAGAAACCCACCCGGCGGCAAGTCCAGCCTGGTCCTGGGTTAACCGCCCGCGCGCGACCCCTGCGCCCCATCCTGCTGTCTGTGTGTTTCTCCATATGCGTGTGAACTGCACAATTTGAGCCTGACTGTACATCTTTTGGATTTGTTTCATTAAAAAAAGAAGCACTTTACGTACTGCTGTGTCTCTTTGGTTCGGCCATCTCGGAGTCTTCCTTTGCTTCTGAAAGAACCGGTGGCGTCTCCCTCCCTGTGTCCCGACCCTCGGGCCTGGTGGCCGGGGTCCTGAGAACAGATCATTCTATTAGTTTCAGTGGGGGAGGGGGGGACTTTGTACTGAGGTTTTTTAAGCCCTCTTGTGAGCTTTACTTGGGTTTGCCAAGCAGTGACTGGGCAGTCCACAGGCGCCCCTGCCGCACCAAGCTTCCTCCCCTTGCCCCCAGGCGTGTCCCTAACCTCCCATGTCCCTAGCCAGACAGCATCTCCTCCCACTGTGCCACCAGCCGGAACAGCAAAGCACCCTCTGCCGTTGTCGCCTGCAAAGCAGAGAAACGGCCTTTCCTTTCAACGTTAAGGAAACGCCAACCAGGGACACGACTGGTTGGCGAGCAGTGCCTGGTGCTGCTCAGGCACAGGGCGAGGACGCACTGTCACAAGGACAGGAGCCAAGCAGGGGTGCGGAGTGAGACACAGTGGGGTGTCCTCGGGGCCGAGTGCTTCCTGTAACGATGCCGTGTGCATGGTGCTGGCGCTAGACCATAGAGCGAAAAGCTCTCCTTGCAAACTGCTGCCCGTGGCCGTCCTGGACTGGCTCTCCAAGCACACACCACGCTCTGAAACCTCCTCGCGTCCCGTGCCTTCCCTGCGAGTCCGCTCCTCTCACCGTGGTTTGGTTTTGTTCCTGACTTTTTCTCTGCTGTGCATGGAGGCGAGCCTGGTTTCTGCGTGGCAGACGTCGGTCCCCTCCCTCTCGCAGGACGGCCTAGCTGCTCGTGGAAGCTCCTGCCTCGAGCCCTGCGGCGCAGTGGATCGCGCTCTGACCCCGACCCACTCCCTGGGGAAAGACGCTCGTACGCCTGTCCAGAGTCAGGCGCAGACACGCACAGGAGCAGTTCTGGCCTGTTCTGTGGGGTCATTGCCAGTTGTCCTCGACTCCATGGCAGTGGATGTGAGGCGTTTTTTGGAGAGTTACTGTTTGTTTCTGCCGACTGCTGCCCACTGATGTGAGGAATCATTTAAAGTCAGAGCACAGAGAGGGAGTTTGTTTTTCCCTAGAGAAGATTCTCTCAGGAACATGGGTGTGAGGTCACAGCGTGAGTTGAAAGTACCCAACTTATAATTAACTCTTGCGATCCTTGGTAATAAATCAAATAACAGGGATCACAAGGATAATTAATAACTGAGGGGAATTAATCGCCAGTGTGTTTTATGGCTTCTACCACTTACCTTTTCTGTTGGGCCATCCCACTTCCAACGTCCATCCTCCCCGCTTCTTAAGGACCCTGGTGGTGAAGTCACTGAGTCACGAAGCCCTCGGCTGCACACCAAGAGCTTGGCCTCTCAAACCCACCGGCCGCTCGTCAGGTGAAAGAGGACCTGGTGCCCTTAGAACAGAGATAGCCAGCCCACTCGTGGGGCAGTTAAGTGAGTCAGAACCAACCGGGCAGCGTTGGGCCCCCCTCTGGGGTGTTTGGTCATAGTGGGTGGCCCACGAGCAGCCCTCCACAGGGAAGGAAGAAGGGCTAAGGTTATTAGGAAATGGGAACAGGAGTCAGGTAACAAAAACTGCGTCCCCTGAGGTACAGAGAGAAAGTTCTAGATCAACAGGCTGTATTGGAAGTCCAAGGCAGATAGGCAGGCCTGGTGCCTTGTCTCAGTTGTGCTGCTCCAGCTGTCTTCTTCAGGTTTAGTAGCCGGCCCCTCAGTTCCCCAACAGAGCTCTGAACTAGGTCACCTGCAGGGTCTCCCACCCCCCCCCCCCCCAGGATGGAGATGACTTGCAGTGGAGCCTGTAATCACCGCCTTGACAGAAATGGTTGGACGTGGTCTTCGGGAAGAACGGGGAGATGGTCAGGCTGTGAGTTCTCTTGCAGAACCCATAACACTGGCTTCACTGGCCTGAGTCAGTCCCTGCTGGGAGCCTTCAATGGGATGGGGCCTGCCCCTCCTCAGGGCTTCCAGAAAAAGACACGTCCCTGGTGTGCCCCACGAGGTCTGTCTACCCTAAGAGATGGGTACCCAAAGTCCAAGGCCTCTTCGGTGAAATGAGTTACAGGGGCCTCGGGGGCGCAGGACCATGGTCTCGGGGGACGCCAAGGTCAGTTGGCGTAGCCTCCTCCACAAAGACAATGTTCAACATTGCACCTTGGTGGGTGGCAATGGGGGTCTTCAGATGTCATGAGTGCCCACCTAGGGTGCACCTGTCGGTCTCTCCTTGTTCAAAGGATGTGAGGGAAAAGTGGGTGCACCGCACACTGAGAATTGCACTCAATCAGACCCCACCACACCGAGGCCAAACACTACGGGCGTGGAACAGAACAGCAAGGGTAACAGCAACGAGGTCCCCAGGGAAAACCAAACATAGGCTTTGGGGCCGGGGCTTGGCGCCCCATCCGACTCGACCAGAGAACACTCCTTTCTAAAGGCCAACAAATAGTCCTTGAACTAACTACAAGCTTTTCTTTTTTGTTGTTGCTGTTGTTTTTTGTCATAGGCTTTTTGTGGTCTTGCTTTCTTTTGTTGCTTGGCTTTGCTCTGTCTTGTTGTTGTGCATGTTATTATCTTTGCAGGTCTGCCTAAACAAAATAGGCTGGATGAACAATCTGGAGGAGAAAACAATGGGACCGATAGTTCCAGGGGACATGGGGGAGAGGAGGTGGGGGTAAAGGAAGTGGTGTAACAAACCCAGGAACAAGGGAACAACAAGTGATCCAAATCGGTGGTGAGGAGGGTGTAGGAGGCCTGGTAGGATGTGATCAAGGGTAATGTAACCGAGAGGAATTACTGAAACCCAAAAGCAGGCCTGAGCATGACAGTGGCACAAGAGGTAAGTAAAAGGAAATAGAGGAAAGAGCTAGGAGGCAAAGGGCATTTATCGAGGTCTAAATAAAGGCATGTACATGTGTAAATATATATGAGGATGGGGAAATAGATCTATGTGCATGTATTTATAGGTTTAGTATTAAGGTAGCAGATGGATATTGGGCCTCCACTCAAGTGCTCCCTCAATGCAAGAACACTTTGTTCTATTAAACTGGTATCCCATGATGATCACCTTCCCAACACGATTGCTGAAGACAAAGCAGGTGTATAAACAAATGTGAAGAAAGCTGATGGAGCCCAGCTATTGAAAGATATAGCGTCTAGGGCAGGTGTCTTCAAACTGCGGCCCTCAGGCCACATGCAGCCTGCCAAGGGACATTTATCCCGTCTGCCGGGTGTTTTTGCCCTGTTTGTTTTTTCACTTCAAAATAAGATATGTGCAGTGTGCACAGGAATTTGTTCATAGTTTTTTTTTTTAAACTATAGTTCGGTCCTCCAACGGGTCTGAGGGACAGTGAACTGGCCCCCTGTTTTAAAAGTTTGAGGACCCATGGTCTAGTGTATGAAAGACTTGAGGGTGAACAAGCAGCCATCTACCTCAGAAGCAACAAAGCCCACATGGAAGAAGCACACCAGCCTGTGTGATCACGAGGTGCTGAAAGGATCAGTTATCAGGCATCAAAGAACAAAAAATCATATCATTTTGTGCTCATCTCCCTGATACAATCGCTGAAGACAAAGTGCGTGCATAAGCAAATGTGAAGAAAACTGATGGTGCCCAGCTTTCAAAAGATAAAGCGTCTGGGGTCTTAAAGTCTTGAAAGTAAACAAGTGGCCATCTAGCTGAGAAGCAACAAAGCCCACATGGAAGAAGCACACCAGCCTGTGACCATGAGGTGTTGAAGGGATCAGGTATCAAAGAACAAAAACTCAAATCATTGTGAATGAGGAGTGTGGAGTGGGGACCCAAAGCCTGACTGTAGGCAATTGATCATCCCCTTATGGAAGGGTATGGGGAGGAGATGAGCCAGTCAGGGTGCAGTGTAGCAACGATGACACATACAACTTTCCTCTAGTTCCTCCTCCCCCACTATCATGATCCCAATTCCACCTTACAAATCTGGCTGGACCAGAGAATGTACACTGGTACAGGTAGGAACCGGGAATCCAGGACAGATGATCCCTTCAGGACCATTGGTGAGAGTGGTGATACCCGGAGGGTGGAGGGAGGGTGGGGTGGAAAGGGGGAGCTGATTACAAGGATCTACATATAACCTCCTTCCTGGGGGACGGACAACAGAAAAGTGGGTGAAAGGAGATGGATAGTGTAAGATATGACAATTTATGAATTATCAAGGGTTCATGAGGGAGGGAGGGGGGAAATGAGCTGATGCCAGGGGCTTAAGTGGAGAGCAAATGTTTTGAGACTGATGAGGGCAATGAATGCACAAATGTGCTTTACACAATGGATGTACATATGGATTGTGATAAGAGTTGTATGAGCCCCAATAAAATGACTTAAAAAAGGGCTGTCACAGGACAACAGTGCGATGAACTATGACAACCCCAATACCAGGATAACTAGAGCAGTGGTTCTCAACCTGTGGGTCGAGACCCCTTTGGGGGTCGAAAGATGCTTTCACAGGGGTCACCCGATTCTTCACAGTCGCAAAATGACAGTGAGGAAGGAGCAACGGAAATAATGTTATGGTTGGGGGTCACCACCACATAAGGCATCGTATGACAGGGTCCCAGTGTTTGGAAGGTGGAGGACCACTGACCTCGAGGCTGCCCAGCTCCCTGCTGCTGCTGCTGCTGCAGTGGTTTCTGGGACGTGTTTGCTGAAGGCTGTTTGGCCTTCCCAGTGAGAAAGCTTCTACAGGCAAACCGAGAAAGTGAGCCAATTGTCTTCCTTGGCTGCTGCTGTGCATTCCCTGATGCTCATCTGTCACGCTGTCCTGGGTAGAGGGGGAGGGAAACAGGGAACAAAACCATCAAAGAGAGGGGCTTATGGTTTGCAAAGACACTGGGGAACCCCCAGACGCTGTGCAGGTCGGGAATCCCGGTAGCTCAGTTTTCTCCCAAGGGGAACAGAAACTGGAGGGCGGTAGCTACCCTATATACTGATCAACGCTGTGCCTTGCACCATGGCCGAAGAAGTGCAGAAGGCTTAGGAATGAGAGATGGACAATGGACACACAGGAAGTGGGATCCGTGGTCTTACATCGTGGGGGTTGCAATCAATGACCAGAAGCAAAGTGTGTATGGATTGTTGAGTGGAAAACTGCTGTGCTCGGTAAACCTTTACCCAAGACACACAAAAAGATGAACAACAAACCCACATGGAAATACCAAAAACCAAAGGTAAAGGCGTTCTGTGGGTCCTCTTGGTTCTGCCAGAGGACCAGGATCTATTTGTACAACATGCTTAGGCCACGCAGCAACATGTTTAAGGCATGCGGATGGCAGGGCCCATCAGTGCTCAGCGGCTATTGGGAAAGGAGGCATTGAATCCATGCGCCACGTGGGAGAGAGAGGTGGCTGGAGACCCTGTGGTCACACAATCCAGTGGGGCAGGTCGGCCCTGTCCTATGGGGTCACAGAGTAGGAACGGACTCAATGTCAATGTGACGTTTCCTGAAGGGTGTTCGACTTTCCAGTTCACCAAGAACCCACTGCCATTGAGTCACTGCTGACTCAGCAATCCCTGTGGGTAACTGTGGACAGTCAGAAAGCCCAGGCTTTCTCCTGAGGAGCTGCGGATCACAGGCCAACTCGTAACCACTAAGCTACCAGGGCTCCTTTATTTTCCAGTTAGAAGGCTTAAAAGGATAAAGTATATAAAAGAGAAATCGAGACACTTGGTCGTCCCCCCCTATCATATGACACAGGGTACGTGGTGACTACATTTGGAGCTCAGCTGCTTAGAGGTGATCTCCCTCAGGGGATCAGCCATCAGATCCTATGTCTGTCTGCCCCACCCTAGCTGGGGCCAACTCCCTGCTGATAAGGATAGTGGATTGTTTCCCTGAAGGAGAGCCCAGGGACAAGGTCAAGCCAACTCTAGGAGGACCAAGGTTAGGCTGCAGTCCTGAATCTAGGATCCGCCCATCTTGTCCCATGTGTACCCCTAGTCACCCCCCTTCCTGTTGCATGTATGCCTGTTGGACAGACCCTTCTGGTTATAGATGTGGTTGGCTGTAGTCAGGGGCGCTTGCACACCCCTAAGTACCTATAAGCAGAGAAGGCAGAATGAAGGGGCCCCAGGCCTCGAGGGTGTAAAGTCCAGGACAGGCAGGGCCCTGTGTTAGCCTGCGTTGCCTAGAGAAGCAGAACCAGTGATAGTATAAAACACATAGAAGAAAAAAAATGTATCTTTAATATATATGTGAAATAACTTTTTATCAAGATGTAACTTTATATCAAGCCAGCCAGCCCAGTCACATTCAAGTCCATGTGGCCAATGCTGGCCGGGGCCTCTACTGAGGCGGGTGGCTGCAGGCCGATGATGCAGAAAGGTGAGGTGGGGTGCAGTCAGTCACGTGGACCCAAGGTCAGTGGAAACGTGGCAGGGTGTTGACCGCTTTCCAGTGGGCCCCACGACCCTGGCCCACATCAGGGCCCCCCTGGGCGGCAGGCGGACAGAGTCCCAGCAAAAACACAAAAACGGAAGGGAAAAGGGGCGGAGAGCGGCCCCGCCTCCAAGGAGGCGCCTCAGGCGGCCACCTGTTGGAGACCCATTGGATCGGTGGGGACTCCGCCCCTCCGAGTTCCCGCAGGGTCAGGTGGACAAAGTCTAACTGCCACCAGGCCCTGTGGGGTTCGGGAGCCCTTACTTGTTAGTGAGGCGCCCTGATGGGGGAGTGCACTAAGCAGCGGGGGAGAGCTGGGCTGTCTGCTCCCTGGAAGCTCCACAGGCTCAGAAGCCTGCTGGGGGCACTTCTACTTGGTCCTGTGGGGTGGCCAGGAGCTGACTATTAACTCCATGGCAGCGGGTGGACCAGCAGTTACCAACCTTCCTGATGTCGCGGCCCTTAATACAGTGCCTTATGTGGTGGTGACCCCCCCAGCCATAACATTATTTTTGTTGCTACTTCACCACTATCATTTTGCTACTGTTATGAATCGGGCAACCCTTGTGAAAGGGTTGTTCACCACCAAAGGGGTCTTGACCCACAGGTTGAGAACCACTGGGATGGATGGTAACTTGTGCTTTAAGGTCCCCCAATGGGGCAAAGACATCTTTAAAAGCCTAAGGTGAGCCTGATCTGAGCCAGGGTATGCTCATAGGTCATGTGAAAGTGGGACAAGCAACAAGGAGGGCCCGAAGGGACTGGTAGTGACACAATCTGGTGCCAACTTGAGACTATTAAGAGCGAAAGGGTGGAGTTTAGTCTGTCAATCAGGTCGCTGCTTGATGACCTCATTTGGAGAGTCTATGGAGATAAATAGCTCACTGGAGGCAGGGCACACACACTCTCTGCTTGGTATTCCTGATGACAAGACACACGGACCTGTGCGAGATCCTTGGAGCTGGCGGAGCCATGTGGAGACCCACGTCAGTGCTGAGATGCTTCTACCGCCACTGGATCCACAAGACTCCCCACCCCCTGGCTTGCGATCTTCCTGCATTCGGTGTCATTGCATGTGTTTCGTGAGTCTGAAGAGGACTTTATAGACTGGTATCTGTCATATGGACCGTCAGACTTAGGGACTTGATCTGGACTGGGTTGGGCTGTTTCCTCAATATGCAATTGCTTCTGTATCGAAAGCTCTGTCTTACACACATGAGTGTCTGTGACTTTGTTTCTCTAGTCCACCCAGACTAGCACAAGGACAGACAAATCTGTCTCAGAAGTACAGCCAGAAGGCTCCTTAGAAGAAAGAATGATTTGACCCCGTCTCACAAGCTTCCACTGTGTCCTCAGGAGAGACCAGTGCCCGGAGAAGGCCATCATGCTCAGTGGTGAGTCAGCATAAAGGGAGAGTATCCTCACTGAGAGGGGCGGACACAGTGGCTTACGCACCACAAGCGTGAGGGTGTCCCAGGACCCGGCAGGCTTTTGTCCTATGGAGCTCAGGGTCGCCATGAGTTGGAAACGATAAACAACACTGAGATGGCACTGAAAGTGCTCCATTGTCTACACCAAGAAAATTGGAAGACAAGCTACCTGGCCAACTGATGGGAAAACATTCATATTTTGTGCCCTTTCCAAAGGAAGGTGACTTAACAGACGCAGAAATAATGAAAATAAAAAGAAATAATCACACAGTATCAGTAATAGCACATGCAAGTAGAATTTTGTTGAAGATGATTCAAAACTGCCACAGCAGAACATCGGGAGGGAACTGGCAGAAGTTCAAGCCAGACTCAGAAGAGGCCATGGGATGAGGAATTATCTGGCTGGAACACCTGAGGCTGGCGGCACAGTCGTTATGTGTTGGTTGCAAGGTCAGTAGTTCAAAACCACTAGCTACTCTGCAGGAGAAAGGTGAGGCTTTTTATCCCTATGAAGAGAGTTACTTGGCTCCAGATCCAATGCTCATGGAAGCAGCAGTGAGGAGTGTAAATGAAGAGTAGGCACTGGATGAACAGGCTGCAAAAAAACTCTGTAAACTGTGAATGAGGAGCAAAGGGCTGACCTTCAGGATGAGGTGAGCCTCGCATGCATGCATGCATGCATGCGTGGGAAGGCTGGCCGATCACTAAGAGAGACAGAGAAGAAAAGGTACAATTGAGAATGCAGAGGGTGATCTGATCAGTAAGCCCTCACCTAATTCTCAAGCAAAAGAAGAAAGTACCGCCTGCCGGAAGCAGTAGCTGCGGTCTTGGAAGAAGTACCATTGAAGCGCCCCTTAGAGATGGGGCTGCAGACCGACCAGTGACTGCAATAAGCAGCCCGGACAGAGAGACGACCTTGAGGCTGGCTGGGCACAGCCGCTCTGTTCTGAGTCAGAAGTGCCTGCAGGGCGGGGACACACAGACCTAGATCGAGGTCTGGCGGACCTGCTTCACTTAGGCGTCAAGCCCAGGTCCATCCGGCTGGCCCCGGTCTAGGCTCTCAGGACACAAGCCAGCACCCGCGGGGTTCCGGGCCCCAGGCTGCCACGTGGTCCTCTTGCAGAACCGATTGGTTTCGCCATGGTGGGGTGCTTCCACCAGGCCCTTTCCCTTAGGCTCACAGGCCAGAGAAGCCCAAGGAGAAGCAACCTGCAACACGCGGATCTGCACCCGCTTGGCAGTACCAGGCTGGGTTTGGGTGCTCACTTGAAGGCAGGCCTGCTTCCCGTTGTCCATTAGCCCTGTGTCCGGCTGTCCGGTACCGGCGCGCCGCACGCGGGGGAGCCGGGGTCCCGCAGCGAGCGGGGAGGGGAGGGGAGGGCCGGCCCTTCCGCGGCGACTCCGGAAGCCCCTCCACCTGGCCCCGCCCCGCCCGGCTCCGAGGCGATGGCGCGCGCCGTGCGGGTGCTGGTGGACATGGACGGGGTGCTGGCCGACTTTGAGGGCGGCCTCCTGCGGGGCTTCCGCAGCCGCTTCCCCGCCGAGCCGTTCGTGCCGCTGGAGGAGCGCCGCGGCTTCCTGGCCCGGGAGCAGTACCGCCGCCTGCGGCCCGACCTGGCGGTAGGAGGGGGCCGCGCAGGCCCAACACCCATCGCGCCCGCGAGCTCGGATCCCCCCCTGTAACCTCACCGCGCCCCTGGAGCTCCCACCCACCCCAGGACCCCCACCGAAACACGGGCCCCTTGACCCCACCGTGTCCCCGGGAAGCTGGATCCCCGAGCCTTCCAGAACTGTACCCCGCTCCCCTTGGGCAGCCCGACCATGCGCCGACCTGTTTGAAATGAACAGCGCGTTCACAGGTTCCCTCCACCCCCAAGGAAGCTCGGGGTGGCCCCTTCCCGCCGGACGCTGACCGGGTGTGTCTTCCAGGACAAGGTGGCCAGTGTGTACGAGGCCCCGGGCTTTTTCCTGGACTTAGAGCCCATCCCCGGGGCCCTGGAAGCCATGCGCGAGATGAACTCCATGGAGGAGTAAGGGGAAGCCGGAGGTGGGGGCAGGGTGTGTGTGGGGTTAGGGGGGACAAGTCCCTCCGCCTTACGCTGTGCCCCTCCCCCTCCTCTCCAGCATCCAGGTCTTCATCTGCACCAGCCCCCTGTTGAAGTACCAGCACTGTGTGGCTGAGAAGGTGTGGTGTCTCCTGGCACCTCCTGACCTGGGCAAGGCAGCTAGGAAGGGACCAGCCAGAGAGGGTGCAGCCCCCACTCCTGGCTGGTCCCTGACAGTTTCTACTTCCTGCAGTACCACTGGGTGGAGAAGCACCTGGGCCCCCAGTTTGTGGAACGCATCATCCTGACGAGGGACAAGACCCTGGTCGTGGGGGACCTGCTCATTGATGACAAGGAGACCATCCAAGGTGGGAACCTTGCCCTGGGTGGCTCCCTCCCCGTCATGTGGATTAGGGAGCTGGTGGCATGGAGCTGATCCGCTTATGGGCTCCTGCCTCTCCCAGGCCAAGAGGAGACCCCAAGCTGGGAGCACATCTTGTTCACCTGCTGCCACAACCAGCACCTGGCCCTGCCCCCCACAAGGAGACGGCTGCTCTCCTGGAGTGACAACTGGAGGGGCATCATAGATGCCAAACGGGGTGCTCTGCTGTGAGGACGCACCGAGGGACCCCCGCAGTGGACAGTGGCAAAGGGATGCTCAGACAGGCCAGGGGAGAGTCCCAGCAGGGTTGAGACACTGGACGCAGTGGACAGAGCAGCCCCTTGGTCCCTCCCACCTGTGCGAGACATGCGAGGTGACTGAAGCCCAGGAAGGGTACTAGGAGCCCTGGGACTCTGGTCAGGAATTTTAAATAATAAAGGCCTCTGGCTCCCTCTGGTTTCTTAGGGTCTTTCTTTACTGCGGAAAGCAGCGCAGGTGTGTATGGGACGAGGCTTGATGGGCCTCCCTAGCCCAGTGACCTGGCCTTGGCCACTCCCACTAGGATGCCATCTTCCTTCTGGAGTTAGCTGTAGCTACAGGTAGTCCAAGCAGGGTGTGGCTCTAACAAGGAGTTCTGGGGGAGCCTTGGGGAGAGGCCCTCGAGTCTGCAGCTTGCTCCTGGGTGGCCTGGGCATTTATGGTCCATCTTCATCTGCTGTTGTGTAGTTAAAGCGTCACATCACTGCATGAGCACGACAGAGTCTGAGTGAGGACTCACATATATTTTTATTTTCTTAGTTCAAGGACTGTTGGCCTTTAGGAGTGTTTTCCGGTTGAGTCTGATGGGGAGCTAAGCCTTGGCTCCAAAGTCTATTGTTGGTGTCCTTGGGGACTTTGTTGCTCTGCTCCCCTTGCTGTTCTTTTGCACGCCCGTAGTGTTTCGCCTCCGTGTGGTGGGGTCAGGTCGGGCGCAGTTCCCACACTGAAGAGCCACGTTTCCTTTGTGGCAACACACACAGTGTACAATCCATCCGTCTTCCCTTTTCTTGGCCATCTTAGGGCCCAACCTTAAGGGATTGCATTAAGGGGGTTCCGAAACCCCCATTACTCCTAGCCACAACTCTCCGTGCCGTCCCACACTCGATGATCAACAGTGGGCACAGTGGGTGGGGAGTAAGCGGAGAAGAGGTTGCTTTGGGTTTGGTGCCTTCACCCTGAAATGTCACTTTTGTGGCCTTGACCGTCACTGGGTTGACAGCCTGATCCCGTCCCTAAACCAAACTCATTGCCATCGAGGTGAAGCCAACTCACAGCGGCCCTGTAGGACAGGGTAGAACTGCCGGCCCCTGTGGGTTTCTGAGACTAACTCTACGGGAATAGAAAGTCCCATCTTTCTCCCAGTGGTTTTGAACTGCTGACCTTGCTGTTAGCAGCCCAGCAGTAACCCAACATTGTCTGGGTGACGCCCAGTTTACTCCAGTGGAGCCCTTGGTTCCACCTGGTTCTTACACGCACGAGGCGCTACTAGCCAAGAGCCTGCAGGGGAGTGCGGTGGCATGAGTGCCAGCCCGTGGAATGGCACCTTCCCCTCTTCCTCACAGAGAACACCTGTCCTGTCCTGTCCACCTGAGCTGTGGTCAGGCTCGCGCTGGTCTGGGAGGCCATGTCCACTCCCTTCTCGAGTCCCACCAGGGTCTGGGCCCTGGGATGTCAGTCCTTGGGCAGTGGGATGCCCAGGGCAGAGTGCGCCCCAGCGTGGCGGGCCTCAGCCACCTGGCCGGGGGAGCACACGTCTTCCAGGAAGACCTGGGCCAGATTGCGGAGCCGCGTGCTACTCGAGAGGGAGAAGCGCAGCAGGCACTGGACCACGGGCTGGGCGGTCAGCTCGGGGTGGCGGCCGCGGCCCGGCGGGCTCAGGTAGATGAGGGTGGTGACGGCCGACAGCACGGTCTCCTCTCGAGGGCTGGACAGGCAGTTGATGATGAGCGGGAGGCCCCCCGTCTGCAGGACGTGCGTCCGGTTGGCTCTGTCCACGCACAGGTTACACAGGCCACCTGGGGGCGACGGGGCGAGTTGGAGGACCCCTCCCGGGCTGCCTCCCACCCCCCTCCCTCCTTGCCTATTGCCCCTCAATCCCCGAGGGTCCGAACCAAACCCGCTGCCAGAGGGCAGGACAAAGAGGAGCGGGAGCGCAAAGTTAGACTGTTGTTGGGTGCAGTCTGGTCTGCAGTCTCGGTCAGGAAAGAACTAACTGCTCCCAGGACTTCTGAGGATGCCAATCTGTTCAGGAAGCGCAGTCTCACCTCTCTCCCTCAGCTGGGCTTGAATCTCTCACCTTGTCATGGGCGGTAAGGGATGGGCTGTCCACAGTCCACTCTGGTCCCGGGTCCCCCTCACACAAGCCCTCTGTTTGGGGCCCACCCCTCACGGCCTCTACACACCGTCCTCCTGGGTTGGGGGCTGTGGCCCTGGCTCTCTCCTGCCCTGGGAGGCGCCCTCCTTTTGAAGGGCAGCTCCTTCCTCAGAACCTCCGGAGCTGGGGAGGGTGGCCTCCCCTGGACACATGATGACCCCTCCCCAGCAAGCATCACGACCCCCCCAGCCTAGTGGGAGACACTGAGGCTGTGAGAGGCTGGATGAAGGGCCGCCCTCCGCCACTCCTGGGGGGCAGTCCACACGAGTGCTCCCCAGGGCTGATGCCCTCTCTGGGAAGATGCCATGGTGAGGTGAGGTGTCTGGGTGGGGCTGCTGACCAGATGCCATCAGCTTCAGGTTGGAGGCCCCTGCACATACCCTGCCACTCCCCAAACCCCCAGTTCAGAGGTCTGGCAGGCCCACAGGAAGGACCCAGCCCACCCCTCACCCCCAGCCCAGACTCCGGACTGCCTGGCCTGTCTTAAAGCCTCTCGGGTGGAAAGGGGACAGCCAGGAGGGTGATGATCTGGCCACTTTGGGCTTTTCCTTCCCGGAAGCAGTCTGAAGGGGAGGCCCTGCCACAGCAAACTGTCCCCAGTGAAAGCACACGCCTGGACTGGCTGAGGGACGGGCTCTGACACAGACTGAGGCAACAGCGGGGCCGCTCCAGATGCCAGGGGGTCATGAAGGAACCCCCCGGAAGCAGCAAGGGCGGGGCCGCAGTGCCACCTGGGAGGAGACAGCATGGGTGGTGACCTCGGGTGAAAGAGCAAGTGGCCCTTGGAGCTGGTGGAGGCACCTGGTCAAGGAGGGTTGTCTAGGGGTTAAACAAGGTCTCCCTGGCAAGTGGGCCCAGTCAGCCCTTGACAGGTGGTCCAAGACAGGATGACCCCTAAGACTCACCCACCCGCCCCGGGGGCTGGCACAGCCCAGGGTCCAAACATCCATTTGAGATTTGTTCAACCTGAGCATCTAGGAAAAGGTGCCTTCTGAAATGTCCACACAGGGGGCAAAGGCCTGCTGGGGGAGCCCCTGCCCGACAGAGCAGGGAGGGCAACAGAGCCGCGAGCGTTCTGATGGGCAGATGGACCCATGAGGACATGCTACTCAGCTTTCCCATCAGCCTGTCCATCTATAGATGGACAGAGACCATTACAGCAAGAGGAAAACAGACCCCCGACCCCCCACTGCATTTTCATTGCGACTCACAGCAGAACTGCCCCTTTGGGCTGCCAAGGCTGTTAGCCTTTCCCACCCGGAGCTGCTGGTGGGCTGGAACCACCGACCTCTGAGTAAGCAGCTGTGGTAATCACCTAATCCAGTGTCAATTTAAGGATGAAGAGTGTAGGGGTGGAGTCTAGGCTGTCAATCTGGAGATAGCCAATGAGACAGCTGTGGGCATGGCCTTCCCCCTGAGAATTCTGGGAAATCTGGTACTTCCTCCTTGGAGGTGGAAGACACCTCTCTGACACTCCCTGGGAAACATTGCAGAAGACAAGGTACACGGACCCACCCTGATGCAGAGACCCCTGCCAGTGCTGAGATGCTTCCAACGCCACTGGATCCAAAGACTTTACACCCACTGGCCTGTGATCTACATTCAGAGTCATGGCATGTGTTTCTTGAGTCTCAAGAGGACTTTATAGACTGGTATCAGACATATGGGCTAATATTGGACTTATGGACTTGATCTGGACTGGCCTGGAATGCTTTCTCAATGTTCAATTGCTCTTATGTAAAAACCCCTTTCTTATACACATATGTGTGTGTGCGGATTTGCTTTTCTCCCTCGTCTACCCAGACTAACACAGCAGCCTGCTGTTTTAGCCACTCTCCCACCAGGGCTCTTGGGGAGAGAACCATGTGATTAGAACACCTAGCTCACCGGCACCCAGTAGCAGGCTGATGTTAACTGGCTTGTAACGATTCCTGCACACCCTCCTTTGTCCTGCTCATTCCACTCCCTGCAAACTGTTGGGGGGAGGGGCGAGGCCGGCCCAGGGGGCACGAGGAAGTGGAGTTTAAGGATAAAGCAAATGTTGGTGCCGCTATCACGGAGGCCAACCATTTGCAACCAGAACCCCCGACCTGTCCCTCTGGAGGGTCTTTCCCTGCAAAGGCGAGCAGCTTCTTAATAATTTCATAAAAGGGTTTTGTCTTTCCAATGAATTTATTTGCCACTGTGCCTCTGCCATCTCTCCTTGACTTGAAGGAAGCGGTTCTCCCATCATCTCAATTCTACCCCTACATTCACAACTACTCACTGCCACTGACTCAGCTGACAAGCCAGAACTGCCCCTGCCGGTTTCCAAGACTACAATGTTACCAGAGGAGAGCTACTGGTGGATTCCAACAGCTGACCTTGACCTTGTGGCTAGCAGCCCAACAAATAACCCACGATATCACCAGGACTCCTCCTACACACAACAGAACCTGACTATATATTTTTAACTCACGTATATACTCGTGTATAAGCCGAGTTTTCCAGCACATTTTATATTCCGGTTGCCTTATACGGTAAATATTATGCCGCGCCGCTCAGCCTGTGTCAGGATTTACAGAGATGAGACCATTCCTAAGTATTAGCAGTGTTTAGGGGTCATGGAGGGTGTACCCCCTGTCCAATTTCACAGTGTCTAGAAGCGATACGGGGGTGCCAGCCTCTGAAGCGGACTCACGCCAAAGCAGCGTGGCTGGTTCAGTTTGCTTGGTATCTTGAGCGCCACCACCACCTGGTGGACGCAACGTGTATCGCAGGCCACGGAACAAAGGAGAGTTATTAATTGTCAAGTCTGGGAGCCCAGCTACTTGAACCCTATTTGAGTAACAAAATCGCCCAGAAAGTGAAAGTCACATCAAGCAGGAGATGGGGGACCACGAGTGTGTGCTGGGAATGTGAAATCATCAGATCCTTCAGTGGGGCTGTGGGTATGTTGGCGGGGGTGTGGGGCAGACGTGGGTTGAAGTCCCACACAGAATGCCCGCTGGGACCACTGAGGGAACTGACTGGGGCCTCACAGAGCTAGGGCTCTTGGGCTCGGACAGGAAAAGGAGCCTCAGAACAGCTCAGAAGACCGGCCGGGACTGTGGTGGGCAGACAGAAACCTGTGTTCTGACGGCGCCGGTTTCCCCACCAGAACGAGGGGCGTGGACTGGGCCCCTCTTTAGCTTTCATAGTCCACAGGCTGAGGAATCAGGGGCACCTGTAGGGACAAGAACGTGAGCAAGAGCAGCAGCTCTGGGTTCAAGGGAGAGGTCGGGCCCTCACCAGAGGAAATCTTAGAGACTCGTAAGCAGTTAATCTCTCAACTGCTAACCAAAGGGTGGGCAGTTCAAACCCACCTGGTGGCTGTCCGGAAAAAGACCTGGTGATCTCCTGTAACAATGACTCAAAACTCCCTGCCGCCGTGGCCGAGCTGATGCCGGCTCATAGCGACCCTACAGGGCGGACCCTACATAGGACAGGGCAGAACTGTTCAGGCAGTTTCTGAGACTGCAACTCTATGGGAGCAGAAAGCCCTGTCTTCTCCCTTGGCGCGGCTTGGGGTTTTGAATGGCAGACTTTTCCAATCACAGCCCCATTGGTAACCACCACAGCACCAGGGTTCCTATGACAGCCCGGGAAAATGGATGGGGCCTTTCTACTCTGTCACAAGGGATCCCCACGAGTCAAAGTCAATGACGTCGATGTGAAGTGGCATCTTCTGGTGGTGACAGAGCATCTCTCTTTCAAACTAAACTTGGAGAAAGAGGGTCTTTATTTGAAAACTTTTTCTCTTAAAAAAAAGTGGCAAGGTGCGGCTTCAATAGCTCAATACCCTGAGTTGGTTGCAGAACCCGCCCGCAAGCTTCTCAATAAAGCCTGCTTCTAAAACTCCGCTAAAAAAAAAAAAAGGCAAATAATAATAAGAGGATAAAATGCGTCATTTTAACCACTAAAGAAAAAGGGGGGAAATAATTACAGCTTAGGAAACTCCGGAGCAGTTCCACTGTCCCATGATATTGCCGGGTCCCAACTACACTCAGGGACAAGGACATCGGCAATGCTGAGCACAGCAACATGCTTCGCATAAGCAACCATCCAGAGGGGCAGGGATGAGGGAGCACCCGGAGACCAGGGCAACTAGGGGTCCTGCCAGGACCAGCTTGAGAGGGCCTCACCCTGCAGAGGCCATCCGCACCCGTGACACCTGGAACTCCGGGCCCTAGACCTAATCCGCAGCAGCTGAGTCTCCTGCCTGGCTCCTGACGCAGGTTATGGGCTCTGAGCCCAAGGACTGGCCAAGGGGCAGCTGTTTTTGATGGGTGAATGGAATTTGGCATCCACCCACATGAAGCTCTTTGGTGAAAGGGGAGGGGGCGAACCCCCAGTTGTACTCCAGCCTACGGCACCTTCACCATAGGGTCTCTCCAAAATCAACCTCCCCACTATGGTGACTTCTAGCATAGTAGGGCTACTTCATCCCACCAAGGCTCGAAATACTGGGACATTACCGAATAACCCGCTTAGTGCCTCTGCTCTACCTCCTAATGCCTGTGCAGTGCCTGCAATCTTAAAAGCTTGCAAGCATTGACCCAAGGCAGGAATCACCCTTCTCTAGTTGCCAGGAGCATCACGGAGTGTCGGGAGCAGAAGGAGGAAATGGATGTGTGTTGCTAACTGCCCCCTGTGCCATGAGACCAGGAGTAGATGGTGCCCGGCTCCCGTCACTGAGCACTTTAGTCAAGGATTCTGTAAAAGAATCTGATCAGAATTTCAAATTCTCATGGACCCCTGACTTTCTGGAAGGAGCCAGGGAGAGTAGATGACCCCTGAAACTATAGCCGTGAGATGAACATTAAACCTTCCACCAAACATATTCCCTGCAGTCTTCTTGAAACCAAACAATATAAAAAAAAACTTTAAAAAAACTCACAATATCAAGTACTCCCTCAATGCAAGAATACTTTGTTCTATTAAATTGGCATTCCATGATGCTCACCTTGCCAACATGATCACTGAAGACAAAGCTGGTGCCTAAGCAAATGTGGTGAAGAAAAATGGAGACCAGCTATCAAAAAATATAGCATCTGGGGTCTTAAAGGCTTGAAGGTAAACAAGCGGCCATCTAGCTGAGAAGCAACAAAGTCTACATGGAAGAAGCACACCAGCCTGTGCAATCGCGAGGTGCCTAAGGGATCAATTATCAGGCATCAAAGAACAAAAAATCATATCACTGTGTGCTCACCTCTCCAATACAATTCCTGAAGATAAATGGTTGCATAAGCACCTGTGGTGAAGAAAGCTGATGGTGCCTAGCTATCAAAAGATATAGTGTCTGGGGTCTTAAAGGCTTGAAGGTAAAGAAACAGCCATCTAACTCAGAAGCAACAAAGCCCACATGGAAGAAGCACACCAGCTTGTGTCGAAGGGATCAGGTATCAGGCATCAAAGAACAAATAATTATATCATTGTGAATGAGGGGGAGTGCGGAGCGGGGACCCAAAGCCCATCTGTAGGCAACTAGACATCCCTTTACGGAAGGGTCATGTGGAGGAGATGAGCCAGTCAGGGTGCAATGTAGCAACAATGAAACATACAACCTTCCTCTAGTTACTAAATGCTTCCCCGCCCCCACTATCATGATCCCAATTCTACCTTACAAATCTGGCTAGACCAGAGGTTGTACAGATAGGAACTGGAAACAGGGAATCCAGGGCGGATGATCCCATCAGGACCAGTGCTGAGAGTGTCGACACCTCGAGGGTGGAGGGAGGGTGGGGTGGAAAAGAACTGATTACAAGGATCTTCATATAACTCCATCACTGGGGGGCAGGCAACAGAAAAGTGGGTGAAGGGAGACGTCAGGCAGTGTAAGATATGACAAAATAATAATTTGTAAATTATCAAGGGTTCATGAGGGAGGGGGGTGGAGAGGGAGGAGGAAAATGAGTTGCTGATACCAGGGGCTTAGGTGGAGAGCAAATGTTTTGAGAATGATGAGGGTAAGGAACGCACAAATGTGCTTTACACAATTGATGTATGGATTGTGGTAAGAGTTGTATGAGCCCCCAATGATTTTTTTTTTTATAAAAGGAAACAATAGTTTAGCTTCCCTAGTAAAAACCATCTGCCTTGAGCATCATTTGAAAAACACGATCCATGCCAGGTGCATCTCGCAAGTGTTGAATCAGTGCGTGCTTTGCCGTGAACATCCTCAACAATAGCATCTATATATATATACACGACTTTCAATCTAATTTCTAGGTTACAGGAAATGAAGGCGCAGCTAGATGACACCATCAAGGGCAACCGGTGAAACAGGGAAGTGGGACATCTTACAGAACTGACCTGAACCCCTCAACACCCCGGGTCCTGACAAAGGTGTGCTCCGGCCGCTGCACAGCTGAGGGGTTGCCCAGCAACAGCTCACTGACAGCTCGCAGACTCGCCGCGCGCCCAGGCGGTGCCGGAGGCCAGCCCTCCCTCGGCTTACCGATGGCAAACTCCACCAGGGTCTCGTTCTCCTCCGACAGGCAATCCAGGAACAGGTCCAGGACCCGCAGCTGCCGCAGATACTGGTAGTTGTTTGGGTCGTAGGCGAAGTTGGCGAGGTTGGCCAGGACTTGCTCCTTGGCGTCTGCGAGGGGAAAGTGGCGTGGGAACCCCGTCCCCGCGGCCCCGGGACCGGCCCCCGGCCCACCGCGCTTACCTTGGCTCTCGGTCTCCTGGAATTCTGTGACGAGCGCCTGCAGGTACCCCAGCCGTCCCATCTGGGGATCTACCTTTGGCTTCTGGGCCATGGCCGGACGGAAGCGGGGTGCCCCAGGCAGCGGGGTGCTGCGCGCGAGGCCGCTGGGACGGGGTGGGGGATGCGGTGGGTGGGTGGGTGGCGGGTCCCAGGGCCCTGTCCCGGCGGAACTCGGAAAACGAAGCGGGAAACGCGTCGGGAACCGCGGGCGCAAAACTAAGCGCGGTGTCCCCGCCCGCGCCGGAAGTCGCGCTGACCCCGCCTCCTGGTGCCGGAAGGGGCGTGGTGAGGGCGGGGCCGCCCCGGGTCTCGATGCGCGTGCGCAGTGCGCTTCCCTTGCGCGCTCGTGCTGCGGCCGGTGCAGGCTGGGAGGCCACTCCGCAAAGTCCTCGCCTGGGCGGGGTCGCCCGACCACCTTTCCTTTCCAGCGCTAGCTGGGTTGGAGGTTCAGGGTGCGTGGGAGGCCGGGGATTGTCAGCTAGACGGGCGGGGTCGCCCGGAAACACCGAGGGACCCCAAGTGCCTCTCTCAGGCCAAGTGCACCGCTCTGGGGCTTTCTGGGCTGTGGTTTTCAGCCCAGTTGCTATTGGACAGCAGATGAGGTTGCAGAAGGAATTCTTCCCTGAGACAGAGCACTGTCTGCCTGTCCCTGGGGTCCGTTAAGGCCATAGGCAAAAAGTTTGAGGTTCTGAATGTTCATGGACCTCCTCCCTCCCTCCGGCCTGTCCACTCTGAAATGTTTTCAGGATATGTGGTGTAGTGGGTTATGCCTTGGGCTGCTAACCAGTAAGCAGTTCAAAACCACCGGTCACTTTTTGGGAGAAAGATGTGGCTTTCTAATTTCATAAAGAGGTAACAGTCTCAAAAAAAAAAAAAAAAAAGAGGTAACAGTCTCGGAAACCCACAGGGGCAGTTCTACCCTGCCCTATTGGTCCAGGATGAGTGAGAATCCACTGGATGTATGGGATACAAAAAGACTACACCAGCTCGGCTCCCCCAAATATATATGTGACTTAGGACACTGCTTGCAACTAATGGTAAATGATTGTCAGGTTATCTCTTGAAGACCCCGGCTATCCAGAGCAAGCAGACTCCATTGTCCCTCCCACAATAGGCAGGGCTCCCTCCCTGCTGTTAGGGACAGTGGGTTGCTCTCCCTGAAAGCTTAGGCTCAATCAAGTCTCCAGCCCGAGGGAAATCAAGGTTAGGCTACCATCATGAATCTAGGGCCCGCCCATCTTGTTACATGTTACCCTTAATCCCTCCTCTTCCTATTGTGAATATACCCCTAGATTGTCCCCCTCCCATTACTGTATAACCTAAAATACAATCCCTTCCTGTGACGTAGGTCTTTACCTGTAATTACAGGGCTTGCATGTCCCCAAAAGATACCTAAGCCTTGGTTAGCAATAAATCGCTCTCTCCAGTTCTCTCCTGATCTGTTCTACCCAGAGAAGCTGAGGTGAGCATGCTACTATGAAACGTGTCTGACTCCTTCATTTTACTCTCTCCGATCGCTCTCACTCTCTAGAACTTTATTACAGTCTTTATATATCTCAACCTTACAGTTGCTCTTACTGAACCAACGATTAGCTGTGGGGGGGCTGGCTAACCCCATATGGATGGCAGTTTGTTTTTCTTTTAGTTTTAACGCATCAAAGCCTGGTGGCTACTAGCCCCCAAAGCACTCACCTCCCCGCAGCAGCCCCCACTTTCCTACTCAAGATGGAGAGGCACACAGAGGCCAGGCATGCCCCTCACTAGGGCATGGGGGATGGGAGCCAGGACAGCCACGTCTTTGTTGCTCTAGCTGCTTGTCACCCAGGTTCCCCCCCCCCGGGGGGGGGGCCTGTGTTAGATGCCATTAAAGTGCTTTGTGTGCAATGGAAGGGAATGCCAGCTACGGCACCCTCCCCAGGGCCATGATCGCTACAGATCAACCCACTGTGGTCCAAAGCCTGATTTTCACCCCTGGCCGCCAGGCCAACTTTCTTCCTAGCCCTTCGGTTGGAAACTGTTGAAAGCAGTCGTGTATGGACCGATGGGTGGATTGGCTGGGAGACAAATCCTGTTTTCCTGTTTACCATCCTGAGAAATCCACCACCGCTAGGTGCCTCCGCCCCCGTTGCCACAGAATTAGAGGTTTCAAATAGAAGACACTTTAACTCATCTGGGCCAGTCCCCTTCTTTTTCAGGGCCTGCCAGTGAGAAATAGATCCCTTCAATTCGCAGGGCACACCGGGTTCCCGAACATGCTCTCTCCCTTGCCTCACTTCACTTCTGCACTACCTCTCTGCGCCATCAGGGGGCACTCATAGCGGGGCCTTGGACGACAGAGGATGACACCTGGGAAGGGAGAAGGGAGGACACACCTTCACACCAGCTGGACTTGTGGCTAAGGAAGGCGGCAGTCGGGTCATGAAAATAAAATGGACTCTCCTGGCCTGAGCGGGTTTTCCTGTGGAGCCTAGCAGGGTCTGACTCAATAAACAAGCTCCTGGGTGAGGGCAGCCCCTGAGGTGGGAGAAGGCAGTGGGAGGGGGGGTGCTCGCATGCTGGGTTTATCATTTGCAGGAAGCATGCATGCCTGCCCTTCAAACAGCCTATGGTTCTATTCCTGTCTGGTGGCTTCCTGCTGCAACAAGTCTGAGCTGCCCTGTCCCCCTGAGGGAAGGTCATTAGCAGTGTGTTCGTCAGAAGCTCTGACCTCCAGGCCACTGGCTGGCAGCTCCCCTAGCCAGTGACTTACTCTTGGCATCCCTTCTGAGAGAGCTAGCTCCGTGGGCAGGTGGGGAGAAAGGGCTGCTGACACAGAGAACTGTCTGCAGGGTTCCAATGGCCCATTGCTGCTGTGCAAACAAGGATGGCTTGGCTACTGCTGCGCCTTTCATGCCCAAGTCCTCAACTCTCACAGAGCCCCTGGGTGGAGCTATGCAGATGAGGTGCTTGTGACCCACCCAGGGGAGTGGGCAGCTTGCTAACAACGCAAGGAAGACCATAAGGCTTTGCAAACTCACCAGGCTGTATTTATTTATTTTAGTCTCTTTCATTTGTTTTAGTTCTTTTGTTTGTTTCTACCTCTTATTTATTTATTATACTTTTATTGATCGCACCAGGCATCAAATGAGCCATCCCAGAGGGTGGGAAGGGGGAAATCTCACCACCACCAAGGAAAATAGACAGGAGTGGAGCTGGTCCTTTGGACCCGGGTTCCCTGTTTTGAGAACCTTCTAGACCAGTGGTTCTCAACCTTCCTCAGGCCACGTCGCTTTCATACAGTATCTCACGTGGTGGTAACCCCCAACCATAAACTTATTTTTGTTGCTACTTCATCACTGTCATTTTGCTGCTGCTATGAATGAGGTGACCCCTGTGGAAGGGTCGCTTGACCCCCAAAAGGGTCGCGACCCACAGGTTGAGAACTGCTGTTCTGACCCAGGAAACAGGAGTCACAAGAGGGTGAGAGACGCTTTCAGCAGAACCAGGAGACCAGTGCCAGGTGGCCCCCGGGACCTGCCAGCCCACCTAGCAAGGCGGCTATAGGGGGTGTACGGCCCCACAGAGTGAGCGAGCGAGCGTGCTGAGTGGTTTGGGGTTGAGGCTTACTGGCAGAGTGGGGTACCTCGAGGGCTGCAGAGCTTTGTAACACTTGCCCAAAGAGGTCAGAGGCGGGGCTGAAGGTCAGCTGAGAAGTAGCGGCCCGTCCTCACCGCTGTGCTCCAGTGAGCAGCCCGCGTGCTAAAGGCGGACCGATACTGAGACGACTAGCAGCATGGCCCCTGCACACGGATGACATGCACGTGGGTGAAGCGTTCCACCTTAAAATATAGGCAAACAACCCAAGAACTGTACTCTGTCCTTCCTGATCCTGAATACTGTGACTTCCCTAATCACTGCAGAGCGGTGAGTGTGGCCTGTGGGTTTGGCGTGGTCATTACAAGGACCAGGAAACCCACCAGAGCAACAGAGTGCTTGAGCAGAGGGATGGCCGGCGTCAGATGTGGGATAAAGGTTGGGGAGAGGGGAAGGAGATGTGTCTTATCTCTACCTCGGAGGAATCTGCTTCGGCCTGCTGAGCTGGAGTCTCCCTCCCTCTGGTGAAGTTAGAGGTCAGATGCGCCCCAGCCCCACCCCAACCCAACCATGCCATTTTTGACAAGTCGATGCCATTCATTTTCACAACAGACTTTTTGTGAAGTAGCTTGCCAGCTCTTTCTTCTGAGGCACCTCTGTAGACTCAGACCTTCAGCCTTCGGGCTGGCCTTGGGGGGTGTTCACTGTTTGCTTGACAGAGACTCCTTCAGTCCCTGAGGTCCTCTGAGAGTCAATCACCTCCTTTCTGCCCCCAGAGCCAACCCTCCTGGCCAGGACTGTATAGGGACACCTTAGGTTACATCCAGCTCCACGGATTCTAGGACCCCACCTCGAGGCTCCCTGTGTTTACTGTGCAGATGCCAGGAAAGACACTCCACTCCACCCAGCATTTAATCTGTCCAAATTTCACCACCAGGACACCTCCTGGGCCTGGTCTTCTTCCACCACAAGCCATAGCTCCTCTTCTGCCAAGGCCCTTCCTCCTGGGGTGCAGCCCAGGGTGCAGCCCAGCTGCCTGCATGGAGGGGAGGTGTCAGAGAACACCACTTTGGGCTGCCCAGGGCTGGCCACGAAGGAGGAGGGGACGGGATGGCCCCTGGGGAGACAGGCCTTCCTGTCTAGAGGCTGGAGACAAAGAAAGGTCGCATGAGAGGTCTCAGGATGGATTGGAAGGTACGGTGTGATAATTTATAGCAGCAGCAGCAGCAGTCTGTAGCCAGCTGAGACAAGCCGGCGGGAACAGACCTTCGCAGGGCTCAGACCACCCCCCTTCTGGGGCCCCAGAGTGGTGGTGACCAAGGCAAATGCCAGGAGGACCTGCTCCTGGACTGGGCCGCCTGGAAGGAGCCCCAAGTCTTTGGAGGCCAGCTTCAAGGTCCCTGCTCCAGGCTGGGTCCTGCCAGCAGAACCCGGGCAGCCTCTGGTCCTGGCTTCCTGGGCAGCCCTCCACCCAGGCCCTGGCAGCGAGTGTCCCGGGCTGAGGCAATGGTCATTTACGTGATCCTGGGGCTTGGACACTGGTCATGTCCATGTGGCCACGTGTGGCCCCGGAGATCAGAGGCTGGTCACATACATGATCTCGGGGTACAGCTGCTTCCTGGAACTTTCTGGGCCCTCGTGGGTCAGGTCCTGCTCTGCGCTGGCTCCCCCCACCTCAGCCTGCCGGCCTTGTTTCTCCTTCTTCTGTAGGACACAGAAGCTGGTCCCCATGAAGAGGGCGGCCGAGATGAGGAAGAAGCTGGACATGTAGAAAACGTAGCGGTAGTCGCTCGTGGTGTCCAGAAGGAAACCTGGGGACAGGGAGCAAGTCTGGTTACTGCCCGGGGCTATGAGGTCCCCCTTCCCGTGTCTGTCTGTCTGTCTCTCTCTCTCTCTGTGTGTGTGCACTGGAGGAGAGTGGGGGCTTTCTTTCTTTGGGGACCTGCTTTTAACTCAGGGTCAGGAACCCTGGCTGGCACCTCGGATGGCCTAGGCAGAGCGCAGTTCTTAAGCAGATATTGTCTGCAAGGCAATTAAGGGAAGGCAGCCAAAGAGTCTGGCGAGTGGCGTCTGGGATGTTTCTTCAGCCACTTCCCAGGGTCCACCCAGGCACACCCCTGGGCAGCTTGCCACGTATTTGCTTGGAGAACTGAGCTTCCGAGGCTGCGCGGCTGGGGAATCTGAGGGTCTGATCCTGACAACCATTGTGGGAGAGACTTAGACCCTAGCTTCCCAGACTGATTGTCCTGTCGCTCCCGTTTCAGAAAACAAAACAAGCACCCCCGCAACGAACAGCTTTCCTCCTAAAGCCCCTGATGTAGGATAACGTGGAGGGGTCTGTTTTTGACGCCCCCCCCCCATGTTCCCCTAAATGCCGCCGCGTAAGGTGACCAGATTCTAACATTGGCAAAGCGGGACACCATTGATAAAACTCATATCCTGGCGAAATAGCCACATGGCAGCCGAAAACCGTCTACCCCAGCTTGTCGTGCATTCTTTCCAAAAATCGGGACTTTTAAAAAATGCCGCAGGATGCGGGAAGCATTGTTAAAAATCAAGACTGTCCCGCCAAAAGCGGGACGTCTGGTCACCGAGCCCTCTGGGGACACTGTTCGTTCGATGTTCCCCTCTGGCCTGACAGGGAGGAGTCCTGGTGGTACAATGGTCAGGTGTTGGGCTCAGTCAGCAGTTCAAAACCACCAGACGCTCCTCAGGAGAAGACGCGGCTTCTGCTCCCGTCAAGACTTAGGGCCTCGGAACCCCAGGAACCCACGGGGGCAGGTCTACCCCGTCCCATGGGGTTGCTGTGTGTCGGTGCCCACTCGATGGCTGGGAGTTTGGTCGATAAGGAAACAGGCCTGGAAGGCAAAGGGCTTGGGGGGGTGGGGGGGGCGTGTGATGCATGGACCCTAGTACCAGCTGGGGTACAACTCCCTGGGGGGTGGCTTGGGAAAAACAGCTTTCAAGCCCTAACTCCTGGAGATGCCGGACGGGGCCCCAAATGTATGTGGGCCGTTCCTCCCAGCCCCTCTCACACACACCTCATGCCCTTCCCTGCCCCTGGGTGCAGAGGCCTCCCTCCGCCCTCCCGGGGGGGGGGGCCTCACCTGCTATTGGCGGGGCGATGAGGATGGAGATGCTCTCCAGGACCGTGAAGAGGCCCAGGGCGCTGGAGAAGCGGTCCGTGGGCACGATGTCCATGAGCACCTGGAAGAGCAGGGTGCCGATGCCGCTCATGGACACGCTGTAGACCAGGCAGTAGCCCACCAGCACGCCGAAGTCGGCCGAGGCCACGCACACCAGGTTGGTGAGCCCGTTGAGCAGGGTGGCCAGGATGAACAGGTGGGTGCGGTGGGCGGCCAGCCTGCGGTGACCTGCCACCAGCCCGGCCACGGGCCGCAGGAAGATGTTGCTGAAGCCGATGATGGAGATGAGCAGGGCGGCCCGGCGCTCGTCCACCTCATGGCGCATGGCGTAGGGCACCAGGAAGACATGGGGCAGTGGGAAACCCACCATCATCCACATGACGCCCAGCGTGTACGCCCGGTAACCCGGGTTGTGCAGGAAGAGGTCGAGGGCCAGGTGCTGCTGGATGGCGCGGCTGCACCCGGCCAGGCAGCCGGACGCGGGCTTCTTGGATGGCGGAGGGAGCCCTTCCCGGGGTTCAGGGGCCACCATGGGGGCCACCGGCCTGAGGATGGCCCCAGAGACACAGCAATGGAGAAGGATCCCGCCGAAGACGAAGAAGGTGCCCCGCCAGCCCAGGTCCTCCAGGAGGTAGCGGGAGAGCAGCGGCCAGAGCATGATGCCCAGGGAGACGCCCACCGAGGCCAGTGCGTTGGCCAGCGCCCGTCGCCGGCTGAAGTAGTAGCCCAGCACGGTGATGCTTGCCTGGAAGCTGAAGCACATGCCCAGGCCTGCGGAGGGAGAGGGAGCCAGCTTGGCGGGAGCTCTGGGGTCTGGCCCAGCCCATCCCCAAGTTCCCAGGCCTTTTAAGTGCATGTTGATACAACTCGCCCTCAGACCTGTTTGGCACGGAGAGGCTGGTGACCTGCCCCAGGTCGCCAGGCTCAGGAATTAGACCCAGGCCGCCGTGCTCCACGCCGCCCTGGAGTGAAGCTGAGACTCGCCTTCCTTCTACCCTCTGGATACAGGCCCCACTCCCAGCTCTGTGCCCCGCCAAGCCCAGCACCGGCATTTAAAAACCCAAAGGGAATGAATTCCTTCCTTGCTGAGACCGGCCACAGATTTCCTGCTGCTGTTTGGAAAATTCCCCAGTATGAAGGGGCTTCAGAAAGTGTGTGTGTAGACATCATAAGATATGAAATAATACTAACCATATATAGTGGATCAAGGATTCATGAGGGCCGGAGGGCAGGGGAGAGAGGGGGGCTAAGAGGAGCTGATGCCAAGGCCTCAAGTAGAAGATGTTTTGGAAATGATGATGGCAACAATATTCAAATGTGCTTGATACTAAGGAATATTGTCATAACTGTAAGAACCCCCTCCCCAAGAAAATGATTTAAAAAAAAAACCAACACAGTGTGGGGACAAAAACAGGACGAGGAGACGATGGAATTTCCCCCAAGAACTTTCGGAAGTCCCCCACCCCCACCCACCCCTGCATGTATTGTGGCTGTGGGGACCCTGCTGATACCTGGGACCCACCACAGGCCCCTCTCCTGTCACCCCCGGGCCCCACCCACACCAGGCTTCGTCCTCATCCTCTGTGCGCCGCCTGCCTGTCCCAGCACAGCGCTGACCTCCCAGAGGGCCCTGCTGCCCCCGCTGTGCCCACCCCCCACAGAGGGGAGACCACAGCAGGACACCCGCCTCCAGAGGACATCCCCCCCACACCCTCTCCCTCCTCTGCCCACCCCTACCTCTTATCACCCGCCTTCCCTCTGTGAGCCCACAGCCACACCAGCCTTCCCACCTGCGTGACCTGGCTGTTCTCCGTGAGGCAGCCCCCACAATCTCCTCCTCCCGCCATGTTCTTTTGCCCATAAAAAAGAATGCCCTTGCTGGACCCCACAGGCCCATTTCTCTGTTCCCCTTGCAGCAAAATCCCTTGGAGGTACTGTCCCTGCCTGCTGGCTTCCAGTTCCTTCCTGCTGTTCTCCAACCAGACCGCCATCCTCACCCGGCCCCACCAAGGTCACCAGCCTCCGCATGGATCCTCCGCATGGATCCTCCACATGGAGGCTTGGCACTCTCCTGACTTGATTCCTCTCAGGTCTGGTGCAGCGGGCCATCCATGCTCCCAGTCTGCTCGCTTCCTCACCCCCTCCACCCCACACACTCCTAATGCTCCTTTTACTTCCAGGGCAGACCTCAGACCCTGGGGCCCGGGGCCCATTCCTTGGGGACAACCCTTAAGGGTCACCTAGCTTATGCATCTCCTGGATTCAGAACCAACCCCTGAACTCCAGACTGGACCTACCCAATCCTCAGCTGCCCACCTTCCCCAGGCCTGTGCTCGCCGCCGGTAAGTGGTGACGTCACCCTTGGGTAACTCAGGCATCAACCCCGCTGTTGCCCTGCTTGGCTCAGGAACCCCTACTTCAGCCTGTCACATGTGAGGCTGACCCTGGCCTCCTCTCAGCCCCTCCTCCTTCCTCCCATCCCATCACAGGACCCTCCACGGCCACCCTGCACCTTTCAGCTGCCCCCTCCCCGTCCCCCGGCTCTTTTTCTCTCTGAACAGCTGGCTTGGCTTGGAATTCCCACGCCATACGCTTCCGTGGTTCAACTGGGTGACTGAGGGCTGAGAGTCCGCAGGCTGTTCTCCACCCAGCAGCCAGCGAGAACGGCTGGGACGGAAGTCCTGAGCTTGCTGTGCGCTGCGGGGACAGAAAGTGACGCCACCGAACAGCTTGTGTAGAAATCAGTGAACGGTGCATACAGCCTCCACCAGAAACACAAGAGAAACCGGAACTCACCGCCATGGAGTCGATGCCGCCTCACGGCGACCCTACAGGGCAGGATAAAGCTGCCCCTGTGGGATTCCAAAACTCTCAGGGGAGTAGAAAGTGTCACCTGTCTCGGGAGGAGCGGCTGGCGGTTTTGAACCGCTGACCTTGCAGTTAGCAGCCCCACCTGTAACCGCTGCACCACCAGGGCTCCAGAAAACACGTCAAGTGTGCATGCCAGGAGCTCCAGAACCTAATAGAACATTCGTGTATACAGACAAGGAGCTGGTGTCCTGGTGACAGATGGCGAGGGGACGTTCAAGTCCCATCGTCAAGGTCTCACAAACCTACAGCCTTGCCCCGCGCTGGAGGGCCACTGTGTGATGGAATGGGCTCTGATGGTGCCGGCACTGCTTGTTGGTTTCTCTCTTTCTCTCTCTCTCTCTCTCTCTCACACACACACACACACACACACACACACACACACTTTTGAGTGGGTGCCGGGACTTCGCGGCATGGAGGGGCAGTTACCTGTGATGAGGCCCGCCGTGACGTAGAGCTGGCTGAGCGTCGTGGAGAAGGAGCTGGTCACCAGACCGAGGCAGGCCAGCATGCCCCCCAGCATGACTGTCGATCGGCAGCCAAAGTGGCCCACCAGGATGCTGCACAGGGGCCCTGTGGGGGGACAGAGGCAGGTGACCCACAGCTATCCATTGATCTGGTCTCTCCCTCCAGAGGAGAGGAAACTGAGGCACCGACTCTGATGAAGCCTTGCTTGAGCCACCTGGCTGGCCTGCGGCAGGATGGGAACAGAGGCCCGTGCTCTGGCTGGCCTCCCTCAGCTGTCCCACAATGACTGACCTGGGTTGACCAGTGGGTCACCTGCCCATAGGTCTGTTTTGGAAGGAGAATCTTGGGGGGAACTAAAGTCATGGACATCCCAAGCCCTACTCCCCGTTCTCAATGGGGGGTGTCCAATGAGGCCCCTGTTCTCTTCCACTTACACCTCTAGCTGTAGCCCCGCCCCACCCCCACCTTGCACCCTGTCCAGTTCGGGGCCTCTGTTCCTACAATGGGTAGCCTGGTGTCTGGCGATTCTGTGCTGCTTGCAGTCCCCTGGGGAGGGTCTGAAGGGCTCTGGGTAGGGGTGGGGTGTGTTTTTCCCTCCCCCTCCCCAAGATCTTTCACCCAGACTTTTGGTTTCACTTAGAGCATGGCCTGCTCTCCCCACCTCTCCTGAGGCATGTCCTTACCACCACAGCCAGGGATCAGCAGGAAGGGGCCAGTCCAGGGCAGCTACTCCTGGGGCCCCATTCACTAAGCACCCTGTGCCCCAACCAGCATCATTAGTTTCTGTAGGGCTACCCTCCAGAGTGATACCATGGAGAGGGGCAGTGGGTGTTAGTTTGGAGCATGTGGAATAGTATGAATATGTAAAGATCAGGGGAGTGAGCCGCCCGCCCCCAGAGGTAATCAAGCAGAGACTAGTGACCATGCAGCTTTTGAAGGAGGGGTGTGGCTTTTGATGGAGCATAAACACTGGCTCACCCATCCCCAGTCCAAGAATGCTCCCTTCCTCAAAGTGACTTTGGGAAAACCCTGAGTCATCATGATTTGGGTGTGGGGACTGGACACAAGCCAGCTGTATAGCAAAGGGTGCTGGGTGGGGCCTTGGCCAGAAACCAGCAAGGTGGCCACGGGGAGTCCTGGCACTCTGGACATGCTCTGCTCTCTGCTTTTCAGAGCCGCATGCCAGGGAAGGGAACTGAGGCACAGGCTGTGGCCATGCCCCTCTGCGGCCCGGGCAAGATTTCCCCCCAAACCCAGCCTTGAAGGCAGGGAGGCCGTAGTGGGCTGGGCCAGGCTCCACCCTCCAAGGTCCTGAGCTCATGCCTTGGGCAGCAGATTGGGGGTCATCCAGGCAGGAGGGCACCAGGGAGCTGGGGGTTAATGGAGGTGAGCAAAGCCCTGTGGTCCAGGCCCCTCCTAGGACCCTGTGTGTACAGTTTGCAAGGAGAGTTCTCAGAGCAGGAGGGCCTGGCACCCTGAGCTGGGGAGAGTCCTCCTGGGGCACCTGGCTGCCCATCCCCCATGGCTGGGTCAGGATGAGGGCAGTCACATTCCTGAAGAAGCCACCAGGAAACCAGGGTGTGTGTGTGTGTGTGTGCGCGCGCGCACGCTTGTGCATGTTTGTAGAAGAGAGAGTGCGGGGGCCCAAAGAAGAGGGAGAGGGGGTGTCTTTCAGGTCCCCAGAGCCCTCTGGTCCTTCCTCTCCACAGCAGGGATTCCGGGGGGTGCCTCCTGCTGAGTATCACCAAAACAATCAGGGACTTAAACCCCAAACAGCTCTCCAGCCCTGAGCACTCTGGAGTGGGTCCCCTTGGGTCAGGGGGCTGGGTGCTGACTGCAGCCCCCATTCTGCAGAGAGCTCACCCAGCTGAAGCATCCAAGAGATTTGGTTGACTGACCCCAGCCTGGCCTGTGGGGCCACAACCCAGGCCAGCTGGTTTCCTGCCAAGGGGCTGGCCCTGCTGGAACCAGGTGAAATCAACAGTCACCCCCACAAGGCAAAGTCTGTGCCCTTGGGGCAGAGATAACCCAGATGGCTGGGAGCAGTGGCTCCCTCGCACCAGTCCCGCCTGTCCTGTCCCAGTGGTCCCCTGGCTGCTCACCTCCCGCGTGGAGCACCGCCGTGAGGATGGAGGGGAACCAGGACGTCTCGCTGTTGCTGGCCTGGAAGTCATGTTGCAGCTGCGTGAAGAAGACGCCGGTGCAGGTGGGGAAGCCCAGGGTGAGGCCCTGGCTCAGCATGGAGGCCAGCAACACCACCCAGGCCCAGCCACTCTCCTGGCGCTCCAAGGTGCGGGACATCCTTTGAGCCCTCTGCTGGCAAGGCCACCGCTACCTGGGGCTCCTGCTGAGGGGACAGAAGGGAGCCGGTCAGCCCTCCCTCTGCTCACCTGCCACCTCCCCCGGGGCGGCTGAAACCTGTCCTTTCCTCCTGCCTCTACACTCGGTAGCACGGTGGGGCACCGCCCCCTGGAAGGTGGCCAGGGGCCAACACAGGGCAGCCTTGGCATCTCCTTTGACCCCCTTCCCAGGGCAGGCAGGGCAGGAGGGGTGGGCGGGACATCAATGGGTCAAGCCAGGCGGTGAAATTCTTGCTGGTGGTTCTAGGGCTTGGAGGTGGGCATTTGGTCATCTCAGGCCAGTCCTTTCCCCCCGCCCCCAGCTCCTCCACCACTACTCAGCAGAATGGAGCCGACACCCCCACCCCCGGGCCGGGGTCCTCCCCATGACCTCCTGGGCACACAGAACATTCTCTGACCAGCCCTCCTGCACTCGGCACAGACCTTGATAGTGTCCTATCAGGAGCAAAGTCCACTGTCAGGGCTGTTGAGCAAGCTGGGGCAGGGTGGGGCCCGGCCACCCCCACAGCTAGTGACAAGGTATGCTGGGTGGGTGTGGGGGGGAAGCGAAACCACCCTGCAACAAGGGAAGCTCAGGACGACCACATACCTGTGCTGCGTAGCTTACCTGCAGGACTTCCCTCTTTGGACACGCCCAGCATGCACGCGCACACACACACAGATACACAGTTACAGGGTCCCTACCTGCAGGAGAGTGACTGCAGGGTTTCCCCCTTTGGACACACCTACACACTCACACACACACGAAGCCACAAGCATGTACATAATAGACAGTTACAAACACACACATGTACACATCTTATACGTACACAGGCCCACAGACACACACAAACGTGACACACCCTATACGGACATTACTCATACAGACTCACACACACTTGAGGCACATCTAGATCCACACAGTCACGTGCAGAGGCAAGCACACACATGCAGCCACGAGCACGGACACAGGAGGCGCCCAGCCTGCATGACCTGCACACACACACACACACACACGTCCCCCTGGGATGAAGGCTCCAGTGAATTCCCTGTGGGAAAGGAACCCTGCTGACCACAAAGTCGGCAGTTTGAAGCCACCAGCGGCTCTGCAGGAGGCAGATGAGGCTCTTCTTCTTTTTTTTAAATTTATTTTTTTGAGGCTCTTTCTTCTTGTAAAGATGTCCAGTCTCAGAAACCCACAGGGGCGGTTCTTTGCTGCCCTAGAGGGTCACCATGGGTCAGAGTGGACTCAATGGCAGTGAGTTGGGTTGTTTTTTTTTTTTACTTAATTCGGAATGTGAATTCCCACCCCACCCCCAGGCTCCAGCCAGCCCAGGGGCTAGCCTGGGGGTGTCTTTGATGGAGATCACCTTACTGGGGGTCCCAGAGTCTCAGTCCCCCACTGCTGTGGTTGGAGGCCTTGGGATGATCTTGTAAGCTCTTGTAGCTAACGTAACGTCCATGCTCCAATTGTGGCCCAGCTCCTGCCACTGTGCTGACACCTGTCCCTGTGATGTGTCCATCTGCTGCCAACCTTGCTCTTGTGACGGTTTCTTTGTCCTCCCGTGTCCTTTTTAAAACTCAGCAAACCTTCGGATCCTATGATGACCTCCTGCTAGTGGCCCCGCATCTGGATGACATGTGTCTTTCTTTGCCCCGTTTCAGACAATAAATGCGCTCCCTAAATTGTACTTGAGATGGGGTCTCTTTCATACCCTAAAACAATATTTACCCAGCTGCATACTTACACGCAGAGAAGTCTGGAGACGGACAGACAGACAGACAGACAGACAGGCGCAGACATGGGCTACACAGACACATCCATAACTAGGTGTACAGGACACAGACCTCCCAGCTCGGCCTCTCCCCCCTCATCCAATAGCGGGCTTGGACCAGCCGCCCAAGTCCCGGCTCCATCCCCAGTGCAAGCCCTCCTCCCTCCGCCTCCCTGGAAGGGGGACCCTCACCTCACTAACACTCAGGGCTCCAGGCTGAAGCCGCAGGGAGACCTGGCCTCAGTTAATCACACTGACTCCACAATCTGCTGTTCCCACGGCCAGCCAGCCGCCCTCAGGTTCTGGAAGATCAGATGGGGGCAGTTCAGGAAGCAGCCAGAAATATGAAACTCTCACTTCCTGTCAAAGCCCAGCGTTCCACACCTTAGGAGCCTGGCATCAGCACCTCAGCCAGACCCGCCTTCCACGCCTCCAATCCCTTCTGGGGCCTCCTCCCTGCCCAGAGAAATTCCCTGGGAGCCATTCATCAGAGCCCCAGCCTGTGCGTGGACGTGTGTGTGGGATTATGTGTGTGTCCTCTTCTGCCTGCATGGGATTTGGGGTCCGAAAGAGGCCCCCAGCCCTGACCCTTGCCCAGCTCCAGGCCCAGGGCAGATCCTGCAGATGCCCTCGGCCTCTCCCAGCAGTTCTGTGCCCCAGGGAAGGAAAAGGCAATGAATGCCATTTGGAACTTTTCCAGGGGGACCTGTGGGTAGAGTCTCCTCGGGCCTGGGTGGGGTCAGGGGCTGCCACTTTGTCCTCTTCTTCCCAGAAGGACCCACCCAGCCTTCCTCTGGCCTCCTCACTTCCTCAGCCACTGCCAGACATTCCCAGGCCCGGCCAGAGCCCCTGAGGCCAGGGTGCTCAGGATGGGTAGTTTCCCTCTGCAGCTGCCAGCTACGTGTCACGGACCCAGGCTGGGCAGAAGGGGCGTCGATGTGGAGAGGCCACCACACCAGGCGTTCTGGAGACTCTCCCATAATCCATCCTGCCCCTGCCTTGGAAAGGCCTGCCTTAGCATGTTTCCTGAGGAGCCTCCCTCTGAGGGGCTCACCTCTTCTGGGAGAAAGACGGGGCTTTCTACTCCTGCAGCAGTTACAGCCACGGAAACTCAAACGGGGGCAGTTGTACCGTGTCCTGCAGGGTCACTAGGAATCGGCATGGACTTGAGGGCAGTGTGTTTGTTTTTTTGGGGGGGTGTTCTCCTGTACCCCACTTCCTCTCTGCAACTTTTCAGGGCCTGGCTCTTCACAACTCGCCTCCCCACAGATCTCAGGAGGCTGCTGGTCAACGGTCCCTAGTCAGCTACAGCACCTCAAACCCCAGGGACAATCAAAGCCCAGCACATCTTACCCCTTGACTCTGTTTATGCCTGCTGGACCCCAGCCTCCCTGTGGGTGCCCCTCCGCACCCACTTCTATGAGATGGCTGTCTCCTCCCCTCCTTGGCTCTGCAGCCCTCAGCGGGGGAGAAATCTAAGGGGTCTTGCAGTGCCCTTGGGAAATCATGCTGATGCCCACCCCAGCCTGGGCGAGGCCCCTCCCGGGCCCTCCCCATTGTCACACTGCACTGCTCTTGTGGCCCCTCCCACCCCCTCCATTGCTGTGAGCAAGGACCTGTCCCTCTAACCCAGCCCCTGGCCCAGCAGTGACCCACCTGTGCTCCTGGGGGACAGGAGAGCCCAAGACTGCGTGTGACCCGGCTCTCTGGTGGGCAGGTCCATTCCAGAAGAGTCCGGCAGGGCAGAGAAGAGGTGGAGATGGAGCTCTGACTTGGTCTCTGCTCTGCCAGGGAAAGGGAAGTGGTCTTCCCTGGCATGGGAACCCTGAGTCACGCATGGGCCTGCCTGGTGGGGCTTGTGGGGGCTAGGAGGGAGATGTGGTCCAGGGGGAGGCCCCTTGGCCACGGGGACATGCCATCTTCCTGCCTAAGTGGCACAGAGATGGGCTTAAGGGAGTGAAAGGGGGGGTTTCAGTTCCCACCTCACAGGACCCCTGGTTAAACCCTTTGGTGTTCATGGTGGGAGGTTGGTGCTTTGAAGCCACCAGACACCCCACGCAAGAAAGACGTGGCCTTGTCACAAAAGACACACAGAAACCCACAGGGACAGCCCTACTCGGTCCTACACGGGCACCATGAGTCAGAATCCACTTCATGGCAGCGGGTTGGGATTTTTGGGGTTTGTCTCCAGCCAAGAAGTATATGAGGAGCACCCAGTTGTTCTATTCCTGCCCCTCGTTACGGGCTCCGCCGGACCGACCTCTGAGAGTTCAAACAGATGCCCCAGCAGAGAGCAGGGGGCGTGAACACGGGGAGACCCTGAGCTGTGACCTCCCAACTGGCAGGGCTGGCTGTATGCAGTGGGCAGAGATGAGGAGAACACAGCCCTGGAAGGCACAGAAGGACGGGCAGCCCCAGACGGGGGCCCTGAGACCCCTTTCCTTTCCCCAGGGACCCTCCATCAGGCAGGCTCCTTGGCCTGCAGTGAGAACATAGGGCGGGAAGCAGGGGGGGGGGGTCCCCATTCTAAAGCAGCAAGAACCAGCCTTAACTGTGGCACGGGTAGCCCTCAAACCCCGTGCCCACCAGAGGGCCTGGAAGGAGGGAGGTTGGCCCAGAGGGGGCGAGTCCTGCCCCCACACATGGCCCACCCTCACGTCTGGAAGGCATCGAACTGGGCAGGGGGTGGGATGGAGGTGTGGGGGAGCTAAGGATCACACCACCAGACGGGTGACCCCCAAATACCTGTCTACATAGTGTTTGCAGTTCCAGCAGAAAACGGCTATTTTTCTTTCTTTCTTTTTTACTGTTTTTCTTAAAAACGTCCCCGTAGTCAATTCTAACAACAAAACCCTTTCTGAATATTTTTGAAGGCCGGGTTCCATGAAGAGGCACTCCCTGCTTTTTGAAAGGTCCTTTAAGGCCACTGTGATGTCACAAAAAGACCCACCTTAGCACTTGCTTCTGCTCATGGAAAGCAAGCCAAAGAGACTGTTCACTTTTTACGAAAAAAGGAGAAGAGACAGGGCAACCAGCGTCCTAGCCTGTGTCTGGTCCGGAGCGCAGAGTGGCAGCGCCCAACGCCAGCCACTGACGTACACGCAGCAGCCCAGTGCCAAGGGGCCCTGGCTCCCAGCCGTGTCTCTGGACAGCCTGTGTTACTCGGTATGCCTGCTCTTGCTAGGGATCGAGTTGGTCCCTACCCACAGCAACCCCATGCCCAACAGGACACAGCACTGCCTGTCCTGCGCCGTCCTCACAACTGTCCTTGTGCCTGAGCCCATCGGTGCAGCCACTGTGTCCGTCCACCCCATGAGTGAGGGCCTTCCTCTTTCGCCACCCTTCCACTTGACCAAGCATGATGTCCTTCTCCAAGGACTAGACGCCCCTGACATGTCCACAATATGTAGGGTGAAGTCTCGCTCTCCTTGCCTCTAAAGAGAACTCTGGCCGGGGGTCTGAGAAGGCTCAGCACGTCCCCAGTAAGTAGAACCAGTCATTGCTTCTTCAACTGACAGCATTTTGGCTTCGGACAGGCTTCTCAAAACTCTCTGCCCTCGAGTCCAAGCTGACTCACAGAGACCCTACAGGACAGGGCAGAACTGCCCCTGTGAGTTTCCGAGACTGTGACTCATTACGGGAGTAGAAAGTCCCGTCTTTCTTGTCCAGAGTGGCCGGTGGTTTTGAACTGCTGACCTTGAGGTTAGCAGCCCAATGAGGAGCCACTATGCCACTAGGACTCCAAGGTCAACAGCGCTTCCAAGGTTAAAATGAGGTGCTTTCCAAATGTTCTGACCTGCTCTGATCGCAGCTGTTATTAATCAGAGTAGACTATGCGTTGACCTGTGACGGAGCGGTCAGGGATTCAAACCTCCCAGTGGCTGCTCTGGAGAAAGACGAGCCTGCCTGTTCTCCTAAAGATGCGAAGTCTCCGTCTCCGAAACCCAAAGAGGCGGTTCTGTTCTATAGGGTCGCTGTGAGTCATAATCGGCTTTTCAGCAGTGTGACAAGGACGCTTCAAGTCACGCTTGGGGCCACATGCTTCTAGCGCCGGTCGTGGTTTTTGTTGTGGCTGCTGAGGGAAAGAGGAAGCTGTCCCCTCTAGGAGGGGACCTTACGGAAGGTCACGGTGGATCAGATCGCAGTGGGATTAGATCACAGTGGGATGTTGGCGTCTGTGGGCACGTGTTTTAACTCTCACAGCCACTGATTTTGCCACGTGTTCTGATGCGTCGTTAGGTACAATATTACGGTAATTAGCGGCACAATGGTGGCGTGGTGGTTTTGAGTCGGACTGCTGACCCAAAAGCCAGCAGTCAGAAACCATCAGCTGCTCCGTGGGAGAAAGCCAAGGCTTCTCAGTCCGGTAAAGATGGACAGGACACACCCAGGGCAGCTCTGCTCTGTCCTGCGGGGTCTCCATGACCTGGAATTGACTCCATGGCAGGGCATTTGGTCTGGCACGGTGGCAACCAGTACTGGGGAGCCTGTAGCAATCACTTGTGTGTGTGTGTGTGTGTGTGTGTGTGTGTGTGTGTGTTGTAGTAGTAGTAGTAGTAGTAGGAAGGAAAGGGAAAAAGCAGGAGCCTTTCGCGGGGTTACTGTAAGTGATGTAACTAACACCGTGGCAGTGCAGTGGAGAAACAAGTCAGGAGAGGGTCCTGTGGTTAGTACTGGACAGTCCAGGAGACGCTGCAGGCAAGCAATTCACAGCGATGGCACGTTAATCATTCGAGGACTGAAACCAAAGGGATGGAAGGCTGACTGCGGATTCTGAGCGGCCATGGAGGAGGAGGTCCCTGGGCCCGGGAGGGGAGTGACCAGAGTTGCAGTCCTGGAGACGGACCCCAATAGGCTCATGGCTTGGTCTGGGATGGGAGGAAGTCCCTGGGATTGGGGGAACAGCAGGGATCCAGGCACCCCAACCCTACTGATGTCACCGGCTCGCCGCCCTCGGCCTTCTGGCTCTGTCCCTTTCATGGAGGACCGGTTTCCACTCGCTTCCCCACCCTGCCCAGGTCGGGTCTCCTGGGGGCGGGTGTGTTGGGGGTGTTCTGGGGCGCCCCCAGCCGAACCTCGGGCGGAGGGCAGTGGGTCCCCAGGACCCAGCAGCGGAGTGAGACACTATTCTCCTCCCGCCCCCACGGGGCCCGGCCCTGGCAGACGGGGCGCTAAAGGGGACCCCGGACCGCGGGGAGGGGCGCGGGGTGGGGGGGCAGTGGGCCGGAAACCTGCTCACCGGCTGGGGCGCGACGCGGGCGGAGAGGCTGCAGCGCGCGGGGGTCCCGGGGGTGGGGTTGGGGGGCGGCTGAGGGCTCCGGGGGGCCGGGCCCCACGTCCGTCCGCACCGCCCTCAGGACGCCTGGTTCCTGGTTCGTGGGGCCCCCAGTGGTCGCGAGGCTCCGGCTCGGCGAGCGGATTTCCATGTCGTTAGCATGTAATTTGCATAGCCCCAACGCTGGCTTTCCGGCTTCCGGAATTTGGAACCCTGAGTCCCAGGGCTGAGGGGCGGGATGACAGCGCAGTGGGGAGCCGCCCTTCCCGGGGGGGAAGCTGGGGGGGGCGGTGCGGGGGGGGGGTTCGAGGAACTTTCTGATGCGGGGGCTGCAGCTGCGCAGGGGTCTTGGAGAGACGCACTTGGGGGAGCGATCAAGAGGACCCAGAGGGGGAGGGCGGGGAAGAAATGGGGAGCTGACATCAGGGGCTCAAGCGGGAAGGGGGATGCTCTGGAAATGACGATGGCGGCAAATGTGCACGAGCTTGGCACACTGGAGGAATGCATGCATTGTGATGAGATGTCAGAGCTCCCAATGAAAGTATTGAAAAGTATGTATAAAAAGAGGATCCCCAGAAAGCAACGGGGTTCCTCCACTAACCACTGAGGATGGAGACCCCCTGGGAGTCAGCTCTCCCTGTGCTGGGCACGGGCCAGCGCACAGAGGCCCCAGCGCAGCGCCGTTCACAGCAGCAAGCAGCTGGAAACAGAAACTCCAACCTCGCAGATGGCCAGGAGAGCAAGACCCCCGTGCGTGCACCAGGAAGGATGACTACTGTCCACTGTTAGGGGATAAAAAACCAAGACAAAGACTGACATGACTTTGTGGGGGGGGGCACCAAGCTGGGGAGGACAGGCAAAGCTATGAAGTAGAGGATGACAAGTGGGGACTTGGGTGGGAGGGAAGGGTGGAGGGCCACAATGGGACAAGATGTCAGAGGAGGGGGATGGGACAGAGTACTGTGTATGTGTGTTTGTGTGTGTGTGTGTGTGTGTGTGTGTTGATGAGCAGTTTGAATAGTTGAATGCAGAACTGAGGGTCTGATGAAATGTAACCTCCCCATCTCAGTCACAATTAAAAAAATAATTTTTTAATAGAGGGACCTTGAAAAGGTTGGAAGACGCCCCACCTCCCCTTCTGCACCCCTTTAGACCCACAGGCTTATTGTTAGCGTCTTCCCCTCCCAGCCAGCCCTTGCTGGGTGCCTCAAGTAGAGCTCCAACTCAGAGAGGCTTTCCGACTTTCTGGGACAGAGCAGAGCCACCCCATGGGGTTTTCAGGTAGGCATGCTCTAGGAGGCAGACCATCCTGCCTTCTTCACGGAAAGTTACCGGGCTGATTAGAATCGCCAGTTATGACAATTGTGCCGCCAGGACTCTTTGGCTGGCTGTTAAGGTGCACTGTTTAATTTTATTCAATTCCTACACAGCTACAAGAATCAAAACAGTGTGCTACCGGCATGAAAAAGAGATATATAGATCCATATATGGAGAGTCAGAAATAAATCTCTGACATGTTCATTTCCCACAAGGGCGCCGAGAATGCAGCCTTTCAACCAAATGACACAGGGGCCACTGGGTCTCCAGTGAATGCAGCTAGACCCCCTACCTCACACCACAGACAAGCAGGAACTCAAGAAGGATCACAGACCGCAGTGTGTAAGACCTAAAACTGTATGACCCTGAGAAGGAATCCGAGGAGTAGATCTTCATGACGTTGAGTGAGTCCGTGAATGTTCAGGTCTGACTCCTAGGGCACGAGAGAGAACGAAAAGATGGATTGGAGCTCGACGGGAGAAAGGCCAGCCCCCCCACAACTAATCACGGGTTCAGTAAGCGCAACTGTACGGCTAAGATATATACAAAGATTATCATGAAGTCATAGAGCATGAGAGAGATAGGAGAGAGTGAAATAAAGAAGTCAGACACATGTCATGGTAGCATGCTCACCTCCTGGATGGCCATGATCTCAACAGCCAGGTCAGCGCACAGCGTGGGCCGAGGGCAGGAGCGCCAGCTGGACTGACTGTTTATTGCTAACCCACGCTTATATCTACTTAGGGGGGTGTGATTAGAGGTAACCACACATCACAGGAAGGGGCTGTACAATAGACATAGCGTGACAGGAAGGGGATGAGCTAGGGGTGTGCCCACAGCAATGGGAAGGTCTAGGGGTACACATGTGACAAGAAGGGCAGACCCTGGATTCATGAAGGCAGCCTAACCTTGGCCACTGGGCTCTCCTTCAGGGAAACAACCTCCTCCTATCCTTATCAGGAGAGAGTGGACCCTACTTGTTGTGGGATAACTGGTGGCATCTGCTCGCTCTGGTTGGCTGATAACCCTTAGGGAAACTATAGCCTCTAACCTACGTCCGTTGACCTCCAAGTGTATAGTCATTCACCACCTGTAGCAAGCAGCTAAGTTTGGCATATACTTGGGGAGACAACTTGGGAGAAATCCTTCTGTTTCCCACAGAGCTCACCAAAAGGAAAAGCCAGTGGGGAAGACACTCAAGGAAATGAAAAGATGAGCCACAGGACAGGAGGAAATATTTCAGGGGCCTTGTATGAAGATTACATGAAGAACACTTACAACTCCCTAACAAAACAAGAAAAGACCCAAGGAAAACAGACAAAGGGTCTGAATAGATCCCCCGCAGGAGAGAGGCACACAGCCAGGTGGTACATGAAACGATGGGCAACATCGTTAGTCATTAGAGACACGTGAATACAGATCCCAATTATATATGACTTCATACCTACTAGGATGGGTTAGCTTGTGAGCCAAACGAGAGAGAACCGACACTGTCAGCTTATAAAGCGCATAGTAGATTCCGAGGACCCCCCTCCCCGCCTGCGGCCTTTTTCTCACTGATGCTCCCTCACAGGGTTGGCCCCCTTCCCATGGCTTCCACGTGTAGGGATATTCAGGTTAGTTTGAGTTTCTCAAGGTATCAATATTGGGAGAAGAGACTGGTACCCAGCACGATTTGCCCCAGGTTCAACAGAATTGGTGCCAGACCTTGAGAAGTCCTATATATTGCGGGTGGGGTGGGAGGGCAGAAGGGTCACACCATTGTGGGAGTTACATAATTTCACGTCAACTTGAAGTGTAGGCGTGAAGTCTAGCCTGTCAATCATGTCACAGCCTGATGGTGTCTCTTTGTGGGGGTGACCTCCTCATAAGGAGGGTGCTGGGAACCTCCCCTTCTTTCTCTGCTTCGCCTTCCTGTTGACTAGCCACGCGGTTGAGACCTGCCAGAACCCTTGTGATGCTCCACAAGACTGCACTCACCGGCCTGTGAGCTTCTGCAGTCTGCATCATTGCGTGTAGCTGCGTGAGTCTGAAGAGGGATTTGTGGACTAGGATCGGACTTATCGACTTGATCTGGACTGGGCTGCGATGCTTTCCTGACATTCTAACTACTTCTTGATATAAAGCTCTTTCTTACACATACATGAGTATTACTGAATTTGTTTCTCTGGTTACTGCTACCTAACACACCATTTCTGTATCCTTCATCTCAGCTTGGCTCAGTCCAGTGATTGCCAGTATCTGTCATAGGCCACTCATGATAGGCTTTGTCCCCATCCTCGGGACCCAGAATTGAATCACACTCCATCCTCCTTCTCTTCCCTAGAAAAAGCCAGCCCCAAACTCAAAACAAAAACCACAGCCATCAAGTGACCCTATAGAATGGGACAGAACTGCCCCAGTGGTCTTCTGAGGCTGTGACTCTTTACAGGAGCAGAAAGCCTCGTCGTTCTCCCACAGAGCAGCTGGTGGGTTCAAACTGCTGACCTTGCAGTTAGCAGCCTGATGTGTACCCCACTATGGCACCAGGGCTCCCTAGGAAAAACACCAGTCGGAGAGGCGATTTACTTCATGTGGCTCCTCTAGTCTTGTGACTTCCACAACAGAATTGGTTCTGATGTCCAAGGGGATCAGACAGCTTGCTAACTATATGAAGAAAATACGGGGTACCCTTGTAGGGTTGAGACTGTGCAAATAAGGTATATGGAATCCCAACCAGAAAACGGGGCAGTTTTGCCGTCCTGGTAGGTTTAAGAGGCCCCAAACCCACCGGACCTCACTACCCCTAAAAAGAAGAACCAGGGTCAAAATCTGGGTGTTCTTGCACTGAGAACCTGCTAGACCCCAGAGGCAGAGAAAGCCTTAATGTTGGAGACTGCACAGGATGGTGAGCGGCAGCCGAAAGAGGCAGAAGAACCGCCGCTGTAGAACCAGGAGGCTGGTGGGAGACAATGGGTTTCTTGGCCCACAGAGCAAGGTCACTGCGAAGGACATGAGAAGACCAGGGAAACCGGACGGGGCAGTTGTGCTGTCTCAGAGGGTCACTCCCAGTCGCAGTGGACTCCAAGACAGCCAACAGCAACTCATCATGAGCAGCACACCTCCCCAGAAGTAACAATACTACATTCTAGCGGCTTAGTCCATCCCTCCTCCTCACCGGAACCATCGGCCGACGCTCACCTTTACCTGCCTCGCCCCTGGTGGTTCTTCACGTGTTGGTTGAGAAGCCCCCCAGACACCCCAAGGTGAGGCATTCGTCCCTTTGTGGAAAGACAAGTGTGACCCACGGACTTGCCTGCTCCGTGCATCATCTCCTACCCACCCCAAGCACAGGGAGTGCACGAGCCAATTTCAACTCACGTTGTTGATGTTGTTGTTGTTAGGTGCCATCTAGTTGTGTCCTTGGCAACCCTACGTACAGTAGAACGACCCCCGCCCCGTCTGGTGCCACTTACCAGCTGTTCTTACGGTTAAGCCCACGGCTGCGGCCCCTGTGTGAATCCGTCCTGTTGAGGGTCTACCTCTTTTCGATGGCCCTCTACTCAGGGCATGGTGTCCTGCTCGGGCACGGGGTCCTCTCGCCACATGTGTTCAATCTGCACGCGGAGCAGATGACCAGAGAAGCTGGACTTGACAAAGAAGAGTACGGCATCAGGGTTGGAGGAAGGCTTGTGAATCACCTGCGAAATGCAGGTGGCACCGCCTTGCTTGCTAACAATGAGGAGGACTTGAAGCCCCTGCTGATGAAGATGGAGCCCCCCCCGCGTTGGCTACAACACAATGGAAAGAAAACCCCCATCCTCATAGTGGGTCCAACAGGTCACTTCATACTTCAGGGAGGGGACGTGAGCCTGTTGAGCACGGTGTCTTTCTCCAGGAGACCCGTGCCTCCCGATGGCCTGCGCACAGTGCCCGAGTTAAGGGCTTGCCATCCTTGCCTCCACGGAGATTTCCGGCTGTACTTCTTCCGAGATCGATTTGTTTGTCCGTTTTCTCCCCCCCCGTCTGACTTTTCTATCGTGACTCTCCTTTTTCATCAATCCTTCTGGGAGTCCATGGTGCGGTCCGTTTCAACAGCACAATTCAGACTCAGCGATTCTCCTTCAGGCTTCCTTAGTCAATGTCCAATTTCCACATGCAGACGAGGCCATGGAGAAGACCACGGCTTGGGTCAGGGCCCCTTCGTCGGTCCTCAAAGCAGCTCCCTTCGTTCTCTACACCTTCAAGAGAATGCAGTGCGTCACCCACCTCTTGGCTCTTGCTTCCTTGAGTATGATGGTGGGTCCCAGCCAGAGGAAATCCTGGCCGAGTCCCGTTTTCTCTCCATGTTTTGTGATGGCTTTCTTTCCATCGTGTTGTGGTGCAGCTGGGGCTGCAACCCTCCATCTTCATCAGCAGGCGCTTCAAGTCCTCCTCACCTCGCCGTTACCAAGCATGGCGGTGCCACCTGCAGATCCCAGGGTGTTGACAAGCCTTCCTCCATTCCCGATGCCGCACTCTTCCTCATCGGATCCAGCTTCTCTGGTCACATGCTCCGCGTACAGATGGAATAAATATGGTGAGAAGACACCATCCTGACTCAGTTAAAATGAGCAACTTTGATTTTTGTGATTTTGCTCGTTTTCAGTAGTTAACGGATTAACAAGGGAATTGTGTGAATGATATTGCTTTGATCTCCCCTAAGCGCTATTTTTCTTCATAACATTTTTTCTATTTTCTTTTTATTTCAGAGCATCATGGGCTACAAAAAATTACCCCTGTGGTCCAGGTTGACACCCCTGTTATATGGGGTTTCTGGGTGGCAGGTCTTTGAGGAAACAGAAAGCCTCATCTTTCTCCCTGAGTGCAGCTGGTGGTTTCGAACTGCTGACCTTTACACTTAGCAGCCCAGCAAGTGACCAATACAATACTGAGGGTGAAACAGGCGCTGAGAGTGCACGTAGTATTTGGACTCATCAGCCAAATGTAGGAATGGAGTATTTTCCACTGTGTCACTCGCCCATTCAAGCCCAGGGACTAAGATCCTGTAAAAATAGTTGAATTTCTTGGAAGCCTGGGCCCCTGTCCTCTGTCTCCTCTTCCCATTCCTTGGCATTTGGCTGTGACCTTGAGTGTCCTTGACATGACTAGAGTGCCCTCTGCTGGGCAACAGGGACACAGTCAGTCTGGAATGCTGGCGCCCACCCATGCCTTCCGGTTTGCTGGCGTGGTTCTCCATCAGCGCTGGGCGACTTAGTCCTCCTGGGGCGTGTGGCAACCTGCCAGCTGGGTCGTATCTTGCTGCTTCGCTTAACATGAGGGTCCCTGGTGGCGCAGCAGATTACAAGTCAGGCACCACCAGCTGGTTGTTGCAGGAAAGTGAGGCTTTCTGCTGCCCTAAGATTCACAGCCTTGGAAACCCACAGGGCCGCTTCCACCCTGCCCCATAGGCTCACTAGGAGTTGGAATTTACTCAGCGGCTCTGAGTGTGATTTTTGACTGCTTACTACACTGGGGAACCCCAAACGGTTTCCTACCACGACCGTGCCAGTTTATATGCCCACCAGCAAGGCATGAGGGTTCCATTTTCTCTGTATCCTCGCCAACACTTTCTCTCCGAGTTGTCTGTTTATTTAGTTTGAACCAGAACCCCAGGACTGTCTACTCCTACAAAGAGTTACGGTCCCAGACACCCACAGGGACCGTCACTGTGAGTTGGCATCGACTCCACGGCAGGCAGTTTGATTTTTTATACACACAAAAGAATCCCTGGGGCATAGTGGCTGAGCACTGGGCTCCTCACTGTAAGTAAGGTCAGCAGTTCGAAACCACCAGCCACTCTGAGTGAGAAAGACGGGACTCTGTGCTCCCATAAAGAGTGACAGTCTTGGAAACCCATTGGACGGTTCTACCCTGTCCTAAGGGTCACTATGAGTTGGCATGGATTCAGTGGCCGTGAGTTTATACACATGGACCTCATCAGGTGGAACACACGAGAATCAGATCGACTACACCTGTGGGAAGAAATAATGGTGCTCAATAGCAGCAGCCAGAACCAGGCTAAGGGTTGATTGTGCAACAAGCAATGGTTGAGATGCAAATTGAGCTTGAACTTGCAGGAAAGGAAAGCAAGTCCTTGAGAGCAGGAGTACAACCTCAGGTATGTTTCATTCAAGCACCTAACCTGTGAATAAAGCAGAGTCGTTGACAATAAAGAAAGAAAATACCACAATGGATGTTAGAAGAGACTCTGAAATTTACTCTTGAGCTGAGTGGCTAAAGTAAATAGAAGAAATGATGAAGTGAAAAAGTAACAGAAGGATAAAAGAAAAGAAAAAATAACTGGGGAAAAAGAGCTGATCAGAAGATTTCCAAGAGCAACCCAAGGAAACAACGTGTTATAAAGTATGATGAGGAAATGTGCAAAGACCTGGAGGCAGACAACCAAATGGAAAAATAAACTCAGCACCTCTCAAGTCCAAAAAACTAAAGACAAACTTTAAGCCTTGAGTTGCAATATTGAACATATTGAATGTCCCAAGAAGAATCAAAAGAAGTCGGAAGGAATACACTTCAGGAGGTACGATATGATCAAGAACCAGTGATGTTGAAGGGAAAAGCTGCCCTGAAGACATTGGTTAAAAATAAGGCTTCAGGAACTGGCAGAATACCACCCACTTGAAATGTTTCAACGAAGATACGATACTGGAAGCATGCATTGGTCTATGCCAAGAAACTCGGAAAACAAGCTATCTGGCCAACGGACTGGGCGAGATCCCTATTTCTGTCCACTTAACAGCAAGGTGACTCAAATAGAATGTGAGCCACCTTCACTAATATCAACTGTAAGTAAAATTTTGCTGAAGATGATTCAAAAATGGCTGCAGAGCATAGACAGAGATTCAGGCCAGAAATCCATCCCAGATTCAGAAGAGGACGCAATGAGGAATTATCATCGCTGCTGATGCCAACTGGATCTTGGCTGATAGCAGAGATACCAGAGAAAGGTTTCCTTGCGTTTCACTGACTGTGCAGTTTGAGTTTGTGCATCAAAACAAATTATGGACAATGTCATGAAGAACGGGAGAGCAGAACACTTAATTGTGCTCTGTGGAACCTGTACATAGATGAAGAGGTAGTGTGAACAGAAGAAACAGAGGCCTGGGGTTCAGAATCGGGAAAGATGTGTGTCAGGGTCGTATCCTTTGACCAGACTTATCCAATCTGTATGATGAGCAAGTAAACATAGACTCAGGATGCAGGAAGAAAAGCACCACCCCCGGATTGATGAAGACTATCAACAGCCTTCCACACGGGGATAATACAACCTTGCTTGCTGAAAGCAAAGAGAACCTGAATCACTTCCTGATGAAGATCGGAGACTGCAGCCATCGGTATGGGTGACACCTCAATATAAAGAAATTAAAAAATTAATAAGCAATAGCACGATAAATGAAGAAACTACTGACATTGTCAAGGATTCCATTTCACTTGACTCCACCAGGGCGGCAGTTACAGAATCTCCTGTCAACTTGTAAAGGGGTGGAGTCTAGCCTGTCAATCATGAGAGCCCATGAGGCCTCTGTGTGGGCATGGCCTTCTCCTGAGGATTCTGGGAACTCCTGTCTTCCTCCCTGGAGGCAGGACACACTCTCTCTGCTTTGTCTTCCTGCTGACAAGCCACATGGAGCTACACTGATGTAGTCAGAGCCCTGAAACTGGAGGAGTCACCTGGAGACCCCTGCCAGAGCTGAGATGCTTCCACAACCACTGGATCCACAAGACTTTCCACCCACTGTTCTGTGAGCTTCCTGCAGCCAGCATCATTGCATGGCTGTGTGAGTCTGAAGGTGGAATTTATGGACTAGCATATGGTGTTTTATCAGACTTATGGAATTGGTCTGGCCTGGGCTGAGATGTTTTCTTAATGTACAATTGCTCTTTGATATAAAGTTCTCTCTTACACACATATGAGCGTCTCTGGATTTGTTTCTCTAGTCACACAACCACCAATGTCCATGGAAGCAGCAGTCTAGAAATCAAAATTTGCATTGGGCTGCAAAAAACTTCTTTAAAGTGTTAAAAAGCAAAAAAGGTCACTCTGAAGCCATGGTATTGTCAATCACTCTGTCCGCATGGGAAAGTGGACAGTGAATAAGGAAGACGGAAGAAGAATTGATTCGTTGGAATCGATGGTGTTGGAGAAGAATATCGAGTTTTCCACGGACTGCCAGAAGAACAAACAAATCTGTCTGGGAAGAAGCACAGCCAGAATCCTCCTTGGAATCAGGGAGGGAGACGTCGTCGTATGCGCACTGGACATGTTAATAGGAGAGGACATTTTGGAGCCTTCGGAAGACATCATGCTTGGTAAGGTCAACGGGAAAGGCTAAGACTCGCAAAGATCAGCAGTTTTGGGGACGGCCAAGGCCGAGCATGTGGACTGTGTTGTAAACCTAGGGCAGCCATAAATCAAGAACAATCTGATGACACCCGGCCATGGCAAGCACAGCAATCGCTCCCCACCCTAAAGTTTGGCGGCTTCAGCCCAGCCAGTGATGCCAGGGAAGAAAGACCTGGAAATCTATCTATGGGGGGTCATGCAAGCCCCCTAATTACAGGTGAAGACATACGTCACAGGAAGAGGTTGCACTATAGGTTATACAGCAACGAGAGGGGGACAATCTAGGGGTATCCACGCAATAGGAAGGGGAGGTATTGGGGGCACACATGTGACAAGAAGGGTGGATCTCAGATTCAGGATGGCAGTCTAACTTTGGATGTCAACAGGTTTGACCTGTTCTCTGGATCTCCATGGAAACCATTATAGGTAGGGTGTAAACCCCACCTACAGGGACAAGACTTTAGGGAGAAGTAGCCCATTGTCCTTAACAGCAGGGAGTGGGCTCCTCTTGTGGTGGGACCAGACAGTAGTCTGGCAACTGACTGCCTTCAGGGAGGATGTCTAAGCATCTGACCTCCCACCATAAGCTGGCAAAGAGCCCCTAATGTTTAGCATGTCTTTGGGGGAGACAAAGCTGGGGAAAAGTCTCTTTATATCCCACAACACAGTTTACCCCAGTCCCTAAGACCAAAGTCCTTAGATGTAAGAAACCAAGTGAAATAGCTACAGATGGTAATCTTGGAACTCTGGCCATAAAAGGAAGGGATAATGAATTGGATTAAACACCGATTGGAAGAAGCAGGTAGGTAAAGAGCAACCAACTTCCAGACTCCCCAATAAGACAGGGCAGAGATTGAGAGTAAAGCAATTCTGCCACACCTGTCACCAGCAGCCCCACCTGTGGGTGAGGGCCACCACTGGCTCTACAGTGGACAGGTGGTGATAACACCTGCTCATTCTGCTTGCAGCTGCTCCACACAATTGGCAAACTGAAATGTGGACCCAGACTCCCAGACTCTTACTCCACCCACCCAGAGACAGGTGGGGAGGGCCCTGGTGCTGCCGAAGTATTGACCAAGACCAAACACAAAATCAGGGCAAAGCAAATCAACCCATAATCAACAAATAAATGCAAAAAGTCCACAATACCTCAGAGACAACAGGTGGGTTGAAATCAAAGAAGCAGAACAAGATGGGTCACACATACGACCAAAAACAAAGACCAGGAAACCACCCTGAGGAAGAAAGGGTAATAGCCCCCCCCCCTTAATAAGGAACTCCAAAGATTTATACACTGGGCCCTCCAAAAGTTCATGGAAAACACAAACAAGAAAGAAAAACACACCAAACAAGACCAAGGAAAACACAGATGAGGCCCTAGAATAATTCAGGAAAACAATACAAGAGCAAACTGACAAGATAAGTGTTACCTACAAAGGAGATGCTTTGACTATGTTCTGATTTCCCAGCAGAAACCATGCAGGTAAGAAGGCAATGCGATGACATCCATAACATTTTGAAAGAAAACAACCTGCAACCGTGGATTACAGATCTACACGATGGCAAAACTGGGACTTTTTTTTTTTTAACTGGGACATTTTTAGGAAAATAAAAATGAAGGGAAATTTGTAAAAGTTAGAACAACCTTACGAGAAATGCCACAGGAAGTCCTTGGACAGAGAACCAGTGCGACCAGACGAAATCCTGAGATTAAGACAGATGACATCTACCAGAAACCAACCCAGATAGAGATTTTTAAAAATAAAACAAATTAACAAACTGGAAATAGGGAACCAGAGATGGCAGTCTGTAATGATGACAACTATGAAGTCCAAAGAGGGAGCAAATGATATCGTTACAGCCTTCAGACGGAGAGCAAGTCGAGACAAGAACAGACTGGTGTAGACTTTTAGGGCAGAGTAGAATGACCCCTCCATGTTTGGGTTTCCAAGACTTTAAAAGCATCTTTATGAGAGCAGACAACCTCATTTTTCTTCCAGGCACTCACTGGTGGGTTTGAACTTCTCACTTTGAGGTTAGTAACTCAATGTGTAGCCCACTATGCCACTAGGGCTCTGTTTTTCTCAACTTGGGAAGATAAAAAAAAATCAGTTAATAGTGTAACCACCAATGAAATGAATTAATTTGACCAATATAAGAAACAAGAAAACCATAAGGACTCAGTAAATACAAGATCAATAGCAATGAAAAACGAAAAGACAATCTAATGACAAAAGGAACACAGCCAGAAAATAATCAGAAAAAAGAAATAATCATCGCGACAATAATAAACCCCATGGAATGTCAGCAGAAAATTCCTAACTGTTACATGGACTATAAATGGATTCCGTGCATTAATCCAGAATCAGGGAGTGGCAGAATGGGCAAGAAAATAGAATTCATCAATATGCTGCCCACAGAAGACCCTGCTGTGTTCCTCCCCAGACCCACAGCGACCCTTTTGCAGCAGAGGGAAGCATTTCTCAGTCCTGCTGTGCATCCTCGCAATTGTTCTTATGTCTGAGCTCATAAAAAAAAAAGAGACTCTCCCTGGACAGGAAGATAAAAATGAACTAGAACGCTCTAGCAAATGGCAAGCCGACAAAGAGCGGTAGTGGGAACTGTAATTTCTGACGAAGAGGCTTCAAGGCAAAACTCAGCATCGGGCACAAAAATGGGAATTGTATGGTGATTGTGGTGGTTACATAATTGGTTGTCAATTTGAGATTTTAAAAATGATTTTATTAGGAGCTCATGCAATTCTTATCACAATCCATACATAAATCAGTTGTATAAAGCACATTCGTAAATTCATGGCCCTCATCATTCTCAAAACATTTGCTCTCCACTTAAGCCCCTGGCATCAGCTCCTCAATTCTGAGACTATTAAAGAGTGAAGGTGTGGAGATTAGCCTGTCAATCAGGTCGCAATTTGATAAACTAATTTGGAGGTGCTAAGGAGATAAATAGCTTGCTGGAGGCGGGACACAAGGTCACTCCTTGGGAGACTTTACTGCCAGTGAGCCTGAAAGCCTGATAGAGCTATGCAGATGTAACCAGAGCCCTGGAGCTAGAGGAGCCTTGTGGAGACCCATGCCAATGCTGAGATGCTTCCACCGCCACTGGATCCACAAGACTTTCCACCCACTGGCCTGGGATCTTCCTGCGTTCGGCGTCATTGCATGTGTTGGCTGAGTCTGAAGAGGAATTTATTGATTGGTATCGGACATTGGGGCTAATATCAGACTCATGGACTTGATGTGGACTGCGCTGGGCTGTTTTCTCAATATTCAGTTGCTCTTGTATATAAAGCTCTTTCTTATACACATGTGAGTGTCTATGAACTTGTTTCTCCACTCCGGACTCATGGGACTAATGCAGTGATTAAGAATTACTCCAACAAAAGGACAGAACTGCAATAAACATCTGCACATGAAGGAACCTCAAAATTAAAGCATCAATCAGTAGCAGGGTTGATAAGAGAAACAGAGCACTCCATGGTCACAGCAGACTTCAACACACCACTTTTAATGATGAAAAGCACACTAGAAGGAACGCAACAAAAGACACAGAAAATCTGAACACTGCAATCAACCAATGTGTTCTCAGAGGCGCTTACAGAGCACACGCCCAAGAAAACGGTAATCGCGTTATTTCCCTGTGCACTTAGGTCACTCTCCATCGCCACAGAGCATTTGTTAGGCCACAAAGCAAGCTCCAACAAGGGAAAAAGCACTGAAATAACGCAAAGCATTTTTTCAGCTCACCAAAGAAAGAAATCAGTAGCAGGAAGAACAGGTGGAAATCAAATACAGCCATACCTTGGTTGCTGAAAAGCTCGAACTTTCCACTCCTGGAATAGCAGAAGTTCAAAAAAAAAATCTGTTTTGTGTTTGTAGCTTTGCTCCATAATCTCACTGAAAATCCGACTTGAAAAACCTGTATGGGCGAGAGTGAGCATTCAGTCTCGCGGGGATACAAGGAGTGATGCTTCAGTCTAAACGCCAGTCTTGCTCAGACAATGAACGGAGTGCTTGTGTGGTGTGTTAAAACATTCGTCATTTAAAAAACACCAACCTTCGTCGTTGCCCCTTCTTTGCTCAACGTCTCGCAACCTTGACTCTGAAGGAAGTTAGTGAGACCAGCAGTACAGCTAAGCAGAAAGCTGTGCAGCCAGGATAGACCAAGGGAGACATCCTTCCTTGGGAAGTTTCAATCAGGTCGCCGTTTGTCTGATCTGGCTGCTAGACACAACATGGCTATGTCGACACTATCAACATTTTTGGTGGAAAAAAAGTGATTGAAGAGGCTGATGTGGCAAATGGAGTGAAACGGGTCACCTCAGGAAGGCAGATCATGGAAGGGGCTGAAAGCCAAACCGAACTCCCTGCCATGGAGCCTGCGCAAACTCTCAGTGACCCCTGTGGGCTCCTGGGGCAGTGACTGTAAGCAGGAGTAGAAAGCCCAGTCTTTCTCCAGCAGAGCTGCTGGTGATTTTGAACTGCCGACCAGGTGGATTCCAGTCCAACGCATAACCATTACACCACCAGGGTTCCCAAGCGGTTGAAAAGTTACTATTCATTTGGACAAATCAGAAAAACGGTGGTCTATCTGAGACAGCGAAATGCGAGAAGGCTGAAAGTTTCCATAGTGATTTAAACTCCTGGAAAAATGAGTTTTTAAGTGTAAATTGTGGGCCTCAAAACCAATTATTTGGTTTTCCATGATTTCTTGTGGAGAAAAAATGTTCACGTCCAAATTTTTTGGTATTCGAACATGAATTTGGAATGAATTGTGTTCAATGAATCGAGGTACATGAAGACTGAATGACACCTTGCTTAAGGACAATGGGGTAATAGAAGGAATCAAATAAATAACAAACCAAACTCACTGCCAAATAGAGTTGATTCTGACTTATAGTGATCTTATAGGTCAGAGTAGAATTATCCCTGTTGGTTTCTGAGATTGTAACTTTTATTTAAAATTTTGAATCATTTTATCGAGTGCTCTTACAGATATCATAACATTCCGTAGTTCAATCACATCAAGGGCACTTATTTTTTTTTAAATCATTCTATTGGGGGCTCATACAATTAGATTGTAACTTAAAAAAATCATTTTGTTGGGGGCTCTTACGGCTTTCCATACATCCATTGTATCAAGCACATTTGTACCTATGTTGCCATCATCATTTTCTAAACCTTCACTTTCTACTTGAGTCCTTGGGAACAGAAAGTCTCATCTTTCCCCTGAGGAGTAGTTGATGGTTTTGAACTGCTGACGTTGTGGTTAGCAGCCCAACATGTAACCCTTAAAAACTACTGGGTAATAGAATAAATAAAGCTGCAATTTAAAAATTCTTAGACTCAAATAAGAATGGAAATAGACATACTAAAACCTTTGGGACATGGGACATTGCAAAAAGAACGCTCAGGGGTCAATTTAGAACAATAAACATCAAACCATGGGGAACCACCAAAATCACAGGCATATACAGAGTCCTCCACCCAACAAAAATGTGAGAAAGAAGAGCAAAAAGTCTACGGGGTCCAGAAAAAAGAAAGTCATAAAGCTGAGAGTAAAATGAATGAAACAGAAAACAAGCAAAAAAATAGAATAAACCAGGCTGGAAGTTGTTTCTTTGAAAAGCTTAAGAGAATTTGGCAAACTATTGCCAAGTTAAACAAAGGGAAAATGAAAATGATACAAATAAGAAATTGAAACGAAGATATAAAAGAACAACCAAAACGAAAGAATGATGAAAGAAGACGATGCTGAGTGATAGATACTGCAACAGGTTTGAAAGCCTGGAAGAAAGGGACAGGCACCCAGAAGCACACGCCTAAATGCACACAGACTGAGGTGGAAATTTTGAACAGACCCACAAGAAAGCCAGATATCGAACAGGTCATTAAAAAAAAAAAGTTCTGGCCCAGATGAATTCACTGAAGAGTTCTACCGAACATTCAGACAAGAATTGACACCAATTCTACTCAAACTGTTCCAGAACACAGAAATGGAACACACCCAAATTCCGTTTAGGAAGGAAGAAAGTGTAATCCTCATACCCAAACCAGGCAACTAAGCGATGAAATTACAGACTAATACCCCTCATTAACATAGATGTAAAATTCCTCAACGAAATCCTAGCCAACTGAATCCAACACCACGTATGAAAAAATAATTCATCAGCGGGGGAGGTTGGGAATGAAGAGGAACTGACATCAAGGGCTCAATAGAAAGTATATTTCTAAAAAACAGTGATGGCAACCTAGGTACAGATAT